>NC_084663.1:134413042-134716072 GCF_028389875.1 Rhea pennata | reverse complement strand
AGCAGATAATTTCATAGGTAACGATGTCAGCCGTGCTGCCTTTATGAGTATGTTGCATGCTTCATTGCAATGGAATGTCACCTGCCTGTTAGCCCCCTTAAATGTGACGCTGGATGTGTTTCATATCCTATTGTTCAGTGACCCAATTTAAGTGTATGCATTTGGCTTTCAAAAAATGTGCATTATATTTCTTCCATTTCTGAGATGATGCTTTCTCCCTGCAGCAAATGAATGGCCTTGGGTCAGGGAGAAAGCAGAAACAGGTTTGAAATAACCAGTGGTTGCAGTTGGATATCAAACAGCTAAAAGTTTTACTTAGAGATAAACAAGAATGACATCAACATAAATGCCTAAAAAGGTGGCTAAACAGACTACTTTTGCTGAAAGGATGTGTGATATAGATCCATAAATCCAAAGCTGGAAAAAAAAAGCATTTGCACAATTGTTACTGAAAGTCTATTTTTGTAACATACTACTTTTAATTCAGCTAAGCATCACTGTGTCAACAATAATAACTATTTAGCTATTTCTTTGGATTTGGGACTGCCTGTGTGACTGTTCCATAGCTTAAGGGAGATGGTCATTCATGGTCCATGACGAAATACTAGAATTGCAAACTTTGCCTCTGAGCTGCAAAAGAACTGCTAGGCTCTGGTTATTATCTGGTTATTAGTGGTAGTGTTTAGAAGTTAACATCTTTTTTTGTTTGTTTGTTTGTTTTGCTCATTACACTGAATGATTACTGAAACTTTAAGGAAGTGAAATGCTCTTTGCTTGCTTTTTAGTGTTCACACTGTCATTTGGTTAAAAAGTAACTATTGGAGGAAGGCTTTTCAGTGATTACAAAGAAATGTATAAGTTGCATTTTTAAGGCTGTTGACAATTTTCTTGTGTTCGATAAGAGCTTCCTCCATTTATTTCACCTGGGTTAACCATTAAGGAGATGTTGTTCAAGGGAAGAGTTGAAAAGTCTATTTCACATAGCTTTTTTGGATGTCTCACTTATGAAGTACAATTATTTTCTGTTCATTATAGATTAGGATAGCTGGATAACTGTCAGTGCTGTATTTACTCAGTTATTACTCTACTACAGGAGTTAATAAATTTAAAATTTAACTATTACTGAAGTTATATTTTTAGAGGTGCAATCAAATGCTCCACTCGGCTTCAAGGCCTGGAATAATAGCTGATCTTATGTTCAGTTTGGTGTGGTATCAGCTGTGATGATGATATACTGCTTTATACAGAGATGAAAGCAAAATATTCAAGGAGAAATGGTAATGTGTTATATATATGATGCATGAAATTATTCTCCTCTAGGCCTCAGTACTGCAGCAATCATGGTAATCTATATAAAATGAAAAAGTGACTCTTGTTTTGGGAGGTTGTTACCATTTTGAGAGGGAGCGGGAAGGCATAATGAAGTTACAGGTACTGCTTCTGGCAGCCAGTTGCTCAGCACAGCCATGCCCATGGCTACTATTAATGTACCCTGGCTGGTCCAAATTTACATCTAAGTCCAGTACCACTAAGTTTCTCAAGAAGTATTTTTCCACTGGAAAAACAAGGGTTCAGAGGAGTCACCACTTCTTACAGAAACATTTGCTTGATGAAATTTTGGATGGGAGACGCTCCTAGACCCAAGACAAAGCATCTGGTCAAAATGGGAGATTTCACAGCCATTTTTTTTAATATCTAAGATAACTTCTTGGGCTGCAGGAGAGCAGTGAGCTTTCAGGTCCTTGTTCTACCTGACCTAGAACAGGGACGAGAACCTGCCTGTCCAAGCTTGCAGCCCTACCAGGGGCGAGAGCGCCTTTTTGCTCATCAGGGCTCACTCTCTTCCATTCACTGATTCTTTGGGTATTTGCACAGAGCGGAGGATCACGGTAAGGGAGGCTGCCTGGGAACAGGAGCTAAACACAGCTTCCTCACACCCGACAGGGTGTGCTGACCCCTAGGCTGGCAG
Organism: Rhea pennata; assembly: GCF_028389875.1. NCBI lineage: Eukaryota > Metazoa > Chordata > Aves > Rheiformes > Rheidae > Rhea > Rhea pennata. The sequence goes on along the minus strand of NC_084663.1, from coordinate 134,714,103 downwards.
TGCCCATGGTCCGCTGCTGCTTCCTAAATCTTCGCTTTCCTACAGCTATCCTGATTTGGACAACTAAATATTCTTAAACATCCCAGATAAGGATCCTCTTCAGTTTAAGTATCTTTCTTTTGATCATGCATTTCTTTGTGGACTCATTCATGTTTATTAAACCTAATACCTTTCTATGAAGTACTTGTTTCGATACTTGGTAATTCACAGGTGAAAAAAGGAAAATGTCCAGCAAAGTGTAGATTTTTGCCTCTGTCCTGTGACCAAGCTATCATTATTTGAGCCTTTAAATATAAATAATGACCTAGTATTAAGCAAGGTGAACAGTTTCCATTTCAGAGGCATCAGCCTAAACAAAATGCCTGTTGCAAGCACCAGTCCTTAATAATTAGGAGGAGGATGTTGATCACTAAATTAACACTAGGATGCAGCGGAAATATTACCATCTTTCCAGAGAGTTCTCATGTGACTGACATAGCACAAACGTCAGTCAGCGGTGAATACAGCCCTGTTAATGGTATGTTGACAAATATCCTTTTAACTCAAAAGATTATCTCCAAACTATTTTTATGTTTTGCTTCTGGGAATTCTTTTGCTACATCAAGGAGAGGAACTTGCTCAACTGTCATCCAGATATTACAAGTGTGATGCTATCAGGGTTAACCAGCGCGGGGAGAGGATGGCTTGTGCTGTAAAACAACCCCAGAGGGATGGCTGGGGCTCGGAACTCTTCACAGAAAGCTTTTAGGATTGACATAATATGGAAATTACCTTTCCCTGGTGTATGAGCTGCTTTTCTCCCAGCTGAGCTCCCAGACTGGGAGAAAGAGTCCATAAAAGTTCATTGCCAGTGTATGAGGAGTGTCAGTTTTACACTACCATCAGCCCTTTAGCCTTCAGCACGCACAGTCCTTGACAAGAAAATTCTTGGTATTGTGAAAGTCAGAAGGAAAAGAGGTCCTCATGAAGTCACATATTTTTTGACTAAGGTGAAAAAAAATAGTTTTTCAGGAAATAAAACCCAAATGATGTAATACCCTTAAGAAAAAGTTATGTACTTTGAAGCTTTGTCCAGTTATCTTCATGATAATGTGCTATGAGGATGTGTGTTATGTTTTACTCTGATACTGATTTTTTTATATGAAAAATGGTATTGCAAGCATTATCCTTGTTAATCTAAAAAAAAATACCCTGGGGCTACTAAATATTTGAATTTTAAATTATAAAGCAGATAGCCAGATTTAAGCAATTTGTTTTCACAGCTGCAGAATGTCCATGTATGTGATATAAAACTGGGTGCTGCATTAAAATAAAAGTATCCAATAACTTCAAATTGCCTTGCTTTTGTGGTTTGTTTAGGATGCCGGTTGTACAGATCTAACGGGAGAGCAGAACCTGTGACTTGCTACAGAAGAAATACAGGGTTGAAAAGGCCGACCCTTCGACTATAAAAGATGGAATTACTTACGCTGAGATTGTGTGTGTGCAAGAGAGACTGAGAGAGACTCACTGAGAGTGAAATCATATCTTCTTAGATTTCAATCAAGTTGAGACTTCATCTTTTCTTTGTCAGGCCTCTCTTGGTCAGAATTCAGTGCTAACTTTCATGATTACACCTTTTCCAGCCACAGCAGTATAAACGTGAAGGAACAGGCCTTCTGGAGGGTAGTCCGGGGGTGCCCAAACAGGAGCAGTGAGAAGTCAAGTAAGTCCCTATCAGCACCCCCTCCAAATCATGGTATTTTTTCTCCCTTAGGCTGCCAGAAGAATCTGTTGGATCCTAGGGAGTGTGGGTCAGCTGCAAGAGTTAAAATTAAAGTGGGGAAAGTACAGCATATTTGAAGATCTGCCCTTTATGTGCAGGGAGCTGGAGGGAATGGTGCAGTTCTACTCTTAAACTACTGCAAATTTTTAAGAACTATGTCACAGCTATCCAAAGAGCAGGATTTTAAAATAAGAAATAATTAGTGGCAAATTAATTCTTATAGCATTAAGCAATGACAAGGGATATTTTATTGGCCTAAAAGTATGTCTCTGATGCATGTGAGGCATAAAGCCAAGGCGCTAAAAACTTGTAAATATACTGTAGGGAACTATTCTGCTTTGGCAGCAGAATGGATTTAGATGACTATTCCATCCTTAATTTTTACAATTAGATGGTACTCTAGAGTGCCTTCCTGCACTTCTAGATTGGCTCTCCATGTTTAAATTCATGTTTCCGGTAATCTTTGTTAAAGAATAAAAGATGCACCTTCCCAGTCCAAAAAAAAAAAAAAAACAATTCTTAGTGGAAATGGGTCAGAAAAGAAATTAAGAAGCTTCAAAATACCTTTTTATCCTTTCCCTGTTTTAAGATAGAGCTACTTTACAAGTTTTCCTTTTTATATAGCAGTTGTTGCTGTAGAGTTCCACTTACTCCTTATTCTCCTTGAAATGTTTTGTCCCCTTTCAACATGCCAGGTGGGCTAATCCCACAGGTTATCCCTCCATCGTTGGTGCCTCTGTGCCTACTGAGACGAGATACTCATGTGGCTTCTGCAGCCAAGCTGAATAAAAGAAAACAAATGAAAAAGCCCCTCCTGTCTATCTGTAAACCATCACTTGGCCAGAGCTCTTTCACCTGGTGGTCTCTGCATCATCACTCCTCCTGTTTGGCCCCCCCTGCCAGCCTCACAGGCACTGCATACCCTCAAGCAAATGCCTTTTGGAGGGGAAGACCTTGGGCATTTAAGATCAGATTGCAGTCAACTCTCAACTCCCCAGTATTTCCTTCAGCACACTCCTTTTAGATACATGCCTGGAAGCAGTGAAAATAACTGTGTCCCAGCTGTGTTATCCCAGTAGTCCGCTGTGATAAATGCCAGATCTGTATTCCCAGTGAAATTCTGAATTGGTTTACATTTATTGACTGTTAACTTAAATAGCTTGAGCTAGGAAGACTGTCTTATCTGAGGACATTTTGAGCTTGCTTTATGCATTGGAAATGTGATGGGCCAGACAAGATCAAGGCTATGTATTGCATCTATCTGGTTTTTGAAGGAGGGGGAAGAAGATGTGGAATTCTTTCCTTTTCTAGGCTTTTCCCACACATCACAAAAAATGACATTTTTTTACTTGTCTTTGGTTCATGAAAGGAACTTACGCATCATTGTGCTGGGTGTAGTAGCTGGTAAGTATGCAGGTAAAAGCACCCAATTTCACACTCCTGTGCAAGCCCTTCACCAGGACGTCCTCGCCCTATGGAGAAGAGCAGTAGTGGAATAGATGGTATGTCTGGCCTTGGGATAGCAAATTATAGGATCTCAGCCTCTGGCAAGGAGAAAAGAGGAAAAGGAAGGGTTGTGTCAACTCTCCAGTACTGGTAGGACCGGGATGGAGGGAAGACGTGAACTGGGAAAAGTTGATGCAAGTGTGCTTCTGAGGCAGCAGAAAAGCCACTGTATCTCCACTGTCTTGTTCCACCTAGCACAAAGGAATAATGTGCTTAAAAAAGATCTGCTGAGTACCTCACTCTGAGGAGGTTTATACCTAGGACTGCCACTTGATATACAAATTATTTTGTTCCAAGGTCATTTAAACAATTAGGTAGTTCATGCTGTCTGTCGCAGATCTGTGGTACGTTAAGTCAGCGATACTTGCCTTCGGCAGGCTGATACAAAGCTTGCATTGTTTACTATAATTTCCATGCTCTTATCTAAGAGAGAAAGGCAAGCACATGATCTCACCTGTGCTTTTCCTAAAGGATACTAAATCCTCAATGAAAAATAATGGCTTCCTATTTTATTAATGAAATCTCACAGTAATTTCCCTTTGCAGTCATCACCTTGGGTCATCGAAGTGTACATTTTCAAAAGTGATCAGTGCTTGGAGGGAACCTTGCTATAAGATACCATTCTACACCGAAAGAAAAGGGTATCTCCAACTGGGCACTAAAGAAAGTGAGACTGCAAAATCTTCCGTTCTTTGAAGTATCAGCCAAAATGTTCCTGAGGATTAAAAGAGCACTCCCTGGAAAAAGTTTGTTTCCAGTATTTAGTACCATACCAGATGGCAAAAAAGAGCTGTTGCTTTGAATGCTTTCCCAATACTGGAATAATTGTGTCATTTAAAGCAGTTATTTAAACTGTAATCGTGCCCCAATTAGAGCTGCTCCACTGACCATTAATTGCACGTGGTGCTACTTCACCAGCGAGCAATGAACAGGCACGTGCGTCAAGCATGGCACACCGAAAGGCCAGCACGGGAGCCGAGACAGACGCAGACCGGCAATGTCTTCCTCTTTACCAGCATGGGTAAGCTCTAATCTGAGGAAGAAAAATACAGTTTGCTTTCCCCTGTCTTAGCTATGAAGCTAACTTTTTGTGGGTTGATTGCTCGCTCGTACTTTCTTACTCCTCCCTCTTGTTTCAGTCATTGGTTTAGTTTTTGAACTTGTTGTGCCTCCTGCAACTGCAGTGAAGAAGGGAGGTGGCCGAGCCTGTGTGGGATCTCACGGTCTGCTCGGTACCGTAACCCAGATATCAGAGCCTAAGCCTGGGGGCATCACGCAAAAAATTAACAACGGTGGTTCAGCCACAGAAATGAAGGTGCTGTTTGAGGAAAACATGAAGGGTTTGAATTGCTTGTTTTTGTGTGAACTGGCAAGACTGACCAGAACAGAGATGCTCCTTGGCCATCCCTGCTTTCAACCTGTCACCTGGGAGGGAGACTTGGGCTGGTCTTGCTCTCGTGTGCAAAGTGTTTGGTTGGATTTACAGTTGTGTTCTGGTTTGGGAGGTGACTTTGGCTGAGGAGGCAGGAGGTGATTAAGCATTAGGTGGCTTCATCAGGTTTTGGGTGGGCTGAGTTTGTCTGAGCAGCTCACTGTGGATTTACAAGTGTGTATTGGATTCATCTGCAAAAGCCTGCGCTGACCGTGAACTGTGACTACAGAAACGTGAGGGTGCTTGATAGAATTTGGGAGAAGTTATAGAAATAATATTTGAGAACAATAACAATACTAATGCAGAATATGCAGAACTCTTGCTCTGGACTGGCCTCTCTAATCCAGTGTGTAACCCTGACATTGGGCAGTATCAAAAAGTATTGATAGAAACAGAAAAAAACATGAAGCTAGCAAAGATGGTAAAATAAATAAGCCTTTATGACCACCACCTTGGCCAATACATCGGTATTTCTTCCAGCATCTCTGACACTTAAAGCATGAAGTGCTACAGCCTACATTTGCTTCACTTTTGGCCATAGCAATTTCTGTCTTGCCTAAATGAATAGAGGAATACCTGTAACACACACTCAGCAGTATATATTCTATACAAAAAGAACTTTTTACAGAAGTTTCTTCCTTATTCTCCATTTGCTATTGATCATTTGATACACATATATATTTAGCATTTCCTGTGTTACTTTTCTTCAGTAGAAACAGAGGCATTTCCATCTGTTCTGTCTGTCTGTTCTCAGACGTTTCTTTGTTATTTTTGCTGACTCTCTCCGGATCTTTTCTTCTTCCCTACAAATAGGGTAGCCAGAACTGAAGCCAGTGTGTTGTCGCCTCATTTCTAAAGCAATGACTCTGTAAAATAAATCATGACACCCAGCAGTTTTTTTTTTTCGCTCTGACAGCTCTGTGAGGATAAGCTGGAATCCAGAAGCTGGTGTATATCTTTTCCATCAACAAGAGCAGAGGTTTGGTTAGCCCAACTTCTGCCTCCTGTTTTTTTTTTTTCCTTGGAACGGAAGAGAGGTATCAAAGTTGAATGAGAATTTGCAAATAACTCTACAGTTCAGTAAAAGGAGGTGTGAATGAATCTGTCTCTCCTCAATGCTTCATTGGACCTGAGGCATCATTTTTAAACTAATATATTTTTAAAAAAAAACATCAGAAGCTCATGGGAGCCACCCTGTCCCATGACAGGTACACACGCATTTCTTGGAGAGCTGCAGGGAAAAGTTTCTGCTTGAACTGGAGAGGAAACCTCAGGCCTTAGCTGGCTGAGAGCTCATATCTCACTGAAAAATACTGCTAAAAAATCTGTGTCTTCAGACAGATAAAGATTGTCTTCTGACCTTGTATGCTTTGATTTCTGCTCCCTCAGATAACTGCATCACTGTGTGCATCTCCTGAGAATGCAAATCCCAACCTCAGGAGCTACTCAGCAGCTTATGGTAATAGGTAAAGCTGAGCCGGGCTTGGGAAATTCTCAGAGAGAAAGACAATTTTGCAAGTAGTTTTACATCCTGAAGTACCTCATTGACAGTTTAATCTATTAGTCTTAAGAAGAAGAGGTAGATCAAAGGCAGGAGAGGAATGAGATATCAAAATTTGCACTAATAAAATTAATAAATGTCTCAATTTTTATTTCCCTTAAATAGATGTATTTGTTGCTCCTCTTTGAATTTTGCAAAGCCTTTTGAGAGTTACTCTCATTTTTTGTCCTCAGAATCACTACACATTTTGCCTCATGTAACAGCCTTTTATCATGTGGGAAGAAATAGTAATTCAGGCCTCAAATTTAGCTTTTATATAAAAGAAATCAGGTTGATTATTTCTTGACTGCGCAATAGCATACAGTGTAATCCTCTGATCTGTTAGAAGGCTACAGATTATTTACATTAATCCTCAGCCTAGATATGTGTGTCAGTAGTTGTCATTTTTTAACAATTTTATTAAACATCTTTTAATACAATGGGAAGTTGAGTGCTGTGTTGAATGTGCATCTGCTTCTATGTGTGTAAGTTTGGTGTAGGCAGGTGCTAAAGGTTTAAAGCAGGATTTCTGTAGGTCACACTAGCCATGGCACTCAGAAAGACTGGTCTATATTTTAATTGTGCAAGTTGAGTGAAATATAAAAGTAAAAACACATTGTAAATGGGGAAAAGTACATTAAAGCCTGGGAGTCCTTGAGCAAGTTAAGAAGTTAGCAGGAAAATGACTTTTCTCTGAGAGATTTGATTTTTCACTTTTGTTATGTGATGTCAGCCAAAGTGGTAGAAGCCTCAGTGATTCGAGTTTATGAACCACGCTTTCAAACCGCAAGGTAGGCTTAAAAACACTGACATGTAAAAATGAAATGGGAAATCCTTTTAATTTGGTTTCTGTCTCCTGAATCTTTACTTTTTATTCAGGGCATATTTTTACTGCTTGACCACAGATCTTTCTGAGTTAAATCTAAGCTTAGTTTTATGTAATCGCTTGCTTCAAGCAACTGGAGATTTAAGAAGTACGATCAATACTTGGAGAGAGCAAATAGGCAGGAATGCAGATGCTGATACACAAGAAACAGCATTGCTGCCATCCCAAAGCATCGTACCTAGCGTTTATGTACTAGCAGTATGGAAAAAACTCAAACAGCTTCAATATTACCCTTTTCAGTCTCAAAAACAGGTAAAAAAAAGTTTCAAGTCACACTTCACTGTTGTGTGCAGTTTTTATTTGTCCGAATTCAATTATTTTAAGCATCAAAATCACTAATATTTTATTCAAGCCTATCCTCTTTTTGACAGCTAGCTGAGGTTGTACAAGTTGTCAGACGCACGTGACTGGAAATGGAGCTCCCACTTTTGTTTACGCAGGGGATATTTCCAGTGTCTCTTCTAAGCCTCCTTCCACCGGCTGATAGTCGTGACCTCAAAGGGCCCTCCAGAAAAGAGAAAACGTACAGCCTCTGTATTTTCCTACGGCTCCAAGGCTTACCTTTTCTGTCAAGATTGCCTCAATGCTGGGACTGCTAGCACAAGGTCAATACCGTCCCATTAGAAATGGGAACATCACTTTCATATTTCCAACAGTATCCGGGTCTACAAAAAGGAATTAGAAGACATTCCTTGCAGTGTTTTGGTTATGAATTGTAACCTGCATATAGTTAATGTTTAGCTCCTATCGTATTTTTTACCCATCACATTTATCAACCTGGGTGTTCCTACTGGGAAAATTTGTGAAGCTGAATTCTTGCTGCTGTGTCTCGGTGTGGTTGGAGAGCCACGATCTTCATTTTGAAAGCACTGTGAGAACACATATCACAGCCCGTATTTCTGACCAAGTCAGCCTGTTGCTGCAATTCCTTCTCCTCTCCCAGCCCAACAGCATTGGCCATTTCCACCAGCCTTCCTTGGGGCAAACAAGCTTGACCTCAGCCTGTAACCCACTTTCTGGAGGACTATCGGTTCAGAGAGGCTGAATTATTTAATCAGTGGTGACCTAATAACATGCATGTGGCAGGTGCGGTAGGGCTCAGTGAACTAATGAAGTATGGCCTGCCCTGGCTCAAGAGTCTGGGAGAGGAATCAGGAAGCTAATACGGGATGAGCTCACCAAAGAGATTATTTTCTTGCACAGGCAATGGGGAGAACTCCATAAAACTGTCTGAAATCCTGCGCTCTTAGGAATCCGCTCCTTTAAGCTTGTAAACTGCATCCTCTGGCCCTCCAGAGGGTCCAGGACACCTTTCCCTCTTCTCTGCAACCAGCTGAGAAGGAAACGGAGCCATCTGGACTTTATCCAGCATTTGCATGAAGACAACTGGGAACCTGCGGCGATGCTCCTGGGGCAGGAGCGGAGCCCTGGACGGCGATGTGCTGTGCAGCATGCAACTGCCTGTGCTGGCGATGGTCAGCAGCTCGTAAACAGCCACGTTAATGGAATGGGTTGCCGTTGCGCTAATCAAATATTATCCCAAGGAAAGAGTCTGATTAATTCTGAGAGCAAAAAGTGCTCTAGGCTGTCTTTACTGTCGTGACATTTGAGTATTTGCCACCGATGCTGCAGACAAGCCTTGCTTTCAGATGCCTGCCCCCAGAGAGAAAAGGTTGTCCGGGGGTTAGGGCATGAGCCATAGAAATCTGGGTCCAAATCCACCTCTGCCGCAGCCTGCCTTGCAGCAGCCCCTGGTGCTAAGCGGGCGCCGTGGGGTGAGGTGGACCCCGTCAGCAGCCTATTCGCATTGCCCCCACCCCAGTGCGACACAGGGCAGGGGCTGAGGAAGGAGGAATACCCCGGCTGCAAGCTTTGCGCATGAACCGCCGTGCCCCGTCGCGGCGCCCTGTGCTTCGACTCTGCAAAGAAATGTCAGGGGACATTTGCGCGAGCAGAGCGCGTGTCCGGTTTTAGCCCTCTTCCCCTTCCTCTCCCCCCCCCCCCCCCCGCCCCAAACCGAAGCCTTTTAACCTTCTGCATTCACGGCGTACAGTGTTTCGGCAGCACGCAGAAGCAGAGGTGTTCCCTGCCCGCCTATGCCTGTTTTGCAGTCATCTCGTTAGACTTGGTCCGACCTGTCCGACGCGGTGGGGAGAGGGAGGCATGCGCCCGCGGCCTTTGCACAGTGCTTTGCTGCCGCTCGCTCTCACCCCTCCTTCAAGGTAAAGGATTTTAAGCAATGCAGGTGTAGCTTCCTCTGCAGGTAACAGGCGCAGAGCTTTTATTTCCCAAAGCAGTGGCGTGGCGTGAAGCAGGCGCTCGCCTTGTCAGCAGGGTTTCTGCGGGGATTTGGGGCGGCTGCCACGGCAGGCAGGACTCTGGCATTGCCACCCCTTAGGCAAGTGAGCAAGGAAACCCATACCACCTCCCACGTCGCAACTCAATAGCCAAATTGGCTCTGGACATGGTAAGAATTCACAGCTTTTGCCCACACAAAGGCAGGACCAAATTTTAATTCAGTCCCGTAAACAGATTTATTGCAGCCCCAGGCTCAGACCCTCGCACTGCAGAGGAGCCTTTTCGCTCAGCATGTCTGCAGAGATGGAGTAACGTGGCATGAAGTCACAACGCTGCAGCACTGTGACTAATCGCCACGGCACTTGACGTGGTCCGCCAGCATGCTTCATCTGCCCCAGCCTGTTTCTCACGTGGAACTGTTTTGAAAAATTGAGAAAGTTTGCTTCATTCTTGATTTTTCGTTTTTGCACAGTTCGTTCCATCTGGGCCGGGAAATCAGAGCAGTGAAATGTTGCAATCACAGCTGTGCTTGAAGAGTCCCATCCTGGCTGATAATCAAATACAGAATATCTCAAGAAAAAACTCATATCTGGAGAAGACAAGCCCAGCTGTTAAAAAAAAAAAATACTGAAATAAATATCTGAGTCTGTAGGTGTTCATGCCAACCAAAGTCAGTTTTGCTCTCCTCCAGTTAAGATTTAGCTGAGGTCATGATGGACTTTGCCTGTGGCTGAACCTGCTGGTGCCTGACTCCTGTGCAAATCTGCAGTTGTGTTAAGCAGCTATTGGCAGAGACACAAAGCGTCTGCAACCGTGGCTGTCATTCCCAGCGTCTATCATTTAAAAACACCAATCTCTCTGGGCGCTGGCTGAACTTGATAGCTTGCACCGTAGCTGCCTCTTTCCAGCACCCAGCTGCTGAGGTAATGCGTGGGTATAGATTGGTATTTGCACTACTGCAGCTACAGGAGAAGGTAGCTCACTCAAGCCTGACCGAGATTAGGATTTCACTAAGAGCCAGTTGGCCTCAGCCACGAGAGGATTGATGGTGCCTGTATGTTATCAACAGGAGAAGACTCACTTGATTATAGATTATGTCTGTCATGTATCGCTCTGGTTTGCAAAGCAGGGAGAGCTGGGCAAAGGGTAAGCAGAGCAGAGCAGCTGAACTAAAACAAGCTGTTTAAATGAAGTGTTTATTTTTCATCTGTATTTCATTGCAACTTTTTGCTGGTTTCAATTTGCCTGCAGATGCTGGCACAGTGAACAGTACCTAGTAACCCTGAGGTTGGCTCAGTACTGTGCAGTCCTCCTGGGGTACCGGCGAAGGGCAGGGATTAGCAGCCAGCTCGCTTGAGTAGTTCTCATCTGGAAAGTCCTGCTCTCTCTGAGCTGTGTTTTACCTTTCATTTCCATTTTACTGCTCAAAGCAAATCTGTAAGAGCTTGATATGGCCTGGGACCTCGTTTCCTGAAAGAGCACCCAATTTTCTCGTGGGATGACACCCTAGTGTTTGAGTTTGAGAGCAGCAGTGTGGGTTTGGCTCAGAGGGGCCAGGAGATGCACCAGGCTGCTTGGGCGACCCAGACCATTGCACGTCAGGCTGCCTTCACCCTCCCACAGACAGCCCAGCTCACCAGGCAGCACCTGCCAGGCTGGAGCAGGCTCAGGGCCGGCCGACAGGGCATCTGCCAAGTAGAGGTGCTCGAGCTTCTCACCTATGGATGTAGAGAGGGCACCAAAGCGTTTTCAACATGAGGAGCCCCCTTCCCACCTTCCTCCAATAAAATCTTGTGCTATTCATTTTTGCACTGTATTTATTCCTTCAGGCTTATGAGTAACGAGTAGAATAAAGATGATTGAAAGGGAGGAGGGCAAGTGTCTGCTCCAAGGGGACGAGAAGCATTTCAAAGGGATGCTGCACATCAGTGCTCTGGCGGCAGGTGCTGCATTGCATACACGCTTGACCTCTTAGAGAAACACATTTCGTAAATCAGGAAAAAGCTTCTCTAGAAATAAAAAGTTGTTGCACACAAGGGAGGTAACGAGTAAACACTAGTGTAGTTCATGGCTACCTCGCTCTTCACAGAATTAGCCATTTACTTTGACATTAAAGTGCTCAGAAGGAATTAAAAAGTATCTGGCCTTTGTAATTGTGAAAAGCATAGAGCTAAACCTAATCCCTAAAAGGATTTTAGAAAATATGAATCAAGTGTAAACTATTACAATGTTTTCTTCCAAGGTCCACTGAGATCTTTAAAGTGAAATTTCAGAAAGGTAGTTTTGAGAAAGACAATTAACTCTGTAACCTAAAGACGTGCATTGGCGTGTAGTGGTGTTAACGGTTTCCTCACTAATCACTTCTGTGGTCTCCATCAGCTGACACACACATTCCTCAATTCCAGACAGCTTCACAGACGACCATAAGCACCAGCCCTCCTCTGACACAACATCTACAACCACACCTCCTTAACAATTTCCACATTGCACATGTTTTCTCAGTATACAAAGCTGTGGTATATTGTATTTGTGGAGGCAGCATAAAATTAATACAAAAACAACTAACACTGGATCTACCATGCTTATTTTATTACTCTGCTTTGCATTTTATTTAGTAAACTTCTTTTTATTTTCATCTATTTTTTCAGTGATTGACAAATTCCAAAGCTCTTACATTAGAGCTCTGCAGAACATAGGGAATTTGCTGGAAAATTTAGTTCTAGCTCTCAACTGTTTCAAGAGAGGGGCAAATTTCCCTTGCAGTTATAAACTGTAGATGACAGGAGACTTTAGCAAGAAGCTCAATCAGTCTGTTATCACCTCCAGTGACTCCACCTTCTCAGTGAGGCTCTGGGAGGTCGAGTGTCTCCAGAGTTAAAATAGCTTCCCCTCCCAATGCTTAACTTCTGGCAGCTAAAAAAGAAAACTTTAATGAGCAGAGAACAAGAGTGAGACCATCCTGCTTCCAAAAGTAAAAAGATCCCTGGGCTGCAGTTACTGTCTCTTGTCCCAGTTACCTCTTTGGGAAGACGTTAGCTCAAATGCTTTCCCTGCAGTTGGGAAATGCTGCTGTTAACCAGCTCCACAGGATTTGGATACTCAGACTGGAGGATGATTGGCATTTTTCAAGGTAAACATGGGGATTTAGTCAAGAAGTAGCTGCTGCCACAAATGCTAGCCTAGCTTTCAGCACCAATGGTGATGATTGGTGTGTAATGTCAGCTCAAGAGGAGAGAGCATAACCTGCTAGGAAAAAGAAGTCTGAATGGACACAAATGAGAAATGCACTGTACACCGCTTAATCCTCCTTGATTTAGTGCTGACTGAAGGGCCAGAAAAGCTGAGTGTTTTTTCCAAATTTAAATAAAAGCATATTGATGCTGTTTTGTCCCAAAATGCAAACCATGACTGTTTTAAATCATTAGAAATATCCCCAGCTGATGAAATTATAGTTAATATTAAATTCTTAAAAAATCAGATAAATCTGGTCTAGCTTTCTCAGAAGGCTGTGGCACAGCAGGGGACAATGGTGGGGACAGCCAGGGCCTGCCGGCCCGCAACCACCGCAGCTCAGTCTGCACCTGCATCCCCAAAATGCACATAGTGTTTTTGGAAAGCTGCCTGCCACCTTGTCACACCTATTGAAAGGATATTCCAGTTTGGTTCATTCCTCCTTCTTGATGCTCTTTTCTGACACTATTCAGCATTTCCCTCAGCTTGTGCAAGAACACCCACTGCTGCCACTTCCCAGCTCACCGTCCGCTTCCCGCTGCTCCCAGCTCAGGATCAGCATTTACCTGTGTGCGCTGCCCTGACGCGGGACAGTGCCCCATCGTTTTGCTGTCCTGGAGTTATAGATCTGTAGGGAGACTTTAGTTTTTGGACTGGAACCTGTTTGAACTGAAAACTTCAAAAACCTTGAAGCCCATAAATAACATACACTCAAAAAAAAAAAAAAAAAAAAAAAAAAAAAGACAAGACAAGACAGGAAAAAAACAAAGAATTTGGCAACTAAGCCTAGCTGGTGTCCTTTCCGTTACATCAGGACCAAGACTGAGAGGAGAAAGATCTCCAGTAATCTAAGTACTGGATCCAAATCCACAGACTCAGACTTTGGCAATGCTTGAAATGTCAGCCAGCATCCTGCTCCCCACTTCATCAGCGTCTCTCATTGCTGCTCTGCCCAAAGAGAAGCAACATTCCTGTCTGCACAGCCCTGCCTGCTGCTGACCTCTGGGCAGCTGTAAAGGAGATGTACATCTGCACTGCGAACTGTGTCCCGCAATGGCGAAGGGAGCTTAGAGCCATCCAGGAGCTCCTGACCACATCGCTGCCTTTTTTTGGACTGACTCTACACAAATCTCTCTGATTAGTACCAAAGTCTCATATTTGATGGTATCATTTCTTCCGGTTCTCATTTCTTCCTGCTGAGCACATTAAAGTTTCCTTGAGTTAGTCAGCTACTAACTCGGTTGGGTATTTTGGGTGTCTGGAAGGTTAGGCTAAGTTCATGTCTTCTAGCTTTGGCTATAAAAGCGGGCCTGCAGCAAAATGTGTCGCTTCTGCACAAGTTTGGTATCTCTCTCTGCCTCTCCCACAGTAGGACTTCCTTCTCAAAGAGAGAAAATGAGCCCTGAGACAGGCTTATGGGATCAGTGAAATGTCAACTGCCTGTTCAAACACACATGCATACCCCCACATATACACTCATTTCTACAAATCTCCATCGTGTTGGGGCACCCAACTCCTCTGAAACCACATTCTAGCTCTGAAACCAAGAGACTTTGCTCTTCGAGGGATATTCTTTGTGTTTGCATGTGTAAGGCACAGCCCAGATAAGCCACATCTCAACCTGCGCACTGCTGTTGGAATAAAGCTGTGAGATGGCCCACATCCCATGCAGATGAGGCAAACAGCAGGAGATATCCAAGCAGAGAGAGCAGCTGGCAAGGGTCCTAGGAGAAGTGCAGGTGGGCTGTAAGAGTCGAACAGTGGGCGAAGGGTGCAAAGTGGGGTCTGCAGTGGACTTCCTTGCATGTGTATGATCTCCAGCAAACTTTGTGTGTGCATTTGCAGGGTATTTTATATAGATAAGTCCTGATATATGCATGTGAAAACATCTAAGACACACCAAGAAACACTCTTTTGCAATATAGTCTGTCATGTTGGAGGGGCTTGCTGGCACTGGCTTTACCTGGGATGATATCTCTATTCAGAGATATTCACTTGTCTTTGCTAGCATCCATTCTCTGTCTGAAGGTACCTGGCAATGGCTAAGATACATGCAATGAACAGCCAAAGTCTTCTCAATATTTAATCTGCTTGTGGGACTTCTGTCCCTGTAGTCCCTGAATACCCAGCGATCTTTAAGGTGAGTTGACTTATATCCCCTCTGTGTTACCAGCTGGGAAATGCAAGTTGCTGGATGTTGCATGCAGCCCGCATCCAGCCCTGTAGCCAGGCACCCCCCAGCTCTCCCTGGTGCAAGCTGCAGCTACGTCACCTCCTGAACCCCTGTCCCGTGGCCAGGGACAGCCTGGGCAGCCTCGACAGGGCTTGGAGCCCACCCAGCCCATCGTGGGCCACAGGGTGGCCTCAGGGCCGAAGAAAAGAGGCTCACCAGATTAATCATCCTTCCACTCTGGACAGTCTTTTCCAGGACAAATGGCACGTGGTTTTGAAGGAAATGAGAAAGATTTGTCACCAATAAACTATCTTGTTTCTATCTAATTTCTTCCCAGACAAGGTAGTTCATCCGGAGCAACCTAACTAACATAGCTGGTTCCAGTTTCTTTAAACGCATTGCCTGGTGTAATGAGAATAGCAGAGTCCTCTTGCTGCCAGGTTGTTGAGTCATGAATGCAAAAGAAACCGAAAATTAGTAAATTACTGAAGGCTTGAAGCTGGCTATTTTGGAACCATTTTGAAACAAGTTTCTAGCTGTAAGAATAATCAGCCTTAAGATTCTGCATGTATCCTGCAAAACAGCATTTGGCATGAAAGTGGAGTCTAGTATTCAGGGTTCAAGGGATAGCTTGGATCTGGGTTTATCCTTAGATATATTGTCAGTAGCTGTTGATGTTTGCCATGCCCACAGCATTTGTGGTTGTGTAAAGCACATGAGCTCATGTTGCCCTTAAATTAAACTGGCAGCTATAGCAGCCAAAGGCTGTTCACAGCGCCATTTCACATAAACCTCACTTTCTTCCTTGAGGGCAGGCTCTTCCTAAAAGTGCAAACCCACACAGTTTGCATCCAAGTGTGAAGCACAAACCATTGCACAGTAGTTGAAACATGCTTCCCAGCTCCTTTACCAGAGGAGGAATGTGGGTTCAAACTGTCTTGGCCAAAAAATTCAATGGTGTTTGCTGAGCAAAACCTGACAGGTTTGTGAATATCCACAGAGATGCTCAGATATGACCCTAACTGAGATTTCCACACTTTAACAGAATCAGAGCTGGCGGGGAGAAACATCCAGCCCATCTCTGCTATCACAAGTTTGTTTTCACTATATTTCCTCCAGCAAATATAGTGTGAGTTGTCCTGGTTTTGATTCAAGGTGAAACTTTCCTGCCTTTGTAAGAAAATGTTGCTGTATTATCAGCAAAATGACAATACTAGCCTGCAGTGGCATCACAGATTTCATCCACTGATGACAGGTCACATGATGGTTCAACAACCAACCTTACCTAGACCCTGGATGAGCGAAGGACCTGCTGACTGGCTTCAGACCAAGGAGCTCCCTCACGCCTGGTCTTTGCTGAGCCAAATGCCGGATCCTGCAACCAGAGTTGGGGCTGAGAAAGATCCTCATCAAATTAAAAGTGTTGACATGTAAATTGCTGCCCTTATTCTTCAGACTCAGCACGTCATTAACACATTGTAGAAGTGCCCTCTGAGGACTGCTACTTCGCTAGGCCAAGGTCAGAGACAGCCCTCTCCCTTAAAGGGGCTCTTTCGCAGAATTAACATATACTTTTTCTACTGCAAATGCCATGCACACCCTTCCCTAGACCTATTCCCTCTTGCCCAGTGGCAGAAGACTATCCTTGTCTGCACCAGACTATTTCAAACCCAGAAGGTAGCTCTGAATCCCCTCACAGGCTGCTCAAATTTCTCAAGGTAATTAAGCTTTAACTGCTGTTAAAACTCTGTTTCCCAGACTAGGGGTTTTCATGGCAGTACGGATGGCGCCAAGGGCAGTAGCCCCTGTGCTGTGCCCCTCTGGGCCCCACAGCCTCCTTGCAAGGGCTGGAGCACTGGTGTGCCTCCTTATCCTTGACGAGGTTTTGCATTCACTGCAGGAGCAGCACTGGGCCCCGCGTGGCCCCAAAAGAGCTGCTGCCAGGCAAGATGCCGCTAAGGACTATGCGCCGGGGGCCGGCCGGACCAGGGCTTTTAGCAGCAGCACCATGTACCGTTGGCTTCAGACACCTGTCAGGCCTCATGCTTCAGTCTTTGGTTCACAGCTACTTTAATTCAGGCAAATCAAACAGGGTTAAAACGAAGTGAGAAAAAAAATAATTTTAGCCCTGTTCCTTGCTGCAGAAAATAGCAACTGGCTTCCGGACCATACAAATTAGGTGATAATTTTGAGTAAATACACAACAGAAAAGCAGGCAGGTTTGAAAACAGGCTAAAAACAGTGGAGTGAGGATTAGCAGCACAAGAATCAGCTCTGGATCATGCAGGACACTCCTGGACTTATGCCTAGAAGACAAATAACATGTACTTAAAGGAGGATTGTGAAGATACTGGAAATACACAACCATCACTACACATTTCTTGGGCTTGTGTGAAAAACAGGAAAGCACTACGTTCACAGCAAGGTGCACTGGCTACCTGGGAAGTGTTAGCATTTTTAATGAATGTCATGAATAATTGCATTAGTATGGAAAGGAATATAATCATTTGCTCAATAAAAATTCTTTTTAGCCAGTAACCACTGCCTAGCACCAAGAGACAATACAGATGTCTTTATTTGTCCTTTCAGAAGATATATGGCAAGAATAAGATCAACCCTATATGCCTTTCATATAAGGAAAGCTTTCACATTAATTACAGGCTTGTCTTTAAAATGTATATGCTGCAGTGAAATAATTTGAACTATGCTGTCTATTATGAGCTACTCTAGAAACAGAAGTCAGTAGAAATCTCTGAACATCTTTTCCCTTTGCCTTCCCATCCTCAGGCTCATCTTTGGAATTTCACAGCCATCCAGTGCCTGCGTTTCTCTGGTATTTCCATCTAAGACTCTGGCTGCTCGTGTTTTGAAAGTATTCATAAAATATTTATCATCCTAATAAACCAACCTGCATATTTTCTTTCTCTTATTTTTTCCTTATTTTTCGTAGTGTACCCATTAAATCCTGCATTCTCTTGTTGTGGGAGTCTAATACCTTTTGCCTGGTAGCAGAGCAAGTTTTGTTTTCTCCTGAGTAATTAGCCTTCCAAGCTGACACCTCCTTGGGGATGCTGTTTCAGTCCTCGCGGTGGCAGACTGAAGTATTGAGTTTGCCACGAAAGCCTTCAGGAGCTTTCTCACTGTAGAGAAGCAGAACTGACTTTGCTGTTCACAGGCCTTTGCTGTCTAACCGCTCCCTGGTCACTGAGGGATAGGTGTATGCATGGGCTGAATTAGCAACTAGCTGCAACTGGAGGAGGGGAGGTCCTGCTTCCCTCCATCTCCAGCTCCTCTCCCTGTCCTCTTCCCAGGCCCAGTCTCAGCCTCTACCACCCACTCTCCACCTCTCCTTATGCTAACTCTGGCACTTGTCTGATTGTAAGATAGGTCAATTCAGTCCACTAAAAGAGCAGAGCCGTGAGTTATTAATTCAGCTCAAGACATCTTGTGAAACCATACCCTCTGGCTAAAAGCACAGCTGTGCATTAAGCTGTAACCGGGTACAGTTCTCACTGGGACAAGGAGGTGTATACAACCTTTAATTTCTTAAAATTTGAATTATAGATTCTGGAGGCAACAAGAAAAAAAGTCAGTAGTGGACCCATCTGAACCCATCTGCATTTGGACAGCTGTCAGGTTGTGTGGTGTCTAAGAACCTACTTCCGTGTCATTTCTCAATGGGGCTCTCATTAGTCTGCACTTCAGTGGGAGAGCTTGAACAGCTACGTCAAAGTGACATGTCCCTTGCCAGCATCGGAGCTACTTTTCCTGTTGGTTTGTTCTGTAGCTGCAGATGTGTCAGCCCCTTTAGGCCTCCCGGGTCCCTGACTGCAAAGCTGCAGTCTTTGTGCACCGGGAGGCTTCACAGAGTATTCTCCAAAGCAGACTGGGCATGATGCAGAAGGCAAATTTTTAAGAGGAAGGAGTTCTAATTCTTTATCTTTTTTCACTTGCTCCTGTTGTCTCTTTTAAGCATCCTAAGTCCCCAGGAGAGAAATGCTGTGTGTTCTACAAGTCATTAGTAAGAGTGCAGCAGATAAGTGGCTGCAGTCAGTCTGAGCAGCGATAACAGGGCGAAGTACAGAGATCAGAATTCGTACCTGGGAAGTTACTGAGCTACTTTTTTTAGAGTGCTTCAAAGATGAATATGTTTTATCCCTCATTATGACAAGTCCTTCCTCCTACAAAGGAACCATGACATCTGCCACAGCTCAATACCACCCTCTCAGTGGGCAATATCCCCATCAGACTAGGGAGTCTCTTTGGAGAGGCCGTGCTGGGAATTGGTGCTTGTCGCTCTGCTCCAGCAGTACTGCTGGACTCCCGGCCATGCTGCGCAAGTCTCCTTGCATCGCCATGTAAATGTGGAAAATGGGTACCTATGGCTTGTCTCTGTGGTCTCAAGACACCTGATTCATTACTGTTTGCAAAGTGCTCAGAGACACCCAGATAAAAGAAAGAGAGAAATGCTCAGCTTCATTATCTGAAGACCCAGATCAATAGATCCAAGAGTGGCCCCAATTTACTGCTGGAAGTACACCTGAAAGAAAAGTCCAAGCTGAAATCAAATGCAAAGCCAATGGCAGTAAAAACAACAATGAAGGCATGAAATAAAGTTCACAGCTGTATAGCTGGAATGCAAAGAAAGAAGAAAAACCAAAAAGCTACCATTGGGTTTTTGTAAGAAAGACTTGTATTTTTTTTCTCTGACACTCTTCACCCTCCTGTTGCAGAGGCTTTTCAGACAAAACAAATGCTCCACAGGGTATATTATATATTTTTAAAGAAACAAGGAATGAGAAGGCTTTTTTCCCCCCTCTCTAGTAACTGCAGCCTTTGGAGGAAGGAGGCGCTATGTAGTAAGTTAATGACTGAAAAATAGATTCCTAACTGTTAAGGAAGAGGCCAAGCACAACTCCGTCCCTGCCGCTAGTCTCTGCTATTCTGGCAGACATCAAAGATAGTGAGGCCTAAAGCCAACAATAGATTTCTCTGTTTCCCAGCAGCATGTTGTAGTCTTCGTGCCCCAGTGTCTCAGGTAAGCTTTTCCACATGGTATTATGTACATGCTGACATGTTTTATATATCCCCTCTGGTTCGTATGCACTCATGTTCCTGCAAGGTTAGGAAAGGCATTTGGCTATAAGGAAGGGAAGGGATTCGGAAAGGTGGGCTGCGTTTGTCCGAGGAACGTAGAGGCGCAATGCAATCCCTTCCAGGAGCTGCGGCCGCCCAGCCGCCGGAGCGGCCCTGGGTGCCGGGCGCTCAGCTGAGTCCAAACTCTCAAACTTCAGACATGCCTGTGTCTGGGGCTCCGCGCTCGGCCCGAACTCTCCGAGGAAGTCGTCGGTTTTCAGCTCTAACTCCATCCATCAAAACAACACAACAAGTTTCATAAATTTTAAGGTACTTCAAAGGAGACCTGATGAGCTGCTGTCTGGAAAGTTGCCACCAAAAGCCACTACAGTGGCTGCTGGTCCCATCAGACAGGAGCAGTAAATTACATCTGAGTCACAGAAGGGGACTTTTCCTTGGGAGCAGCAGAGGGACACAGTCTCTCCTTACACTGTCAAATAATCAAGCCGATTTTGGCCTGTTTTAGTGCTTAGAGAGAAACCGCCAAAGGACTGTGACAGGCTCAGGAGGGTACATTAGAGAGTCTTGTAGTGAGCAGCAGAGGCAGAGAGGTAAGCAGAAAGAAAAGAGAGAGGTCAGAAAATGCGATGGATTCACTCTGCAAATCTAGAAAACCTGTTCTGATTAAATTTATAAGGAAAGACTGTAAGGAAGGGGAGAAAGAGAGACCACCAACACAGCAAATGCAAGTCAAGCTAATGGAAAAAAATTAGGTTTTATTATTTCAGCAAACACTGGTGGCGATGGGATTGAAACCACACCTCCTAAACAAACTCCTCCGCATTAGGAAGCCAATCAAACTCCAAAGATCCAACCCCAAACCCTGGAGATGAACACCAGGAACATGAGGAATATCAGGAGCAGATCCAGCTCTGTGTGGCTTTGGCTCGTTTCCCAGCAGACAAAGTAAGAGGGGGGAATTCAAACCTGTGGAGACTGGAAAGGGTTGAGACATCAGTGGGGCTCCTCTCATCTTGCATAGCCGTGTAGAGTTCAGCCTGCTGTCTGGGGTCTCTTTAGCATGTCTGGAGCAGCAAATGCCTCTGAAAGATGATTCATTCCATCAAGTTAGGGAGTGTGGGGCATATATACTATCAAATCACTCCCCTTCCCAATTTGGACCCCAGTGCCCTCATCATCCACCCTGCTCATACAGTCATTCCTACTTAAAGCCTTTACTATAATGAGGTTCAAAAGGAAACCTGGCTGCAGCAGATAGGTTATTTACTCCAGGATCTGCTGCAGGTGATGCAGAGCTAGGCTGTCCAGCATGGCCCTGCCACCTGGGACAGTCCCCTAGCCCCAGCCTAGAGAGTCTAATACTCTCAAATATTTCTGCATGCCTCCCAGGCCTCCCTCAGCACAGTGGCCCACTGTAAAATGTGACCATGGCAGCCTGTATTTTTTCTTTGAATTGATATTTTTCATTACCTTCTTATCTTCCATGTTTATTTCACTCTCTACTTCTAGTCCTCTCTAGGTGATATTTTGTGTGATACCTTTCACTAATGAGCATTTTTCTCATGGGGTGCTGTTTGCCTTTATGCTCTAGCTTTCTGTAGTAGACACTGTTTAAACATGAATAGACCTCGCTGTCCCAGCACAAGGCCAGGGACGAGCTCCTTTGGCATTCAGCTCCTGACAGCACTTGAACCAGCCTCTTCCATGCCCCCAAACTTCTGCACTTCTGGGTATTTAGCCAGAGATGGAAGAGATGGCATTTCTTTCTTGAGTCTTTATTCTCCTCCTTCAAATGAGCGTGAAATAAAATGAATCCGATCGTTCATCAAATCCGATAAGCTCTGTGTGAGTGGGATACAGATCACCTCTGAATGAACAAATGCTGATAAAAGCAATTTTTGAAGACAATAGTAAATTCTGTTTTGTAGTGTCAGATCTCCTTTTACATGCTTTTAACCAACATTCAAGTAGATGAATTTTCCTATCCTTTTGCCAGAAAAAAAATCTATAAAATCACATGAAAACATTTCTGACAGTGATCACATGTGGAGTCTCAGTGACAAGACCAATGGGACAAGATAGAAACCCCTTTTATGGCCTGGGAGTTGTTTGGTCAAGGAGAAAATAAATATGACTGATATGACAATTACATAGATTTCATTTCCAGTAATAACCAAATAAAAAATAGACCCTAGTTTCTGTCTAATTAATGAATGAGAAAATAGTTGAACTGCAAAAATAAAATTGTCATTTTCTGGATTCTATCTCCAGTTTTGTTTGACAGCTCAGAAAGAGAAGTGTTGGGCTACATTACACAGCCTGCAAGCTCAGAGCTTCTGAGCTTGGCCAGGAGTACTGATAATAGATTTTCATGGAACAGTATTTTTACTGTTAAACATTTTATCTGTCATTCATTTTAGACTGACGTCTCATTTTTAAAATTTTCAAATAGCTTTTTTAGTGTGGAATTCCTCACTCACAAAGAATAAGACATAAATGGCTTCTGAGGACTCCTGAAGACCTACTGCCAGATACACATACCTCTATGACAGGGATCCAATCAACATAAGCATACAGATTGCACCTACTTTTTTGGCATCTAATGAAATAGTCTTCTTTAAAGTAACCAGCTCATTTCTCTAGGGAGAAGTACACGCCTTTGAAGACCTCCCAGGAAGATAATACTCCATGCGGCAGAAGTACCTGCATTTCTCTCCAACAGCTGACTTGGAAACCTTGGCATTTAAGGTGAGAATCATCTAGCCCAGATTTAGCCTTATAACACTTCAGCATCTAGCCCAGCTAGATGAAAATGTAGGTTTAATGCCAGCGAAGAGGGATGGGAATTCCCTGGAGACACCTTTGGACTGTGAGGTGGATTGAGAACTGCCTGAAAGACAGAGCTCAGAGGGTCGTCATCAGTGGCGTGCAGTCTTGTTGGAGGTCTGTGGCTAGTGGCAGCCCCCAGGGCTCAGTACTGGGTCCCATCCTGTTCAACATCTTCATCAATGACCTGGACAAAGGGACAGAGTGCCTCCTCAGCAGATTTGCTGAGGATACCAAGCTGGGTACACTTGGATACCTGGTGGATACACACGAGGGCTGTGCTGCCATTCAGAGAGACCTGGACAGGCTGGAGAGCTGGGCGGAGAGGAAGCTCATGAGGTTCAACAAGGGCAAGCACAAGGACCTGCACCTAGGGAGGACTAACCCCACGCACCAGTACAGGTTGGGGGCTGACCTGCTGGAGAGCAGCTCTGCAGAGAAGAACCTGGGAGTGCTGGTGGATGGCAAGTTGACCACGAGCCAGCAATGTGCCCTTGTGGCCAAGAAGACCAATGGTCTCCTCGGCTGCATTAGGAAGAGTGTTGCCAGCAGGTTGAGGGAAGTGATCCTGCCCCTCTACTCAGTCCTGGTGAGGCCTCATCTCAAGTACTGTGTCCAGTTCTGGGCTCCCCAGTCCAAGAGAGACATGGAGCTGCTGGAGAGAGTCCAGCGTAGGGCTACGAAGATGATCAGAGGACTGGAGCATCTCTCTTCCAAGGAACAGCGTGTACAAGTGTGTACAAGTACCTGAAGGGAGGGCGTCAAGGGGATGGGGACAAACTCTTTTCAGTTGTCCCGTGTGACAGGACAAGAGGCAACAGGCAAAAACTGAACCACAGGAAGTTCAGCCTCAATATGAGGAGGAATTTCTCTACTGTGGGAGTGCCAGAGCCCTGGCACAGGTTGCCCAGGAAGGTTGTGGAGTCTCCTTCTCTGGAGATCTTCAAGGTCTGCCTGGATGCAACCCTGTCTAACATGCTCTAGGTGACCCTGCTGAGCAGGGAGGTTGGACTAGTTGATCTCCAGAGGTCCCGTACAATCTCAACCACTCTGTGATTCTGTGATTTGGCACTGGTTGGAGCCTCCTTTGGAGATGTTGCTCAGTTCACACTGACCAGGGAGCCTGAACTTTCTTTAGGAACTGCATCAGTAGTAGTCAGAAATGCAGGCAAGAGTCAGGTATTTTCATTTATGCAGCCTGAAGCCCTCCCTAGGTGTTCACTGAAGTAATAGCATGTTTAGGATATTGCGTGATGCACCAAGATGCCAAACTTCGGCAAATGCAACATTAGTTTCGAATAAATCAAAATCTGAGTGTTGCAGAGAACACACTAAGCAATACTGTAAAGCTCATATGCAATATTGTAATATCTTTTTCTTTCACAGCCAAAAAACTTAAAATACTCAAAAATATTAAGGGAACGAGAGCGGATAAGCCTTACTGCCTTTTATGCATATAGTTGCTTATTTAAATGTCTATTTATATATTTATAGCACAAGGCATAGCAAAATACACACATGTACACACAAACATACACACATATATGTTCATACTGGGGAAATTACACACTATGACTGGAGATCATACCAGAAACAGAACCTAGATCTCCTGATGCACAATCTTTTGCTTTAACCATTACAGAATAGGTCCCCTTAGCCTTAGAGGCTGTCAGATTAAAACATAAGAGGAGAAAGAATCAGAGAAACTTCAAATCAGAGCATGAATTGAAAATCTGTCAAGATCTGTAAAATAAAAATTCTCTTCGAAGGAAAATTCTGACACGATCACATTTTCTCAGGAAACTGGAGTTGGAAACAAGGTCACTCGGAAAAAAAAAAAAAGACCAAACCAAGAAACCGCCCAGCATCAGCCACTTCAGTAAGAGAGTCTGAAGGGTTTTGACAAGCACTGTGTCTAAGCCAAAAAACCCCAGGGCTACATCTTCCACAAAAATCCGAAAACTTAAAGGGACATTGTCAAAGTTGGTAGACCAAACATTTGAGCTACATAAAACTCAAAGTAATATAGAAGACCTTATATATTGTTCTTTATTAAAAAGAACAGCTGAAAGATATTTATGAGGAGTAAGGTGACATAGTTTGCATATTTATTTTGTAACTAAGAATAACAGACTTTGCAACACTTTTTGCTGTATGTTAAAACCTCACTTACACTGTAAGTTGAAAGATTAATTTCTAATTAAAACTTATGTATTCTCTTTCCTGTGCTCATACTGAGAAAGCTAGGAATAAAATCCAATGGAAAAAAAGTGGAGTTAAAATGGGACACAGAGAGGGGGAAGGGGGGAAAATGTTTATTTTTATGTGCAGCATGGCATCATTCTGTTCTAAAAATCTGGCACATACTGATTTTCTGAAGCGCTGAGAACCCACAGCTCCTTTGAATTCAACAGGTGATCTGAGCACTCAGCAGACTCTCTGGGAAATCAGGCCACACTTCTTTAGTTTTCCAAGACTTACCCCTGAAACAGTTTCTTCATGTGTATAATTTGGCATATGTGATTATTCCAGTTGGAGTTAATGGGACACTTCGTTGTTGTTTAAGTGGCATAAGTGCACAATTTGGTGGTTAGATATCTAACTTAGATAGCTCAGATACAATCCAGCTGACTAAGCATGAATAAAGATGAAAGTCTGCAGCGTGAGCAAGTCACACCAGGCTCCAAGTAATGAAGAGAAACAGGTACCTCTAGGACACGGTTTATCCCAGTGTTCAGGAGCACACATGTGCAACACAAACTGCAGGAGGATGCAGTAGATCCCACCGACTTATTTGATTTTGTCACATTCACTGTCCAGGTCTGTTCACTAGATCAAGGGCTAGTACCACATGATGGACATTGTGGTGAGACATTAGGTTTTCTGCAACATGCATGAGGACTATCAGCCACTTCAGGATGGCTTCTCAAAAGGTTGTACGCTAAGCAAGATGAGGTGAGGACTGTAACATGAAGACATTCCTAGGTCATCAGTAGTATGTAATTGGTCCAGAATATATTACCATTGAATATGTGAATATGCAAAACAGGATTTGTATTGGTCAATATGTTGCATATTTATCCAAGTTTCCCTTGTGCCAGGACACTGTATCTCAGCAGTGCAAGGCTGCTGTGACATTTTACCTTCCTTCCTTTGAAGAGACCAGCTTCCTAGAGGATCAGCTAGCAACATCCCTGCAAGTGAATCTTTAAATCTGGAGCTGGAGATGTAGCCAATGTCTCTAATCCCAATGGGAACTTTCTGCTAGCTATGGACCACTGACAGCAAGGTGATGTGTATGGTATGAGGAGCTTGTCTGCCTTGCTAGACACTTTGGTGAATACCAAAGTCAGGCAAAGCAGGGACCTGGAGGGGGTGGCTCCAGAGAGAGAAGGCAACTGATGGAGGGAAAATTTAGGATAGGAAAGCTGACATTCGTAAAAAAGTGGTGTGTAGCTCACCCGTCACTTTAGCAAGACAGGCACTCTAGGGTGCCCCCAAGCACTGAGAAGAAGGAGGCCTTCATCATTTCATCTCCAACTCTCATTCCTCATCCCATCAGCAGGCTACTTGGAAAGGCAACAGCGTTGCCTAGAGCTGAGATTTAAACAGTGACATGCACCAGTAGGAGCACCTTGGCCTGTAACACCTGCAGGGACACAGAAGGACATTGCAGGCTTTGCACATGGTTCTCCACATGGAGTGGAGGAGGAGTCTGAGAGGTTTCCCCTTGGTTTCCAGCCTCAAGTTTTTATCAGTAAAAGGATATACTTCTTGCCAGTGGGAAGGCTGATGGAGTGAGTCTTACACTTCGCACCTCTCAGAGATATTGACTCGAGCCTTCAGACTGAGACTGCTCAGTCCCTCTCCCAGCATTATGTGCTGTAAACTTTTCTGAAAAACTCAAGAAAGGAACAGCTCCTTCCATCTGTGCTAGGAAATGTTTGCCTGATAGTGTGATGCTGAAACAAGATATTATTAAGGATGTGGAGCTCCTTCCTGTACCAAAGACGTTTGGACCTACAGCAGCATTCTCCAATCACTCAGTGAGAAACTAGTTTCAAGGGAAGGTCTCTCAAGCTTTTCTGCTGAAGCTGTTCCACTTTGCATTCAAACATTAAATATTCATTGGCTGAGAAAGAGGAAGAGACAGTAAAAAAAAATAACTTCTCTTGCCATGGAGAAGGTAGACTTTTATGAAATTTATGAATACTTTTCAAAACAGGGCCCAGTCCCTATCTTCTCTGTCCAAATAAACTTCAAATTTTCTACAGTGAGAAGATTTTCACTGGTATGGTCTATCTCATGGTAGGAGTGAGTCTGAATCCCTCAGGCTGAGGGACTGAATGAGACTCAATGATGACTGAATGCAGATCTCCTGAATTTTGGGGATGGTCCCTTAAAGGTGACCCACTGCGCCAGTGAATCAACTACTGTGTAAAACATTGTCATTTTCAGCAGCACAAACCGTCTGATTTTTGTGCTGATTGGATCTTATAAATTTGCATGAGGCATATTCAAAGTGTGCCTGCCAGGCTGGGCTACTCTGGAGATACAGCAAGGAAACACAAGTCTTAAAAGTGCATGAGACATTCAGTTCTGACAAGATATATGTGGCTGGGCATAAGCAGATGAAGATTTAAACCCCCATGAGGAATGAGGACTGGTAGGCTTCTATGAAGTTATATTTAAGGACATTAAGACCTACATATCACCTGAGGTGAGTATATCCCTTGGTTATCTTCTCTCCAGGCCCTATAGGAAGGGACACATTGCTTGTCAGAGGCCAGTCAGCATATCAGAAAAAAGTACTGACCCCATGTGTTAATGTGTTGTGATTTGAGTGGACTGCCTGACTTGTCCACGTGTCTTTTTTGATCATAGCAGTGTGATATGAGTGGTAAATAGCAGCTCAGAAAATTTTGTGTTCTGCTTGCACATGAAAACATAAACACTGACAGATCTGACATTTAATTGCATACACTGCATAAAACCAGGAGACAGCACTAATCTCTCATAAATCTCCTCTTTCAAATTATGTGTACGTATCACTATGTCTTCCCTATGGGTTGTTTCCCCTTTATAAACACTAATCTTGCAGTTAACTCCTGCAAATCAACCCTCCAGATATACCCAGGAAAGAGTCAGTTTTTCAGGCAGGAGAAACAACTTTAGTCCCTGCAAGTGGCTGAGGAAAGGTAGTATTTAAACTTTCACTTGAAATTAGTGTAGCTCTGCCTGTTTTATACTAATTTTTCTCACCTCTAAATTAACGCACCTCATGAATCTCTGGAATTGGCTTTATAATGTCATTTGCACTTTCACATTTCTGCAGTTTTTTTCTGTTTCAGCCCTGATTTCTGATCAAGTCTAGCAAACTTTAGTGTCTAATTCACTGTAGGGATTAGCAGCATGCCAACGTTCACGCAAGGGGTTAATCATTCTTCATGTCGGGCCTCTGATTTTTTATACAAGAAAAGTAATTTGAAAAGAAAACCCCTACAGGGACAGCCAGGTCTCAAATAGTGAGGGTTTGTAAAGGCTCCCAGGCAGGCAAGGCTTCCTGAGAGGCACCTGGCTGTCCTGGTCCATAACAGCAGACTCCCAGTATGCCTAAAAACACCAGTCTGCCCAGGCACCACAGATAGAAAAGGCTGCCAATACCACAACTCTCTTTTCATCAATAATTTTCCTGCTTTTGTTGGTACCCTCCATGCCATTCAACCTCATGCACTAGCTACCTTGGCACTTGCCTTTTGCAGACAAGAAGCAGCCGAGGGCAAGGTGAGGTGGTGTGCCCTGCTCAGCTGCACAGCCCTTTGCCCATCTTGGAGTTACTGCCACTGCAACAGAAACAGTGCGATTTGCACCCAAAAAGCCAAGGTATACCATGGAGCAGAGAGCTAGGTAGCTTTGGGAGCCAAAAGTTGCAGTCTTAAAGAGACTATGAGATGATGAAGGAATGATAGAAAGTGTTTTCATTTTTGCCAAGACATCCGTATTTCTTTTCTGCCTCAGAAGTAAGAGTGCAGCCCGCGAAGCTGCTGTGCTTCCCTCATTGGCTTTGTTTCACTGTGGGGTTGGATTAGCAGGGACCTGAGGAGAGAGAGCGCTTCTCCGAAACAAATCCCGTTCAAAGGGCTGAAAATTCACCTTGCAGACTTTCTGTCGACAGTCACAAGAGCTAGTTAGTTAGTGAGGCCTCCATGGATGTTCACCCTGCTACAGCACTTGTTTCAGCATCTGTTCGTTTGGTATTGGGAAGGAAATTAATCTGGGGGTTTGGCTTTAATATTCCTACTTGATAAGAATAACTTAGTTTCTTACCAGATGCTAAAGGACATTGCTGTCACTCTATTCCAGCCTATAGCTGTGAGGCAACAATACAGATTTCCTCCTGCCCAAAGCAATTGTTTGTATTCTTTGCTGACTCTTGTCTCTTGGTTAGATTTACAGAAGAAAAATAGATCCAGCTGTAACCAGTGCTGATTGTTTTTCTAAAGGGTTTGGGCAAAGAGCTCTCACACACAGATTTCTGCCTATGAATTATTAACAGGTTGTTTGTGGGGAGGATTTCTTTGGTCTGTGAGTATCTGAGGAGAGCACTTGGTCACTTCTACCTCCTGCTATGGGTTCTCTACCTCTGCTTTTACAAATAGACATTGATTCCATCTTAAATGAATTTCTTTCCTCTATGAGGAGTAAATGGCATGCTTACAATCCGAAATTTTCCCAAATGCAATTCCATCCATAGAAACATGAATGCAGATTAAGATATAGCTCACAATTCACACAACATATTGCAAATACATTTCGTGTGTTGACCTGACTCTGTAGTCAGCTTTGGAGGATAAACTATGAAATAGCACAGAGCTATTTTTCATTAGAACAGAGATTTGGTCACCTTTCTAAAACTGAAATTAACTGTTGGCACACCAACAAGCAGAGATTGACTGTGAGGTCATGGCATAAATGAAAAAATAGCCAGGCATCCATGTTTGCGTCATGCTACACTGGAAAAAAAGGGAGGAAGGTCAAGGGCAGTAGACCTGGGCCTAAGGGAATGCAGAGAAACCTGGATTTCCTAAAGCTTGAGCATGTTAGAATATACTTCAGTGATATGATGTCATATTTAAACAATGTTTAGAGTAATCCTAGTTACGGTTTTGGTTCAGGTTCATTTCTCACAGAAAGATGTGAAATAGGTAATAAAGGAGGTGCTTGAATTTTAAGAATGTCATGAATAAAAATGTCTGAGAGGGCAACAGATGCATCCCTGCTAAACTTTGAAAAATATGCTTTTTAATTTAATACTAATCTGAATCTTTTGTTTGTCCCTCATCATTTATTACTGGGGACATTTGCATGAAAATGGGACCTCTGTTCCTTAGCAGTTCCTTTGCTCCCGGTGCACATTCACTGATGCATGGCACTGTCTCTCCCACCAACCATAATCCCCTGTGGGCCCCGCTGGGTGTTTTGATTCCCAGCTGACGGCAGAACAGTAGTGGAAAACTATCTGATGTCATCCACCCCACCGCAGTGTGCAGGAGAGTTATTTATGACTTATTTCTCAATACCTAAGATTATACGCCAGACACAAGAGGGTCTCAAGGATTAGCAGCAAACCTCTCTTTTCAGGCTGTGTTTTAAAAGTATTTTGGTTTCTGGAACCTTACATCAGATCCCTGCATGAGGAATCTGAGTCTGCTGTCAATAGCTTTGCTTTTCTTTTCACGGCCCCCCGAGAAGCTGTTCACAGACCTTAAAGAATCTGTGCGTCATGGACTGTAATCTATTTTTTTGACAGAATATACCAAAATTGACACATTGGTCTTGACCTGGTCATGAATATTTCATTTTTAATCAGTGGAGTTACTGATTGGGGTGAGTAGGAGCAGAGCTGGCATGATGTTTTCATGCAAAATTTCTGTAGTAATAGGCTTGCCAAAAATGACCGGGCATGACTATTTTTTAAAAATGTTATGTAGCAACACAGAACACAAAACATTCCATGTTTTCATTTTCTGAAACAAAATATGATAACATTCCTTTAAACGTTTGCTTGATTGAAAAGAGATTTGGTTCTCAGTTCACCATTAGGGTTTCACTGCCCAGGATCATAGTTCAGATGTTGTTAGTGGATCACGAAAGGAGCTTCAGCCCCACACTGCAATCAGCTGACACAATTCCTTCCCCATAAAGTTTGGTTTGATTTTCTGCTCATCCAAAAACATCTTCAGACTTGCAGCTGTGGAAGCTGCCTGGCTGTTGGTCTCGGAGCGGCTCAGCCCATTTGGTACACAGCCCCTGTAGTCTACACACACTGCATTTGTTTGCAGGAAGAATTGCAGTTCGAATTTGAAGTTTACTGGGAGATTTGTCAGGCTGCCATAGGAAAACATGGACGTCTCCAATGTCTTTTTTTGCTACTCTCTGGTGTGACATTGATTGCAGGGTAGCAGCTCACTTGGTGCCCTTCTTTAGAAGTCAAGACGTTGCCACTAGGGTGAAGATGGATATAATGCACCTACAATTGCACTTGCCCTACTGCTGGTGCAGCTGTTTGCTCAATGTCCCCACTGTAATCCACACAGGGCGACCTTGAATGGAGCACGGCCAAGACAGCACTGTGGCCTACAGATACACGTAGGGGATAGCGTGGGCTGCAGAGAGCCCAGGGTTTAGCTTCCAAGAGTTTAATTTCTCTGTCCTTTAAACAGGAATTGCAGTCACTGCAAGCATAATAAAGGCTGTATATACTCCAAAATGTTAACGAATGTTAACACCACAAACAGTCAAATGGGCCTTTCAGCATCTCTGGAAAAATAAACATGAAAACATTTTCAACTTTTCATCTTAAATTGCCACAGCTAAGGCCAAAATTGTGCCATTTGCTTTTGTGTGGGCAGACTCCTACAAATGCCAGGCAGTGAGGAGGCTTCTGCACAGATGTTGTAGGACTGAGCCGGATGGAAATACTTAAAAGATCCTGACTTGCAGTCCAGGCTCGGCTTTTCTGCCTGGAAAGCAGTTCCCATTAAGTCAAGGAGGATGTTCACAGCAGAGGAGTTTAAGCAGGTGTGCAAACCTCTGTACCGGGTCTGAGGCTATTTGTGCAAATGTGGCTGGTACGTTATGACTAGCAATTGCTACGAAAAGGCTTTGTAGATATAAGCACAGTTTTAGCACCAAAGATTATGCAAGAAAATAGGGACAAAAGGGGATTTTTTTTCTTTGATTACATTTCTCAGTGCAAGGCACACTGTTTCCCCTATGAAGGGACATTGCACACATTTTTCTTCATCATTTTCCCATAGTTGTTTATAATACTCTCTTGGAAGTGTCAAACCAAAACTTGACTCTTTAAGGTGAAAGTTGCCCACTCTCGCATTTGTTTTGCTCCGTGCAGTCGTTCACGCGAGCTCAGACAGTGCCACCAAAGGGAGTTTGCAACTGTCTGAAAAACGGCATCAATTAGACAGGGCTGGCACGTCACGGCCCCGCCACCCTCCTCCTCCGACGAGAGCCCCCCAGGCGCCAGGGGGGCAGGAATCGGCCGAAATCCTCCCCTGCCTCTGCCAAGCGATAACCGAACGGCAGCAGCGCGCTCCTTTGGGCAAACGCTGCCCCGATTTCTGCGCGCTCGTGAGGCTGCAGGCTGAACTGCCCACGAGAAACCGCGTGGCAAAGGCGAGCGCTTCCGAGAGGCGGCTGGTTCTGGACCGCGGACTTGCATTCCAGACAGTTTTGGGTCTCTGAGGGATACGTGCAGGCCTAATTACACTGCCTTGAACCAACACACAGACGTCTGCCCCCCCTCCCTCTCTCCTTTCTGTGCAGTTGCTTAAGCTTTTCTTCCTCAGTTTCAGTAGATCCGCTTTAATTCTCCCTAATGGCTCTCGGGCTCCCTGCAAAGAAGCAAGTGAATTTTGCAAGTGAATGAACATAATGAAAAAGCAAGGTGTAAGGCTTCGCGACACAGACCGGATTTTGACACTTGCCACGTTAGTTTTAATACTTCTTAATGTGCCAGTCAATGTTCAGCGGTGTGGTTGTCAGAAATGGAGTTCCCCTAATGAGATCCAGCAAGCCTCACTATGAGCGGAAAGAAGACAACCGTTTTTTTTCTTTTCCTTTTTTTTTTTTTTTTGGTGCCAATTATGAAGGAGAACTACTCGGGTTTTCTACATGCTTTCAGAGACAAATTGCTCCTCAGATTTGAAAGGGGAGCGCTGACTTGTTGGGAGAGAGCCAGGCTGCACTGGGTGAGAATCAGACACCTGGCTACGCAAAAAATGCAAAACTTCATGCGTGTTGACCAATGAAAAGAAAACATATAGCTAGCTTTATAGAGGAATCAGCTAACACTTACAGGCTCTCTACTTCCATCCCAGATACAGATTGTCTGGAATTGGTTCCTACATTGGAAACAGCCATGGGGAGCTTTAAAGGAGGCCAAAGTAGCAACTACCTACTACTCACAAGAAATTACAGACCACAGAAAAGTGAACTGGCAAAAAAGAAATGTTCAGTCTTCACCAGCAATCGTGGTTTCCTGGTACAACTGGTAAAATGGCAAGCATGATGAATGGAGTCGTCTCAGTATTTTACTGCACGGCAAGGACGTTAATGAGGCAGAACAACAGAAACTGTTCCTGTCTGCCTAAGAAAATAGCCTAAAGCTAGTGACGGAGAAGTGTAGTAGGGAAAGCGAAGGGCAATACTATGATGACAACTAGCAGAATTCAGAATTTATGGCCATAGTCAGAGGCTGTGGATGCCTCTGCTCTCTCCTGCCAACGTGGCTGTCGTGCAGGTCCCACACCTTAGACCACGCGATTTAATTGTGGCTGGATGAAGCACCAGAGGAGGCACTTGGGGGCAAGGCTCTTGCACTGTTGGGAGAGGAACTTTGATCTTTTCTCATACCAAATGTATATGATTAAAACTCATAAGGTTTTTGCTTGAACAGGTGAAGTAAGATCATCTCCACAATACATCGATGAGGCATTGCAAGGCAGGCTGCAAGCTTTACTGCCTGGCTGAGATGCCTGTCTACACACACTAGACTTCCTGGGAATTCGGATGTGCCAATGGTCCCTGTCCAGAAACCGAAACCCAGCCAGTGGCTTTTTGTTTCCTGTTTGTGGTCTGACTCTTTATCTTAAAACTATTAGGATATTCCAGTCTTGCAAAGAACCATGAGTCAGGGAGTGGCCTGGGGAGGAGACTTGAATTCCAGCTCAGGCTGCTTTTCTCTACAACTGCTTAGTAAAGCAGCCCTGCATTTTGCAGTGTCTGCTGTAGCCACTCTCACTGTGTGCTCTGTCAGGCCAGCATGGTGAAGTTTCATTTTTCACTGGATAGAGGTAAACAACTTCATGGTGAAATTCACTGTGAATTTAGGCCCATGCCATTATTTGGGAGGAAGAAGAGTTTTCTGTGCCCCTCTGGCTTACCTCATGCCTAATTTAGTGGCTCAGAGGAATATCTTCACCTCTTCAGCAAGAAGCCACATCCTTGCACTAGCTGGGAGGTAGGCAAAATTTGGCAACAGGTGATGCTAACATTTCCCAGACCCTAGGGGAAAACATACAGTCATAGAAAAATCCCAGTAGGTTGATTCATACTTTAACTGATGCCCCATGCAGCTGAAAGGACAGCTCTGGGGGAAATTGCAAGATGGCAGACTTTTGAAAATATGGTTAACTGATCTTAACTTTTTTAACAATTGATGTCACTGATGGATGTAGTAATACTGGACATGTCCTTTATTCAGAACTTTAGCATTTGATATTTGCAGTCATGAAGCATGTCTTTTTGTATACTGAATGTTAAAAATAAAAAAAAAACATCTTCTGGTGACAGTCTGCTCAGAAATGGGAGTCAAACAAGAAGAACACATCAGGTGAAATATATGTTTTAATATTTATCCTTTTTTCATTTCTTGCATTTAAACCCAGTCATCTGTACAGATGCATGATGAAAATAAATAGTAACCCTGCTGAGTGTTTCTAGTGTTTTGCTAATTGCAATGAGCACACCAAAACAATATTCCTCGTTTTAAATTTATTAAATACCACTGGGTTTCCAGTCTCACAACTTGGCCCATAAGCTGAACACTTTTGAGCTCCACTGAACCCCTGTCAGGAATATGGACAAATATTGCAACATTCTCAGGGTGGGAATCTGTCTCTTCTGCATGTGCAACTAGTCTGATCCCAATATAACATAAGCTTTGGATACTATGCTTGGGTTAGGCTGGTGAGAAAAGAACAGCTACTTTTGCGCTAAGGCATACTTGCTACTGATCAAGCTGAAACGTGACTCCCGAAAGGATCCCCTGGGAGGCATTATTGCTTCACTTTCCTGAAATATCACATACAAAGAGGTAGATTCTTCTGACGACCAAAATGGTGATCTTGTCTACAAAGAACTATTCACCATCACTAGAGGAAGGCAGAGTGGCAAGTAGGCATAAAAAGGTCCCCAGGTACAAATCATCATCATCAAGTAAAGTCCTTTTTTCTACACTTAAGAGGTGGAGAACACAGATACACTACTCAGATCTTATTTCACTGTCATACTTAATGTTTTACAAGGATAAGTGTTAGAGATGTTTCAAAGTCAGAATATGGGAAAGGTGATGATAGTTTTGACTCTATAGATAGCTAAGCCTACTCTTCAGATCCAAGAAGTACCTCAGATACACGCAAAACCTGAAGTGTTTCTGCTGCTCCAGTGATATTGTAAGCACTCTACATGGTGCTTGTGGATAGAAAAGCACCCAAGACTCAGGTCGTGAACACAAATCCTGCTGTGTTCACATGAAGGTCAGTTCTAAAGGTTGTACAGATATACAAAAATCCTTCCCACAAACAGATGTTTAGGATCTTGAGCAATGAGCTGTGGCTCAGCATTCATTCTCGTTACATAAACATGGAAATCCCAGAAAAACTGGGAGCTGTTACCCTTCACAAGCCTCCTGGAGTGCCTGATGGAAGCAGAGTGTCTGTGAGTTTCTAGTATTCTCCTAGAAAGCTTCAGGGAAAAAAAAAAAAAAGTAATCTAATGCATACCAGAAAGTAATGGAAAGAGTGTATTTTACAGAAAATTTGTAAGAAGACCCTCAAGACTAATTGTGTGAAATAGTCAGGAACGTATAACAGCCTTCAAGGTACTGTTACTGTTTCTCAGAGAAGCCAGCATGGATTGATTAGATTTAGTATAGTGCTGTGCTCATCAGTGGGACACAAAATTGTTGCTAGCACCAGCCAAGCTGCGTGTTGCACAGAGGTTCTGTGTACAGTATGTTCTCCTGTGCAGGCCTCACTTTATGCTTTTGCAAATACAGAGCCAGCTGACGACTGCAACGCCTGACCCTGAAGACGTCACTGATGTGCTTAGCAGAGCTGTGTACAATCCCTACGCGTATTTGTTTGGCCTGGGAAGTGCTAGGATTTGAAGGGTTAAACAAAACAAAGCCCAGCACATCGATCAGGTTGAGAACCATCACCTATTTGGTCTTTTCTTTGACTATATGAGCTTTGACTGCAGTGCAAAGATCACATTCAAATCTTCCTCCTTGTATTCCCAGTGCAGCTCAGCTTCGACCTGAACACGATACCTGCAGCAGTCAGGGCTTCTGCCCAGCTCCCAGGACACCCAAGGCCTCTCTCCTGGGTATTTCCTGTCAGTCCTTGCTTCTCTCTCCTGAAGGGGAGGTGGGAAGGGAAGAAAGGGGGGTACACAACTGCCTTGAGGGACATGTGAAAAAGCCGTTGGAAATTCCTGCCTTCAGGGTTGTTTCAATGCCCAGACTCTTTGCACAAAACTACACCCATAAGCTGTGTCCTCTCATTCATAAAACCAGGAAAATGTGAAATGTCCTTCTTCGAAAGTCATGTGCAGACCAGCCTGATGTGTGGCCATGTTCTACGTGTCTTAGCCCCGCAACTTCATTCCTAGCAAGGGCTCTTGCCTTTGTGGGTGACTGAGGGGTTTGCATAGCCACCACGTGTTTGTTTATTTGGGGGGTTTCTTACTGTTGCTGTGGTAATACTTTAAATTTACATCCTCAAACTAACCTTGTTCTAACCTGTTCTTTGTCTAGACAGCCCGAACTGGAGGAGAGAAATTATACACGCCATTGAAACTGCAGCCTGAATTCCTGGTTTTTTACTTTTTCTTTTTTTTTTTTTTTTTTTTTTTAGAACCAGGCAAACAGAAAGTACTTGTCCTACTTTCTAGTCAGTAAGCTGAAATTCTGCATGTTTAATTATAAATCAAATAATTGACTACAAAGCTATTGTGGTATGGTCTTCCATGCTGTTGATGGTTTTAATTGCAAACTGTTACATGATGTGCTTCAGTAACAAAGAACAAGCCCTGAAGTAGTGGAGAAAACGTCCTACTTTGACTCTATTTTTACAGCTGGCATATAGGAAATTTTCTGGCTTCCACTCCTGTTCATGATGGACGTGAACAAAATAAGGCAAGGACTGCGAGATGCCAGAGAGGGGCCAGGCCAACGGCCCACTCAGCCCAGCGTCCATGGGGACAGCCCAGGAGCCTCCTTGCTGCAGCCCATCCCCACTGCCTCTCCACACCTTGGCTGCAAGGATCCTAATGGGCCGCAAACCCCACTGTGAAACACCTTAAAATGATAGCTCGAGATGCCAGAGCCTCTAAGGGGAGTCCCTGCAGGAGTCAGGGGCTCTCCATTCCTCAGGCAGCTGCCAGGCCCAGGGCTGACAGACATTGGAGCTGCTGGGAGACAGTGGTATCCGCTTTAGCTGGACAAGGAAGGTGTCAAAAATGCATTATTTGCTTCCAGATGAGGAACAGTCCCTTGGCCCAGATCCTGAGCAGGCTATCACAGAGCTACCATGTTATTCAGGCTGGGAGGACCTTGGGAAGTCTCTCCTCCACCTGCCCAAGCAGGGCCGGATCTGAGGTTAGACTAGGTTGCTTGAGGCTGTGTTGGATTGGGTCTTGAAAACCTCCAAGAAAGGAGACTGTACAACCTTGCTCCACTGCTTAATTATTCTCATAGACAGTCTTTTTTTCCACTTATAACCAGTCAGAAATTCCCCTTCTTCAATTTGGGACCACTGTCTTCTGTTGTCCCACCATGCACCTCAGTAAAGTCCCTGGCTCCATTTTTTCAGTTACCTTCTCATAGGTGCTAGAAGGTCCCCTGAAGACTTCCCTCATCCTGGGTCCCCCAGCATCCCCTCATGGGGTGAGTACTCCAGCCTGGTGATTCTCCATGAACTTCCTCCAGGTCACTGATGTCTTTCCTGTATTGGGGGCCCAAAACTGGAATCAGCACTCCAGATGCGGTCTAACAAGTGACAAGGAAAGGAACAATTGCTTCTCTTGATCTACTGGCTATGCTACTGTTGATTACAGCCCAGTATGCTTTCTTCTCTGCAGATAAAATTGATTCATCAGAGATGATTTCTAGCCCACTGGAGAAACTGGCATTTCTGGAGCCACTGATGCAGACACTGTGCCCAGCTTTGGGCCCTCAGTTAGAGGGAGGAGTCAGCACGCTAGAGCCAGTGGAGGGTAGCCAAGAGAGTTAGGGAGCAAGATGGGGTCCCCTCTAACCTGAATTATTTTGTGATTTTATAACCTGGAAAATTCTTCACATAGCAGAGTATGGACATGTTCATGCTCCCGACTTGTGTCTCTTGGGAAGTGAGAAGGAGACTCTGTGCACCCTTCTCTTGCCTCTGTCCAGAGTGACCCATCTTACTGGAGGGGGAAGCCTGGCCAGTGAGATCCCGGGGATTTGTGTCCCTTTCCAGGTGCTCTCATGATTCTCAGCAGAGCACCACCAAGCTCTGCTTGCTGACCCCTCTGCCTTCTCCTGGGAGCTGTGGGCACCTCCAGGGTGTCCTGCTGGGTTTCCCCCGTTCTGTTGGCTCCCTGTTTGTCAGTTTTTTGACCCTTATGCTCCTCCACTTACTTCAGTTGCTGTAACAGGTACCCCCTGGTTCCTGCTTGCTGTCCCCTTACATACCCTTCACAGGGAGGCTTTTGCCCTGGGAAAGCGGTAACAACGGTGGCAGCAGGGGTGCTCCTTAGGGCATCGCTGCTGTCTGCAGTCCTTTCCCTTCATCCCATGCTGGTATCCAGCACGGCTATGGTACCACAGTCTGGGAATGGCAGAAAACCTCTGATAGCACAGGCCACATTTGCCTTTCCATGAAGGTGTCCCTGAAGGTCAGCAATTGCTTGCAAAGGGTGGTCCAGGGGAAGGTTTTGAAATGGTGCTTGTATGGTACCTTGAGCTTGTTGAAATACTGCATTAGCAAGACAAATGGGATTTTTCCCTCATAACCTGTACCAGACACGCTCCTCACCTGAGCCTGAGCCAGGCCCCACCAAGCGCTCGGTATGGGGAAACAAGAGCATGGGGAAAGGGCCATCGGCCCCCAGGGCTGCTGGGAGGAAGACGAGATGGCGGGGAGGTGCTGGCAGCCAGCAGCCTCTTGGAGGCAAAAGGTAGCACCAAAGGCAGCTGCCCCTGGAAGGTAAGGACAGGTACAGCTTCAGAAGGAGGAGAGGAAAATTGTGTGTTTTCTGGCTAGAGTTGCACAGTGGCCTGCTAGCGGGGGAGAGGAGCTGCAAACCTGTCAAAGTGTTTTTTTTTTCCTCCTCTCCTCTCTCTGTTCTTGCTCATTCCTGTGAACCTGTACGTGGCCGGTAGGCCCTTTCAGAAGCAGCTGTAGACTTGTTTGCTTAAACACTAAGGAAAGACAGCTTGAAGCTGCCGAGATGGACTGAAAACACTGCTTCACCCAGAGACAGGAAAATTTGGATTCAACACATTCTTTGTTGAATGCAGAGACTGAGCAGGGCCAATTACCTGCAATGACAAATAGTGCTACAGTGAGTCTTTGGACAGAATAAATGTGAAATCCTCCAAGTCAGCTATGACATCTTTCAGGCATATTTAGTCATTGAAGCTGAATATCCCCAGCTGTGTTAAACTGTTAAGCTGTTGAGTTTCTGTTTGCAAGCAGCTAACAAAAAGTAAGCTAAAATAGTCTTGCTGTGCCTGTTCTTGCCTGGCCTTGTTGCAGGAAATGAATCTTAAAGCCTGGACCAATTCAAGTTTTGTCTTGGAAAAAAAAAAAAAAAAAGCCTGTGTGCTTCGTGATAGTGATGTGTTCCAGCATCTTCCTGCTAGAGCAGCTTTCTTTAGCAGCGTCTAGGGCTGTGAATCTGTGCGCTGAACTCTTTAAACAGGGACAAGCAAGCTGTTTCTTTACTGTATGATGTAGTCTCTCTTGAACCTTGCTCTGAAAACTGTACTAAAGTGGCTCTGTGGAACAGATCAGCTCCATGCTCAGGGATTTTTGTGAGTCTTGTGTTTTTTCAAGTAACAAGATATTCCCTTTTCTTGCCTCTTCCTCTCCCCCACGTAGAACAGAAGTTTCTACACAGTATTGTCTGTTTAAAATAGGATCTTCTATTTTTATATGACTAATGATAGCAGCAAATAGTCAAGATTACTGTGAGATCCTGAAGTCTGATCTCTAACTTTGTTACGACCGAGCTGCCACATATGCTGACATAAGTGGCGTGTCTACACGACAAAAAAAATCAGAGGTCACATAGAGGAATCATCAGGACAATCCAACTGACAAACCTGCAATCCAAAGTTGATACGGGGAAGCGTAAATCTCCCCGAGCCGTTGTAGGCAGAAGGCCTTTTGGTTTTCCAGCATCAAGTATTTGCAGAGGAGAACTGAAGCCTTCTGCTGTGCTCAGCCACCTTCACCTGAGAGCCACTCTCCTGCCCTCACCTGCAGGGCACCCGCTGCATCTCACCTACAAGGGACCTGGCAGATAAAGGTATAGACAGGGTCCCTGTCCCCACCAGGGAAAAAGGGGACCCCTTAGCATGGGTATGGCCAATTCTAACGTGAGTGCTGCGCTTGGAGAAGTTCACTCCCGCAGAGCAGCGAGGTGGGATTTTTTCCAGTTGAATTTTTCTGCAGCCCAAAGAGCAAGAGATATTGGCTGCTGTGTTGTGTGACGCATTTCTGTGGTCTATATAAATAATTATGGAGATCTTTGTTCATTAATCTCTGATTAAAATTCTAAGTAATTCAGATGCAAATTAACTGTTTCACTTATGGTCCTGGCTAATGGCCAGGTTGGCCCTTGGCGTGGCAAAACTTGCTGTTGCGCTTGGCAGTTATACTACTGCCAGGCTTTCCCTACCCCCTTAAATGTTGCTAGAAACTCTTCAGCCAAGGTTAGACTGCTGCGAGGTACAGAGCAAGCCCCTGTCGGTGAGGGGTAGGAGGGGACTGACAGCAGACGGGGGGGGGGGTGAAACCTCTCGTTGCTCAGGCAGGATCAGGCACCCTGTCCCCCACCACCCAATGGACTCCTCATTGTAGGTACCAAAGCCCACATGCCCAGCTGGTGCCTTATGAGGGCAAAAGAAGACCTTTTCTAAGTATTTTATATTTATGGCTAATGAGTTTAATGTATTTTTTTTTTCTTTTTCTTTTCTTTTTTTTTGGTAGCTGAAGACATTAATGCTCATAGATACTTCTCAGAGGAAAGAACAGTTTTGAATGAGGCATTATATTTCTCTATCCTTTCTGTGGCAACTAAGAACTGGAGAGAGCTGACGTGAGAGACTGAGGCAAACTTATAGTGGTGGTTGCCGTGTTTCTGTATTGCCTGTCGATAATTTTTCCTTCAGTCCCACTGCTGTGGCTCCATTTTTTATTCTACTATTTAGCAATGACATTTTTAAAGAGCATTCTCAAATTCTCCATGTAGTAAACTTCTTTTCTCTTTTTTTAATGTAAAGCTGGTATTTCTCCATATGCCTATCTGAGGAAAAAGAAAGTGCATGAGAATGTATTCTTTCTTATTGTCCATAAGGAGACTATACCATCT
Organism: Rhea pennata; assembly: GCF_028389875.1. NCBI lineage: Eukaryota > Metazoa > Chordata > Aves > Rheiformes > Rheidae > Rhea > Rhea pennata. Next base: position 134,672,410 of record NC_084663.1, on the reverse strand, counting down.
CTACATAGCTCATTAGCAGTGTGATGCTCTGCTGGTGTTCAGCCAAAAAGCACTTAAAAACTGCTGGGACTGTCCTGTACTGTTCTCTCCCTCAGGGCGCGTTGGTGGAGCCAAAAAGGCTGTGCTGCTTGGACAGCAGCCTGAGTACCAGGTTTGAAGGCCAAGTGCTGTTTTACATTGCAGATTGCAATCTCTGCTGGGTTCATTCCTAATTAGCATCCTGTGGCATGTGTGTAATAAGGCACTGTAAGGAGCAACTGCTCCCAAGCTCAGCAGCACTCGGGAAACACATTTACCTATGGACTGCTGAGGTGCAGTCAATTCTTTGGTGCCTGGTGGAGGCCAAATGCCGATGGAGGGCACAGGCCATTTACGGCATTCTGACCTGAGGTTCCCCAGAGCCTGGCAGGGACCACAAAGCCTCCTCTTCAGTGGGACATTTCTAGGGTGCCTCTGTCACCTGGCTGCCTATTTTTACAGCATTAGTAGGAATGGATTTTTGACATTTCTGCTCCCTATTGGCTCCAGTGAAAGCTGCCCAGTAGGCTGAGAAGTTGAGGCAAAGGGAAAGAGGAAAGAGAAAAGATGAGCATGGGTCTTGTTTCCTGCAGTGCTTGGCTAACATGGCTTTTCCTGGGTAATCAAACATTGCAAAGGCTCTTCTTCACCTCTGCTGGTGGGATGGAAAGGCTGTTTTAAGCAGCCTAACCAAACTGGAGCTGAAGATGGATCTTACCTGGGAAGGTTGCACAGAAAGCCCAATGCTCAGATGAGCCCAGCCTTTTCTTGGTGTTTCTCCAGCTTCTGGCTGACGTACCAGAAGCCCTTTGCTTCAGCAGTTAGACAAGCTTGTAACAGAATACTTCAGCAAGTTAAACAAGCTTGTAATAGAGCCTAAAAAAGGAGGATTCATTAGCTTCTAATAATGGGAATTCACTGTTGGGTCCAAAATGATAATTTTTTCATCAAAATAAAATTTGAATCAAAATAATTGTGTCCCATACTACGCTCTACAAACTTGAGATATCCAGGGTGTTGGAGAACATCACATCTGTCATTTTCAGTCTGAGGTAAGGTTCATACAGGTTAAACTTGAAGTAGCTAATCTCAACCAAGACTAGGCTTTGAAGATTCCTGCTTCTGCTTCAGACCTGCGTACCCAGAGACTCGTCTGTTTTTCCAAGGCATATCAGTAGTTCTAATAAAAGATGTTACTTTCCCTACAAAGTTCAGACTCTTAAAGCTAGAACAGTAGTCCTGTTAAAGTCTTGGTTCTTTTGCTATTTAGTGTAATAAATTTTTCAAAGAGTAAAAACTTTCCTGCATTTTTACAAAAAACATAAAGCTGGGAAATAGCAACCAGAAATATAGGCTTTCACAAATCACATAGCAAAAAATCATATTAAATCTTATAGTAAATGGGCTTGACTGTTCAGAAATTCTTTCATATACTAGACCTGTTTCCATTAAATACCCCTACTGGGCTCTTAAAAATAAATTTACAGAATTTGTGAGTGTTTGGATTTGGTCCAAATTGTGCCATTGAGATAAAATGCTTAAAAAACTCCACTACTATTTTATACTATGCTGATAATATGATCTAATTTGATTGTTGTTTTTCCCTTAACTGCATGAAGTGAATTAGCCTGACTAAAAGGGAGTTGAAAATAGATCATTGGAACAAACTGTAGCAGGTACCCGTTAAGAAAATAAGCTCTTAATTCCCTAGGTACTTCCTAGAGCTAGGAAGGAAACACAGTAATACTTTGTGATGGCTGAGCTGGTGAATAAAAACATGCTTTTTCTTTTTTTTTTTTTTTTTTTTTTTTTTTTTTTTTTTTCCCCACATGAGCACTGAACTGGGAAGTTCCTGCTTAAAGCTGTGCCACCAAACTTGAGAGTGCTTTGGAAAGGCTGTTTGCAGAGCTGAATTCCTTGATTTCTCATCCTTAGCCGAGGTCAAAACCGTTCCTCGGGGCTTCAGGGCCGCTCGGTAATAATCAAATTACGCTGAATAAATCTTTCAAAAATGCTTTTTGTGGAAATATATGAGGAAAGGATACCTTCCTTTGTAAGATGTTTGCTTGTGTATTAAATACTTCCCACTGTCTCAGGAGAGCCCGGCAAGCACACACAGCCCAGTGCATATAGTTTGTCAAAGCCTAATGAACTCTGCAGTGAAAGTTCTTTGTGGCTTTGTGGAGATTAAACTAGCAACCACATTTGTGCTTCATGGTGAAATGAATCACTCTCCATAGGCAACCGGACTTCCAGACTCTTTTCCTGTGAAAAATCTGTCTCAATAAAATTTGTTTTCTTCTTCCTTCCCACTCTTTCCCCTCATCCCCCACTCACGTGTACATATATACACCTTTGGCACATCTATCCAGATCTTTCATGAGTATCATAAAATTGAGAAGCAGGAGAACTTCACTCAGTAGCAAAAATATTCCCCATAGGACCTCTCTTCAGCACTGGAAGGATATTATCCTGGACACTTCTGCCTCCATCTTCCCTCAAAAAGGAAGAGATGAGTCCCTGAAAAAGGGAAAAAAAAAAAAAAAGAAAAAAGAAAAAACACGAGGGAAGGTTGCTCAAGCACTCAAGCATAAAACACACATCTTGTAGTAATTAGTCATTTTCTTCAAAGGTGGGCAATTACACTTCCCCTGAAAATCTTGGAAGAAAACTCAGACTGTTGCATACCCGTAGACAAATCTTCCACCCTCTTCTAATCTTCATGACAGCACTGACAGTGCAGCTTCACACACTGCATGCATGCTCTTGCTTTGGCTGCTGGAAACCTGGTCCCTGTGTGGGTGTGCTTTCTGAAAGTCTCCTACCGCTGCCTATGTTCATGTTTCTCCAGTCATCTTATCTGTCGCCAGAGCTACACTGGTGCTAGACAGAAAGGTAGCACTTCAGGGAAAGCTCTCCAAAACCAAAGTGCATCATCTTCCTGAAGCAGAACCAGTCTGAGACTGGTTAGAAAGTTTTTTGCTATATGCCTAGTCCTTACTGTTTGTTTCTCTGGGCAGAAATACACTGTACGGATTAGCATTACAGATGATGGAGTGAGGGACTGAGTGCATGTTCTCCGGATGTTTCAACCCCCAGCTGGGACAATGTGAAGTAATTGCTCTGCCTTTTCAAGACTAAGTTTGGGCAAATCCTGTGGGATTAGCAGGACAGGTATGGAAACACACATGTGCCTATGATGCCAGGATGGTTGAGTAGATGTTTTGCAGAAGTGTTATGGCACATGCAAGGAACAGAGGAGATGCCATAAGGCTTAGCTATTACATCTTATAGTGTGTCTTTCTACCAAGCAACTGCCCAAGTGCATGCTCCTATCCCAGTAACAGTAAAATGTGTTCTTCCTCATTTGTAGGATCAGCTACATACCACAGGAAAGAGTATTTGAGGTATCTTCTTCGTCTGCTCATGCCTTCAGTACCCAATGTGGCCTTTCCAAAGCTGTGCAGTAGTACCTGCAACAACTGAAGTAGTAGGATGTGTGGCATCCATAGTCTCCTTCTCTTATTCCACTTAAACGGGATTTTAGCCTGGTAAAACTAAGGCACTTACTACAAATCCCTTCTAGAGTTTCCTTTGCTATGATGCAGGTCTCTCCACTTCCCTCCCTTGACATTTCTGCCTCCATCAAACTGCCTGTGATCTGTGTGGTCTGACCCAAATCTTTAAACCACATGAACGAACCTGAGGAGAGCACAGGTTTCTAGTGGTTCTGTTAAGTCTACCAAATCTTTTCTTTTTGTGTTTTTATAATTATGATTCAGTCTTGTACTCAAGTCTCTCTGGTTGTAGTTCTTGTTGACATATGTAACCACGTGTTTCCTGTTTTCTATTTCTCCATTTTCTTAGAGCAATCATCTTTTTTTTATGAACACTGGTTATGGCTTGCCCCAAATTAGTCTGGAAAAGACTGAAAAGCAGAGATGCCTTTGAATTTTCAGGCATGATGAGGGAATGTGGGTGCCCAACAGGAGTAATTGTTTAAAAGACTGAAAACCTTTTCTTTGACTTCCAGAGGGCAGGTGTCCATTGCGTTCCCCAGAAGCTGCAGGATCACACTGAACTTCAAAGCACTCAGAACCAGCAGTGACTTCCTTAAGCTCCAGCATATGTACATACCAAAGGCTCCAAGCTATAATACACAATATATTGTGCTCTATGTGCCATAAATCTTACAAACAAGGTTTGAAAGGATTGTGAGAAATGGTCTTGCCCAGTATTTCTCGGAGTTCCTCATCCTTGCCCTCTATCCCTTAGGGATTGGGGGGCCTCACAAGAGAAGACAATTTCGGTAGGCTGGTTTGTGTGTTTCAAAGCACCTCGATGGCTTGCTACAGATCTGATCCCTTCCCTGTCCAAGAGCAGGATCAGCTTGTACCTAAGCCATTCACAACAGATGTTTGCCTAAGCTGTTATTCAAAAAGAAACTAAAAATGATGGAGGTGTAACAGTTTCCCCAGCCAATCACTCTGGTGCTTAATCATCCTTACTATTAGATTTTTTTTTTCGTTTATTCTAAATCTCTTTTGCAACTATCTAAGCCCATTATTTCCCATCCCATCATCAGTGAACATGGAGAACAGAATTATTCGTTCATCTTTGCAGATAACTGACGTATTTAAAGATTGTTGTTGTCTTCCTTAAGTTTTGTCTTTTTCTAGATTAAACAACCCTTTTCCTTCAGTTTTGCTTCATAAATAGTGTTTTCTAGATCTCTAATTGTTTTTGCAACTTTGGAGACATGGATTTGGGCCACATTTTTTTTCCTAAAAAAATGAAAGATGTGTTTGAATGAAACAAAATATTGCAGCTGAGGCCTTCCTAGCATGGAACAGACCAAAGGTATGGCAAATGGCTTATAACTGATGCTCCTGGTACTGTATCCCAGCATGACGCTTGCAGTTTCTGCAGCAGCAGCTCAGCGTTGTTGGTTCACTACTCGCTTCTCACCCCATAGTCACCCCTGGATCTTTTTCTGCTTTCTGGCACTCTGTCCTGGTGTTTTATATTGGTCCCCCGTTGACATACAAGCCATTTGATATTCCAAATGATGGAATGATACTTACGGATAAAGGCAAAATTTTGCATTAACAGCATCACACCTCATCTCTTTCTGACTGCTGCAGCTCACTGAGATTGTTCCTAGTCTGTCCCTAATCCCCAATTCTAATTCAAAGATTTTGAAGTTTGATGGGTCACAACCTCATTGGCTCAGCTTGAGGCAGAGGGGTCACCGTACATCGGCTTTAAACTTTTTCTGCTGATGATCTGTTGTCTCGTTTCCATATGCTCCCCCACGCTGCTGCCTCTTGCCGTGGGGGCTTGGCTCTCCGAAGCGAGAACGAGTCGTATGCTGTCTCTAAACACGGTGCCTAGCACGAGGGCGCCTTGATCCATGATTAAGGATCCTGAATGTAACTGCAATAAAAGTAATACTGCCTATATAACTGGGAAGCTCCTGTTTATGGCAAAATGGGAAAGGAGCAGGTTTTATGGGTGCATTACGCTTTTCTTTTGTAGCTTTAAAAAATGTAATTGAAGGCAGCTTTTAAAATTGAACTGCTGTTTCTTTAGGAAAATATTCTCCTGCCGAGGAGAATGGTACATTCCTCTCTGTAAAAATGTCACATTTTCACCTAGGGCAAATTCATGAAAATTGAAACTTCGCTTCTTGTTGTAAATCTTTGTAAATTTCCATGAATTTGCCCTAGGTGAAAATGTGACATTTTTACAGACAAGAATGCGCCGATTCTGCTGAGAGAAGCAAAAAGGTCTCTTTATTAAAAAAAGAAAAAGAAAAAACAAGTTTCTGCTTTTGAAAATTATTTTACTGTAAAAAAAAAGGAAAATGGATTACAGCTCTTGCAGAACCTTCCGATCTGATTTTGTAACTAATAAACTGTGCTCAAAGGCTAAGAGCGAAACTTTGCCATGTGTTGAATTTACAGATGGGTTCACTGAATGTTCAGCATGTCCCGGATACAGTACAGTCAGTTGAACATTTATTTCCCAAGTTTCAAAAGGCAGAGGTGGAGGACTTGTGGGGCTTTGCCACATGGGGCTGGCCATCACTTACAGAGGAAAAAAGATGCCTATTATAGTCCATTTTTCACGATTGCAAATTAGGCACACAGAAAGCCTCGGCCAGAGCAGCCTTGCCTTCCCAGTGGCCTGCAGGGTCTCTTTGGTGGGCAATATTTACAGGCAGTTTTGGCAGACCTTCCATTCAATGTGAAGCTCCTGCAATAATAATCTCTGAAAACTTGACGGGCCAAGTCCAAACGGCTTTTATCTTCCAATCTGGGGTGAGCTGGTCTGTGGCCATTAATTAAGCAATCCTATTCCTCAGCAGATGGTCAGGGTTTTCATGAGGCTCAGCAAGTGGCTTCCACCTCTAAGAGGTGGAATTTTGTCCTACAGCAGGAAATCTGGTTGGTCAGTTTGGCAAGGTGAGATGGAAGATCAGCTCCCACAAACCTCTGGATAGGTCCTTCCATTTACCAGTAGTTCATGAATTACCTCAGGGATCTCCAGAGAGATTTCATCATCCATTTACAGGCTGGTCTGGCCTGTAAGAAGTAGTAGGGGTGTCGAGGGCAGGTAAAAATCTTTACTTCAGTCTTTGGCTCCTTTTCCACCCTTTCTCCCATGCTGTGCCACTCACTGATGGAAAAAAAAGGTGCACACTTATTCGGGGAGCCAGGGCCATCCGTAGGCATCGTGACAGCTCATGAGCCACCACACACAAACCTACCTTTCCTCCTCATTGGGCTGCTGTGGAAGTCCTATGTCAGAGAGGGCCAGACAGAAAAGGAAAAGTGGATATTTCTGTTGCTGATGTGCTTGCTTCCATCTGCCATGGCAGGTTTCTCAACCTTCGTTTTAGCTTGCACTTTCTGTACTGTGAACTATCTCAGGGTTAAAAACCCACTGGAGAGTTAAAAGCCCACAACGAAGTTATTTGTTGTTCAAAGTCTGGCAGCAGAGTCTGGCCGTGCTATTGCAAAGCTTCTGCTTGTTGTCTGCATTTGTGAGTTTAGTAGAAGTCCCTGTGTGTCTAAGCTCTTGTTATTGCCTGCTCTGTTGTAAGGAAATGAGAGGCTGATGCTCATGCCAAAAAGAGGTTACTGAAGTATAAAAAGAAAAAAGTCCCAGCCAGCAATCTGTACACCCCAGAAAAATGGCACCCTATATTCCTAGACTGGTTATGTCCTGAAAGCTTTATTAAAACTGATAAATTTGGCAAGCAAATTTACTCTTACTCAGTGAAAATCCATGAAATTAATCAATATAAAAATGCCCTCTATAGTGTAATGTCTCCTCATCCTAAGAATTATTTAAAAAATAAACACAATAATTACTGGTACTTTAATTTTGCGGTATGAGTCCGTTCAGTATGTTCTATTAAATACCCTGCCAGGGAATAGGACTTGTGTTAACCCTTCATTACTCACGAAACGCATCTCCTATAGCATTGATGTGAGCACACGTGGTGTCCCAAATAGCCCCTCTCTTGCCATTGGGCACATGTAACATTGAGTCCAAGGGCTGCACAGCAAGACCATGAAGCCAGTGATGTTCATGGGCCTTGTGCTGTGAAAATACTCACTTGTGGTTTGGTGGGTGTTGTTCACAGCTCAAGAAAGAAAAGCCACAGGCAAGGGTGACACAGGCAGGCTTTGAAAGTCTCATGGTTGCACTTTATAACAGTTTATGATCATAGGATGGCCATAAGGAGTGGGCACCAACAATTTCCCTATCACTCCAAATCATCAACCTCTTCAGCGCTAAGAAAGCTGGGACTTTTCAGCCTGGAGAAGAGAAGACTGAGGATCTTATCAACGTGTATAAATATCTGAAGGGAGGATGTCAAGAGGATGGGGCCGAACTCATTTCAGTGGTGCCCCACGATAGGATGAGAGGCAACAGGAGCAAACTGAAACACAGGAAGGTCCAGCTGAACATGAGGAAAAACTTCTTTACAGTGAGACAGAGCACTGGCACAGGTTGCCCAGAGAGGTTGTGGAGTCTCCTTCTCTGGAGATCTTCAAGGCCCGCCTGGATGCAACCCTGTCTAACATGCCCTAGGCGACCCTGCTTGAGCAAGGGTGATCTCCGGAGGTCCCTTCCAACCTCAACCATTCTGTGATTCGGTGATAGCTGGACTGAGAAAAGTACCAGGTTAGTCCTCAGTGCTTTCTGTGAAAATTTTTTACGCTAATTTGTTTATCACCACTGTGGTAGGACACAAAGGAAAGTTCAGCCCAGATTATTTGCAGTTAAAGAGTTAACTATATTAATCACTGATTATCAGCTTATTAGCACAGATCTCAAGCAGGATTTGTGTACAGACCACCAAATCAAACCAAGGGAAATCAATAATATTTAGGTGTGAAATGAAGAATTAGCTCCTTCCTTTTGAGGTCTTAGATGTTAGTTTCTAAGCCAACCACTAAGCACGTATTGTGTGATCATCACTGGGGGCTAAATAAAACCAGCAAGTCCGGAAACCCACGAGAGTGAAATATTTACAACCCATAGCCATGGTGTTCCCATAGGAACAGGAAAGCAACAAGACAAGTTTTCAGCAGGCGTTTTTATCACTGTGCCTTGCTGTGTCTGGAGAGTTAACTGATAAGGTAAGGAAAAGCCTCCTCTGCTCTGTACTTGCCACCGTTTCTCCCCATTGCCTAAGGAGTTACACCTCTAGTTTGTTACAGGTCTTGACTTTCCCAGTGCAGATAGATGAGGCCATGGAGAAAAAGGCATTATTTTATTTAGCTAGCTTAAACTTCCCAGGACTAAATGCCCTCAGAGTCTCAACAGTCAATCTTACAACATACTAATAGTGACCACCTAGCAGTTTACAGATAAATCTGTTAGGCAACATGCACATTCAGCCTGCCAAAAGCAGTAAATAAATGGTAGTAAATGAGCTCCAGCAGTAAATCAAAGCTAAAAGGAAAAAACCCTTTTCCCACTTGCATCTGGCGTATGTCCTCAACCTCTCCCCAAAATTGCATCTAACGAATGGCTTCTGCAATGTGACTGGAAGGTTATCAAGGCCAAGTTGTCATGGAGCTAGAGGGGATTTTGTCGAAATTGCCTTTTGGCAGGCTGAAACTGCGGGAGCAGTTCACAGTTCACAGGGTGCAACCCAGTCTCTGCCCAGCTGCAGGCCTTGCCTTGAGCTCCCTGCAGAGCTTCTCCAGCCCTATAGAGATCAGTTCTGGGCCTTTCATGAGTCCCCCAGAAGCTTCTTCATCCCTTTTTTTTGTAGGAGAAAACCATTTGGCCTTGTACTTGGCTTCAGCCATGAGCTGGTTGGAAACGTCTGTGGGATTCACTGCTATCACAGTGTTGTCTTTGGCAGTCCGATATTCCTTTCAAGGACTGATGGTTCACCCTATTGATCTGGCACCAGATCCCTCCTCTCAAGTGTCGTCACATTCTTCCTCTTGGGGAAAATGGGCTCAGGTCCAGCAGTAAATGTATAAAGTATGAGGCATATTGAACATTTTGTATTATTATAATTATTTTAAAATTATTTATTTACCTGAAATGGCTTAGCTCATACTCAGCATCTGGGTTTTGGTCAGCTCCTGTTTTCTCTCCTTTTTTAACCCAGCTTTCCAGCTGAGTAGACAGAGGAACGAACCAAGACCAAATGACTTACCAAGGGTCACAGAGAGAATCACAGGCTCATACAGGATTTATAGGGAGATTTGCCCTGGCTTCAGTCAGCAATTCATGTTGTCTCTGTTTGGCTTTGCTCTAACACTAGGGGTTCCTGATTATGTCTTGCCAGTTCTAAGATTTTCTCATAGTTTGTTGATATTTAGTACATCTCAGGAAGACAACTAATTGTTCAAGAATTCCAGGCTTGACTTGTAAGAATTAAGCTTCTAGCAGTGGTGACAGCAAAGCAAAAATAAATTAGAACAAAAGAAGTTTAGCGTATCTTCACAAGGCTCAGAAACTAGACTAGACACTCTTGTTCTTTAAAAACTCATGATTTTCTATCTCAGTTTCTGAGCTCTGGAAACTAGGCTCATATTTTGTGAATACTTGGATCTCTTGCTGCTGAGTTGCTGATACTTCTGATTTTTTTTGTAATTTTTATCCCTCGTATTGTGAACAGCCTTCCTCCACTTCCCTTTGACATCTGCTTAGAGGATTTCGTTCTACTTTTCAATTTTTCTTAAATTTGGACTGTATTTTTCTTGATATATTTCAAAAAATGGGGAAAAGGGTGTTCTGTCTTGAGGTTATTTTATTTCTCCTTGACTCACTGATTTCAGAAAAACCTCAATCCTAAACAAAGATGTTATCATATTTAGAGATATCAGATACTTGCTGATCCCTTGCCATCTGTGGGATATACAGCTGCTAAAAGGGAGGCAGTGCACATGGCACATAAGACCAGACTTTTCAGTAACCTAGCAAGTCTGGCAGCTTCAGTTATCAATATGATGGAGATCCCCATGCAAAGACATAAGTTTTTGAGAAAGATAAGGGGAAAGACTTAAAATAGAATCTTACCAGCAACACCTATTTTAATGAGGACTGCACTGATTTAGGTATAGATTTCAGTTCAGTGTCTAAGCAAAATATACCAGCAAGCCTGAAACTGCCCGTTTGCCCTGTGAACATTGCATAATAACCTTCCATCCCCCTTCGTACATATACACAGACCTTAACATCCCCGCAGTGTTAACTGCCTAGTACAGCATGTAATTATATACAGAGAATTATCCCTACACTATGATTAGCCAAACGCATTCATATGCATGTGAATTACTCTTTGTGCTGACACAGTGAAAGGCTAGAGGCCATGTTTTTCTCGAGGGGATGGCAAGGAATGTGCTTGTGTGGTCCTCTGGGGTATCCTGCTAATGGGAAACGTACTTCTTGCATCTTTTCTGCCTGAAGCAGGGAGAGTCACTGGAGCGATAGATGTGCTCTGGATATGCGCTCTCTGAGCACAGTCAGCTCTCAGACATGCTGAGTTGTAAAGGCTGCATACGATGTTGGTGTTAAGAAAATAGTGATTTTTTTTTCCTTCTTCTTATGCCTGGCAATCTCACTGTGAGGGTCCTCAGGCCTGGTAATGGCACAATATCAATGCAAATGAGAAGGACTCTGAACTTAACAATAAATTGTGCTCAGTGGGAAGCACGTTAGTTGCAGCACTGCTGATGTGGCATGCTGCTTGCGGGGATCTCAGTACAGTGATCCACAGATCCTGAAGAGAGAAATACAAATGTGAAAAGTCCTGAGACGTGCCTGACAGCTCCATGAAGCCTTGCTCACTGAGCTGGGGAAGGGCACATATCCTTTGCTCCCTGCAGTTTCTGCTCCCTGCTGCTCTCTCTCCTCACAGCATCTTCTACCATTTGTCTGCTCACCCAGGGTGGGGAAGGAGAGGCTTTCTGGGGGAGCAAATTTATCTTCTTCCTGCTACACAGCTCTTAAGGAGAATCCAATATGGATACCTGTGATACTCTCTTGTCTGTGAGAGCACATAGACCAGACCTCCTGAGAGTCCACTGGATCCTGGAAAAGGAAGATCTTTTTATTGAGGGTCAAAAGCTGTCCTTTAGGGCTGGTAACTGCTGCCTGTGTGACTCGTCTCTCGCTGTTAGCTTTCCCTCCACTGAGGCTGCAAAGTTACATCTCGATTTTGTCCTTGCTAATCCACGCAAGGAAGGAGAGGAGAGCATTAGTGGTCCAATCTGGGGTATTTCTCACAAGGGAATTAAGGAATAAGTGGCTTTTTCAGAGCATGTTGACCCTCTCTCACTTGAATTTTAGAATTTGAGGAGTGTCAATCTGGGAAAAATTAGCCATAAGCTAAACAAAGATATAAATTAGGGATGCCATCAGTGCGGAAGGTAGTGCCAGGACTGCAGGGTTCTCTACTTCAGAGAGGAAGCTCCATGGGTGAGCATCAGCGTTCGTCCTGCTAGAGCTTGATAACTTCAGATGGCTCTGCACGGACAAGTTCAATGAACCAAACCTACCTTCATTAACGAGGTGAAAATCTGCAATAATTTTGAGTGAATTACACAGATACTCTAAATTTAGCCCATAAGTATTTTTTTCCTGAGTCCTTTCCTTTTTATGATAGTGATGTGTGAGCTCACAGTTAAAGGTTATTAAAATATTAAGTATAATCTTCTGCTATTCGGAAAGAATATGTGCTAGATGGCATGCCACAAGAAATGTAAATATGTGTATTATATGCCAAGCAACTTCTCTTATGAGACAGTGATCCCTGAATAATGTGCCTGGGGTTAAGTCTTTGAATTAAAAGCTTGTTTGGTCCATCCTTGTTATTTAGGAGACTAATCACAGGCAGCCAGCAATCACAGGTAGGAACAGGAAAGAGGAGGTTTATAAGCATTAGACACATTGGTCAGGAGTATGTAACTTTGTTCTTTGTTGATCTGGAAAAAAATCGGAGGCAAGCAAAGGTGCTGGGCTTACAAATGCTGATCTGAATTTTTTGGTGAAGGCTATAGAGTTACGGACATAGCAGAGAGCTATGCAGCCAAAGCAAATAAATGCTCTGAGAATGAAAGCACTCCTTGTGCTCCAGTTCACTTATGGCACTACTGTGCAATTTTGTCAGTGGAAACATATCACAACGTGAACCACAGAGGACAAGTGTTACTGTGGCAAGCCAGAAGTTTGGGGCACCTGGACCAGCTGAGTGGATGCCCTCATCCGTGTGGAGCCAGGGGATGACTAGCCCTGCCACAGCAAGCCGCAGAGGCACACTGTACAACAGGTCTGCTGGGGCCAGAGCCTGATCTGCTGCCACTTTTCCCTCCTTGCACTATGCACCTTCCTTCCTGCATCATGCGGTGCTCCTCTTCAGGCTGTGGTGGGATGATCCTGCTGCAGAGCTGGGTGTCCTGGCATGCTGGAGGAATAGAGGATTAGTGCCGCATTACTTTGCTGCTCTCCTCCACCTTCCCTGCTCCTCTCCCTCACCTTCTTCATACCAGGTCAAGGAGAGACCACTGCAGCTCCTTAAGCCTTGCTCCAAGGGTATAGTATCCATAATTAAGTACAGGCAGTGTTAAAAGAACTAAGAAGCTATTGAACACTTTGGAAATATGCGCAAATGACTTCACCTTGAAAATGAGTATATAATATGATTTACTTTATTCATGTGAGCAGCTTTATGTCCCTTCAATTTCTCCTTTGAATTGACATGGTTATTTCACTAGTACTATCCTAAACATGTGGTAAGAAAAGAAATAGGTGATTTTGTAGAGTTAATTTAATGTTGTGCTTATCTGGATTGGTTCTGTGCAAAGACTTCACAATTATATTTAAAATACCAGAAGACTGAGTGTTTTGTACTTGTGGCAATGTTTGATGAATCTATTTCAGCAAAAACAAGCTATTCCCCTTCATTTTGTACATTAAACGCTGAAGGGAATAGGTGTCCCCAATATTCCCTACATTTACCTTACAAAGAGTTTCTCCTGTGATGACAGTGAAAGAACAAGCACGTTTCCTCTCATGCTTTCACTGTGAGCTCCCATGGGCATTACTCCTGCAGGCAAAAATACTTTGGAGAGCAGCCACCTTCCCACAGGCTCCATCTTGCATGGGCAGCTCAGCCTCTTCCTCCCTCAGGCCAGTGAGAGGCCAAGGAAGAAGAATATCACAAAAAATAGTCTTCCTACTCCGTACTCATATGTCCCTCTGAATGCCAGAAGGGTTTTGGAACAGCTTCTGGTTTTGCGCAGGTCTAATATGGATTAAATAGGACAGTGGTATTCAGCGTTTTTTCTTTTGTGATCCCTGGATAATGTGAGCAGCAGAGATATGGATCCCTATGTAACAAATAGAAATCCACTTAAAAACAGGCTTATTTTCCTCCATGGTCTTTCCTGAAGCTTAGAGAAACCATGTAGGGATAACAGCAATGAAAAACTACTGGTAGTTTTTGACATTGTAGTAATGGTAGATAGCATGAGGTGGTGCTGCTCCAGGTTGTATTTCACATTTATTTGTTTGGGGTATAACTCTGTCAGGATGTGTTCAACCATGCTGTGCTATTACACTGTGTTTTCTATAAACTTTTTTCCCAGTAAAGACAGTGGAGCTTGTTGCAGAAGTCTTGTAGTAGCAGAATTTTGTTTGTTTTGGTGGTTCATCAGAAACAGCTTTTGAGGGAAACTAGCTCCCAGGGAACCACTGTAAATGTGAGTCAAGATACTAGAAGGAAGGCATTGCCTGCATGCTATCTCAGCACCTCTGCTCCAGAAGCAATATTTCTACGCATTCAGGGAAACTCCACATTATTTCTTGCCTAAGGAGATCACCAGTAAATCCTCAGATGGCTGTGCAACATAGGGACGATGCTGGCAAGAGGACAGAAGCTACCTGTCAGAGTAAAGGACAGTGATACTTGAGGTGAAGTTAATTGGGAACCAGCAAACAACTCAGCAAATCATCAGGAACACAAAGTCTGCCCAAATACTATTATAGAGCCTTTTTCTTGCCTTTGCCACAGTGCTGAGCACTCACACTGATTCCTATCCAGTAGTTTCGGTCTGCTGGAAAAGAAGAGCTCCACAATCCCCAGGATGGCAGTTTAAAAGCTGACTGCTTACCACACAAATGTAAAACAGTGACTTAAGTTTTGGTGCCTGGATTTTCTATTAGCCTCTGGCTATTTTATTGTGCCCATTAAAACAAATGGGTTGTGTCAGTGACCTCAGTATACCCACAGTGAGGTGTGACCTGAGTTTATTTACACAGTCTGACATTCATTCATTAGATCTCAGCTGCATCTCTCTTGCCAATCATATTGCCCACAACATATTTCCACCCTATTGCCTTAGACAAATTGGGCAAATTAATGGACAACAGTTATATAAACAAATAGGAAAGGTAAGAGGCTGGGATGTACCCTCTGGCACCCCAAACACAACAGCTGTGGATGCTAAGGTGTAAGGGAAAACTAGCCTGGCTTGTACGCTCTCCCTAATCAGCATTTACTACTGCCACTGTTGGAGACAACACTGGCTAGATGAATCTCTGGTCTGACACCATCAATCTTTTCATATGTTCTTATTTCTTTCCTACTAGGACATTTAAGGTTTGGCTGGCAGACATGGTATAGCCAAGAGAGATACCCAGGATAGCTTTGTACTTGCTGCTCGTGTACCTGAGGCAGTATATGCTCTGCTCCTAGTATTATTGACACAGGTTGTACAATGTGGTTGTACAATTTCTGGTTTCAAGTCGGCTTGCACAGAAGCAGCCCTTTACTCAGCTCTGCAAAGCATTTCAGTGGCTTAGCTGGAGCTCCCTCCAGATAGGGTGCCCAATCCTATGACTGCTCTGGCCTACCACCACAGAGTAGCATGACTTAGAAAAACAGTGCAGAAGTGGGGCTTCCAGCTGCACTCATCTAGTAGTGCATCAATGTTCCTGGAGGAGCATAGCCATAGAATAAATGCACAGATTTTGTTTTTCTAGAGGGAATATGTAGGCAATAAACATGCCACATGGGCTAAAGATTCTTTCTATGCTCAAAAACAGAACAAAGCATCCAAAAAAAGTGAAATTGCTGCCCTGGAAAAATACAAGAAGTTTTGCACTCACGGACCTGTTTCCAAGCACCACTATGTCAACAACAATATTCTTCCTAAAGCATTGTTACTCAAATTCCTATTCCTCAGGCTCAGTTCTCAGTGACATTTTTCTGTGCTGTGACTCCAGCAGCAGCAGCCCGTGACTTACCTTTCCAGCTTATCTGCTGTCCCACTTCTGGCAGTACTTGGGAAAACTACAAAAAGGGTAGTCATCCAGGGAAGACTAGGTTGCAGATAATCAACCCAGTCCTGTTCAGCAGCAAGCTGTCATTCAGGAATGCAAGCACTTTCATGGTCCTGCTGCCCGGTGCAATTTGATGTTCCCTGGAGATTTTGACCATAGGCTGAAGGGCTGCTTCCTTTTGCTATTCATCTGCACATGGAGGCAAAGAGACCTCTGGCCACCTACCTGGAAGTTTCACTCTCTGAACTGAGATTACAGAAAACCCTCACTTTCCAATCCTTTATGACACAGCCCAATAAAGAGTGTGACCAAAGTTGGCAGTTTTCCTACTCCCGCAATTCAGTGAGCATTCAAGAATTAAACAGGCAATAAAGTAGAGGAGATTCAGTTCATTTGATCTAACAGTTTGCCAGAAAATGGTGGCTGTGGCTGCTTCCGATATACATACCTAATAACTCAAGTACTGATTCCATATAGTCTCCAAAAATACATTAAAACCAGCTGTGAAATACAGTGCTGCCATAAACCGAATTGAAGAGAAAACTCTTTTGAAACCTTATCCTTGAAAAGCATTAAGAGATCGCCAAGTCTGCTTTAAATAAGACTATTTATGTGAACTGTCAGAAGCGTAAGCTGTATATAATCAGAAGTCAAGAAGCTAGGACATCTGAGAGATCTCTGAGCTGCCCGAGTCTTGATGGGAACAAATGTAGAGATACCTACTGTCCAATGGGAGAAGGAGCTCACTGCTAAAACTGTTAGGAGAGCAATTTTAAAAGAAGTTAACTCACGCAAGCAATTTTCTGACCCCACTGCAATAACTCCTTGCAAGGACAATACTGTTGCGGATTAAGAGTGTTCACAGATGCTTTTTCCAGTATAATAGGGCAGCCTCTTAATAGTGAAAAATGTTATTGCTCTATTAGCTGCAGCAGCTAAAATGTTCTTTGTCTTTCCAGCACTGCAAGTTCCTACTTTTGGAATCAACTTTGCATCCACCATTACCAGTGTGGGGATTTCCACTGACTTCAGCAGCACAGTGTCAGGCCTGCAAGCATTGGCTGCAAGTTTCTAAGGAACCTCTTCCCTGCAAAGGAGATGTGCATCACATTTAGGGGCTAAGATATATGGGGCAAGATGTCACTTGCTTTTGCTCCCTCCAAGCAGCTTCTCACAGATCCAAGAATTTCTTGCTCCTGCAGTATCCTGAGATCTGAGAGAGATGGGAGCTGCTGCCTCCTGCCTATGTGCTTCACATTTCTTACTGGTAGCCCTTTCCAAAGGTGAGTTTCATTGCCTCCTGCTTCTGGGAGGCAGGACTCTGGAGAGGATGATCAGTCATCATTCAATCCCTGAGATAATCATTTTGCAATTAATACTTCTGTAGATAAATCAATGTGCTTAAAAATTCCTCTGGAAAGTGAAAAGAGCTGTATTGGCTGGAGACACTTAAATAGAGGTGTTGACCAATGTTATGCATCTCGCTACTACAAAAATTAACCTTTGTTAAGCAGTGCTTAAGTTCTGCCATGGCTGCGGTAGTACAGAGTGTTTTATTGTGTTTGGAAGGACTTCATGGTCTCGAGAATGCAGATAGATTCCCCTTTAAATATATTAAGGTGCCCTCTATAAATGATGGATAACATCTTAGAGCTGAATTGGATCAACAATGTATCTTTATTATCCAGTTTATATTTCCATGTTGTTCAGTTCCTTTGTGAGACTGCAGGGAAATGTTAGCAAATTAATTTCATCCACTGCTAAAAGGGACCATAAGAGCTGTTCTCAATCATCTGCTTTCTACAGATGACATTGTGCACAGGAGACTTTGTTGTTTACTACGAGCTATCATCTGTATTGCCATAGCACCTACGAGCCTCAGAAATGGAAGGGGCTCCATTGCAGGGATGTTGTGAAGTCTCAAAAAATGCCTCTGAGGCATGAATCCTTAAAGGCATCTTAAAGCAAAAATCAACATAACTCTACTGTTCTTCTCTCTTTAAAACTTTCACCTCTTCTTTCTAGGTAAAACTATGACTCAGAAGCTTTTTATTACTCATCTTCTGTGCTTTCAAGTTTTACCTACAAACCACCACACAAGGTTAAGCCTGAAATTGAAAACTATCTTTTTATTTCAACTCAAACTGCATTATTGGCGTGATGGTGTTATCTTGATAGTATTGTAACACGGGATACTTTGGATATACTGGGATCTGAATCCCTCTGATATCCTACAACTAGATAGACTGGTGCTCTGTAATAGACCACAATGGAACCACACCCTGCAGACACACATTTACATCTGTTCAAGTGAGGTAGGAGGAGCATTTTCTTTCATCTTCACCATACACGTCTTCTGTTTACAGCACATCCAAGACCTCCTAAAGAAATACTTCGTATTACTACTGATGTCCCCTTTTGTACTTTGAGTATTTAATCACAGATGAGCATTGGCTCACACTTCAACACGTAGTTGGATGCAAAGGGTAAAGGGGGTTAAAGGACATGAAAGGACACAGATATGCACAGAAGTGAAACAGCTAGTATATTCCAGTCTCAAAGATGTCAGGATTACAAGCATTAAACAAAGCATGAGGTTCCCAGCTACACGAACATGCTGAGGTTTGGTATTATCTTTGCCAGCAGTTTTCCTCTTTAAACAGAGACTCCATTTCAAAAAAAAAAAAAAAAAAAAAGGCAGATTTAAAACTGATTCTCCACAGTGTTAATTTCTCAGAGCACAGTCATTTTCTCTTTTAGAGCTCATCCTGTGTTCCTCTACAGTCCTGGTAACTCTTGTGCTTACGGCTAACAAGAGAATCCTCTTCAGGTACCAGGAGGAGGCACATCCCATGTGAACTGTGTCTGAACCATCATGACTCAAAGGCAGAGCTGTTCCTCCAAAATCCTGTCCCAGTTCAAGATCAAATGAACTGCATTTTTCCTGCACTCCAGATTTCTTCTCTGTACTGTGGAGCTGCTGACTTTGATAAATGCTAATGGCTAAAAGATACACCAAACCCTTGTGGTAGGTAGGAAATGCAGTGTCTGTATTCTGCATGTCTCTGGTTCTGCTCTACTTCAGTAGGACTATTTGAAGCATCAACTACCTATACACTGAAACCAACAGACTTTTTCACCTATTCACGGTAAAGTGTTTCTTAGGACAATTAACAGTGGTAGAGACTGCTCCTTGAACAGTAAAATGATGAAATTCATAATCCCTTCAGGCAAGGATTAACATCTTACATTTGGATCTATTTGAAACCTCATCAATTCTTTGCTCACAACGGCACGTAAAGCAGAGCATTATCTGCTCCCCATTTTATGGCCTGAACGTTTCTGAGCTAGAATGTTAGTCATTAAAAAAAGTCATTAAAAAAGACAGAGCTCCACTGATGTCACTTTGATTTACAGAAGTGAGAGATCTGACCCAGCACATAGTTATTTTGTTCTGTTAAAACAGTGCAGTTAAGAGTAGTTGTCTGTTGATAAGGTTTGCCTGGAACATTGTATGTCTTTTGCGACCACAAAAATGCTGCGGCTATCTTTTGGAAATTAAGAGCAATTCCAGTTTTTTAATCCAAATACGACCAAGAATAAAGACCATGCTCTCAAGAAACAGCATATCACATAACAGTGGTGCTGTTCTAAAGGGATATTTTCAGTTTTATGGGATTTTTCAGTCCAGAATAGAAGCATTAGTGCAGGTTCAGTAAGAAATCTAATACCAACAGTGAATAGTAGTAAATATCATTTAAAGGGTGAAATTCAGTCCTTAAGTGATACTTGTGAAGATATAGGCCTACATTAATGTTACCAAAGCAGAGTTAATGGGCCAGGCAGTCAGCTGGTACAAAAGAAGCCTAGCTCCACAGAAAGGCAGGAGTTCTGATCTCATTTATGGCCCATCATTATTAAACAACTCTTCTATTAAGCCACCAGGGACATACCACTTTCCCTCCAATTCTTGTGGCTGGCCACCAGCTCCTAATATCAAGGGTTTAATAAGGGGATAAAATAGTGACCTCGGACAATCACCTGGTATAAATTGCCCTCACGTCACTGAGGCCAATGGCATGCCACATTATGCTGACACAAGCACCTAGCTACATGCATTTTTCAGTTTCTGACCCAGAAATGGTCTGTCTCTCCTCTTCACAGCTACGCCAGGCTCTTGCTCTTTCTAGGAAAGTGTAAAGCCCAGGAAGGCTGGAGAAAAGGGGGCAGGTGTACACATTGAAATGTATAGCCCATTTCCCCAGCCCCTCGCTCCTTCTCCTGGACATCACACCTCCAGTGGACCTGCTGTGGCAGGATCTGCAGAGTGCAGAACCCTCTCCAGGTTGCACCCTGGGGTTCTTTGGCTCTTCCATTTCTGCCAAAAGAAAAGCCATGGTTGGCTTTGCAACTGTGAAATGTGATAACCAGGATTTCAATATTTTAAATTGGGAATGAGGGCTCCTGACTTTTTTTGGCAGCTCAGTATTCTGTGAGCAGAGTGATCCAATAGATCTGACTTGATGCAACACATCTGACCCCAGTTCAGGATCAGATGCAACAGTTCTTTCACATCTCCCTCCCTCTCTTTGTTTCATGTCTCTGTTAAGCACAGAGAGTGTTAATTACCTGATACTTAACTTCCTATGGTCCACACGCTTTGTCTCCACACAGGATTCACTTTGACAGTTTATATGAACTGCTCCAATCAAATTCCAATAAATTGACATGAGATCTATGGATTATTCCTGGCATTTTTAGAATGCGTTTAAACTTCCACAGAAGAAAAATTAGAGGCTATTCTTCAGCAGTGACCCCCACTGGAGAGTTAGCCTTAACCTTTGCTCTGTTCATCTAAGGTATTAAATTAATTATGGAGAGCAAGATAAGTAGCTCTCAGGAACAATTTGTGCTTTACTAACTCGTTTCATGTAACCTAAGACCTCATACTTGATCAGTGATGTTGTAGTGAATTTTTAATGTGTTCTGCATATAGATTTTTCTGAATTGCCACTTCAATTTGATTTTACTTTATAAAGTTCAGTGTTGTACATTTGTCAAGGCAGACTCACAGGAATGGAATTCTGCATCTGGTTTTGAAACTGAAACAATATTGTCGAGACATTTCGCCTGTGGTAAGATTTTAAGTATTGTGACAAACATTAAAATAGTAACAAATGTAATAACATTGTAAGAACAAGCTTAAAAAATGCTGTTCTTGTGCTTCTCCTTCCTCTTGATTGATTATCAAAGCTTTCTGAATGAGAAATGAGATACAGTTCTAGAAGTAGTATATATAGGTGCGTATCTCATGAATATTCTGGGTTACTGCATTACTCATTACTCATCAGGCATTACTCATTTGAATACTGTTGTCCTTTGTCATATCTGCTCTCTGTCTAGATGCATCCTGCGATCAACAGCATCGCTGCAACAGCACAGAAGGGACCCTGGCATGGTTAACATGGACTCTGCTGTAAAGCACTGGAGGGAGTCCTCTTCATTATTATTCAGATACCTAGAACATTTTTATTCGTTGGCATAACCTTGCCTCCTTCCAAGAGAGGTGTAAAGAAGTAAATATTCCTAATCAAGCCAAAAGTTTTTATTAAAGGAGCAAAAGGTAGACATCATTTGGAAACTAACATTGATAACAGACACAATAGCAACCACGGAAAAATCTACATAAAACTTGCAGACGCTAAGTACAAGGGTCAGCTCTAAGGATGTTGACACAGATCTCACAGGCAGAGATTCTAGCTGAACTCTCATTTCAGTCAGTGGAAAAGATGTTTTCTTCTTGAACAAAATCAGTGATAAATAGCTGCTGCAGTGCCATCAAAAATTTCATGCAGCAGATACATGATGATTCACAACAGCTCCTGTAAACTGTGGTTACAGTCTGCAAGATCCTTTATAACCACTGGCCTTTCTCCTTGTCTGATGTTTTTTTCCCCCTATATCTCATGTTCCTTCCATATATTCCATTGGTTTTTGTTTCTCTGCCTTACAGCTAGATAGAGCAAGAGACTCTGGGAAGCTCACTGGAAACTCTGACGTTGCTAATCTAATACAGAAGGTGCTGAGAGGTATTTTGCTACAAAGGGGACAAATTAGGGCCTGGATTCCTTCCACCTAGTTCTTGATGCTAGTTTGTAATGAAGATGTCCAAGTTAGGAAGCCAGGGCTTCTACAACCCATGTGTGGATGTGGACATTTTTAGAGTGTGATTCAGGTCTCAGCAAGATGAATGACTCACTGGCCACAAAATTAAGTAAAGAGGGAGTACAGGCGTTCAAGGCCCCTTTGTTAGTACTTGCAGTCACAGGTAAGAGTCGCATGTTAGAGACAGTACTTCATTCCTTGTGCTTTTTCTTCAATGACTTTCCCCGCTGCTTACCCCCACCTGCGGTCAAGGGCCTCTGCCACAAGAAAGAGTCTTTGTAAGGTGGGGGAGGGTGATCCTATAGCACATCCACAATAATTTTATTGTCAACTTCAGGGAAATTAATCTATGCAAAGGAAAAGAAAACTTCAATAAGTTTTACAGCTCTGCTCAGATGCCCTGCCCTCAAGACTTATCCTTTTTATTTCCAGAAACATTTATTTCACTTAATAATTTCTGGGTTATTTTTCTTTGAGTAATACACCATTACGCTTGTGTGATTCTAAATCTCTTTTCTAACAAAAATTCAATCTCCTGAGCCTTCTTGTTCCCTCAGTATTGTATTGGGCTAAACATTGGGTTTTCAGCAGACATTTTGATGCATCACCACAAATGTCAATAAAATTAGAGTGATAAGGGCTAATAGAAGTTTTATAAAATCAAGGTGTTTATGTAACTGCTTAAGTGTGGACATAGGTGGATTTTGCGCCCATTTTAAATTCTTTTGGACACATAATTGTATAACTTTGCTGATGCCCACCTAATAATGCTGCATTAATTCCATTTGATGTCTTCAGCTATACATTGCTTCCTCCTCCAGCTGCATCCGGGTTAGTTCAGAGAGGTCTAATTAAAAATGTTATTAGAAAATATCTGTTTGTTGTAGATGCCCTTGACCAAAATACCTACCTTATGTGTTCACCTCTCTGTTCACTGCAGACTGATTTGAGATCTGAGACAAATAAATGTTCAGTTTTGAACCAGTTTAACCCTTCCATGAGATATCTTGTGGCTCTCTTGCACTAGATATGCCAGTAGCCCTAATTATAATTCTAATCATGACAGGTTTTCTGATACTAGGCCTCAACACTGTATGCTTGATACTGTATATGGTGAAAAATATACTCCAGAGAATGGAGTTATGATTAATAAGTCTAGTTGGGAGGGGTTTTACATGTTACCAAAACTCTTTTAATACTCTCTTATTTCTGCACCTGCAGGAAATACTGTGTCATCTGCCAAAAAACAAATTTCAAGGATTAGCTAATAACATTTTCTTTGAAAAAGAGGGCTGATTCCTAACCAGCATCACGAGTCTTTGAAGTCTCTGTAATCTATTTTCCCTGGCTGCTTTTAATGAGCCTTTGAATGTTACTCTGCAATTTTTTTTTTTAATTTAGTGGGGCAGGGGGATATGCACTCAGTTTTCTCCAAAGAATTTCAAAAATTCATCACTGCAAATAACTTTCACAGTGCCAGAACACTAAGTTATGTGGTATCTTTTGAGTGCATCTATGGTAAATAAATCACAGCTTAGCTGGATTCTCTGTCCCAGAGGTTAATGAGATCTAGAAGAAAATCCCAATCAGCTCACATATGAGCTTGGGCCTCTTTCCTCTCCACATAGACCAGCTATCAGTGGAGTTTCTTCTGATACTTCTTGGAATTCTATTTTCTGCACCATTTTCTATTCGTCAGCAGGTGACACTGCGCGTGCCCGTGCCATGGTGTCACTGGCAGCAAAGCTAACCCGGAGCTGGTTAGCCTTGGGCTCTGCAAGAGGTCGGGCTTGGCAGCGTGGAGCTCAGCAGTGACTCCTGGAGTAGGAGCTTTCGCAGAGCGGGGGCTTGCTGATCCCAGCAGACCTAGCTCCACTCCTGCGCTCTGGGAGGGCCCCGGTGCCAAACCTCCCGCCGGTGCCAAACCGGCAGGCTGAGGCTGCCTTTCGGTTTCTGCGTGGCCACAACCACAGACTTGCTGTCGACGACTCCAGACAAGAGCGAGCGGGCCCCGGCCTGCACCACTTCTTCATTAGTACTGCCCGAAGCCATAATTATATAACACGAGAGGGTTTTTCTCTTGCCAGCAGACGGAGTTAACATACAAAATCTGAAGTAATGATTTAAAATGTATTGCAGCTCAGCTGTAAACAGGATAGGGCTGATTTTCCTTCTTCTTCTTTTTTTTTTCTTGTACACAAGGAACAGAGCCTATTAAGCAGAATACAGAAAAAGTAGATATAAAGGCAGGTAACTAGATAATAGCTCTGTTAATCCTTAAAATAAAAGTAGCCCCTAATGCCATTTCATTATGTAACGTGCTTCTGTATCTCTCTAAAACCCCAAAGGTATCTTTGATTTCCCTACCATGTTTTTCTTGTTTAAGAGTAGATGACTAATTATGCTTCTAAAAACTATGTTTCCCTTTGAAATGGTAATCACTGTTGCTTTGTCAGACTTTTCCTTTTATAATGCATTTCCAGAGCACTTAAAATATTACTTGTGAGTTAAACAAAACAGGGAAGCTGATTTGACCGGTCATGATGAGACCACAAGTTGTCTCAAATTAAAAGTGATTTATATTAGATGAAGATTCTTCTTAAAAGCCAGTCCTGGTGGTCTTGTTTCCCGTACTGGTATTGCCACGTCAGAATCATTTTGCTTGGTGAAAAATACAGGCCAGAATTCACTGCTTTAAAGGAAGAGTTAAAATATTAATGTTTGGGGTGCCTCTCCATTCTGCTGGTGTAGTGTTGAAAGCATGGCCAAGCCACTAAGTATAAAGCTACTTTTTTGTCTCCATCACAGACAAAGACATGGAAAGAAGAAGGAATTAGCCCACCTACTAAGTAATTATTTACCTTTTGTTATTTTGATTTCTTTCAAAAATCAAAGAGTTGCTCCTGGCATACAAACTTTTATTCGGCATGGAAATCATACAGCCGGATAGAGTACGTGCAGAGCAGCATGAGCTTTTTCATTTACTTGCCCTAATGGTCTTCAAATCTAATTTGCTCCCTTTTTTGCTATTCTGGACCCCTGGAGCATGGACTTTCTGATAAATTAAACTTCTGTCCCACCGAGCTGCAATATGGACAAAAAGAGTCCCACGCACACTGCAGGCCCGGGCTTGAAATACCCTTGCATGCTTTCCCTCACAAGTCTCTAAAGGTTAAAAAAGCCAGATTCACTCTCCGTCTTCCCCTCTTGGAACCACGCCAGGGAGCCTCGCGGTAGGGACTTGCTGAAAAACCCTGGAGGTAGTTGCCCGGTGTAAGGCCCCGCAAGCAAACCTTGGCTGGACCTACCTGGCTCTCTCAGGAACGCAACACGAGCTCACCCAGCGAGCGTGCCTACCCTCGTAGCACCCAGGGCTCAGCGGGATAAAGTCAGGCGACAATGCAGATCCCCACCAGCGAGCCAGGCCAAAACTCTTCTCCTCCACCAGAAGCAATGGGAAGCACAGAGGTGGTAAGGTAACCTGTCTTCTCCCAGAGTAACGCCCTCCCAGCTACTTCTTCCTTTACTACGGTTTCTCAAGGTATAACCATTTTTATAGCCTTTTTTTCCTCCTGAAAGTTCCTGCTTGGTACTGTAGAGATCAAACTAACCACTCCCTCTCCATATCCCAGGGACAGGCTTTGCTGTGCTCCAGCTGAACTCATTGGCAATTTTGCCCTCTTCTTCCCCCAGCAGATTTCTCCTGTATAAAACAGAGAATGACTTTAATTTGAGAGGTTTGGCATTTGAAGCAGGATCCACCTGCCCATTTGAAAAGCACGGCAGCACAGCCTGCAAGTCAAAGCCTCACTGCGCTCACGCTCAGTTCACAGCTGGAAGCCACTCCAGCGCTGCAGTCGGCTATTCTCGTAGGCCATGTTCTCACATGGGAGTAGGAAAACCCCATGAACAGTCTGTCGGTAACTCGCTTTTTCTGAGCCAACGAATCTGAGAATATGTATTCTCTATAATAACAGAGTGGACACTTACCCTCAACACCTTAGAGCAGCTGAAGAGTTTAATGCTATTATGAACACTGAAGTTTGCCAGGAAGCAATTCTCAACTACATTTTGATCTGGTCTCTGTTTTATTGCACATCCTTAACCATCACTATTTTTAAAGGCTTAAATGATAACAGTATTTAAACAGAAAGAATTACCTTTTTTCCCCCTTGGTACTCTCAAAGTTAGTAGTCAATACTCATTTCTGGTATGTATGAATTTGAAATTAATTTTAATATCAAAAGACATTACGTCATTCACTTATCAAGGAGATGCTACAGTGAGCTTTTTTTTCTTACTTGCAATGCCAGGTAGCACTTATGGAAAACATTTAGTAGGTATACCCTTAGCATGAACTTACTAGAAAAGAGGTAAGGATGTTTTCTTATTAGAACAGACATTTCTTAGTAATAACATTCCATTAGCAAATCAGCCTTGACTGCAGGCACATTTTAAAGGAAGCATCAACTTAATAATCACTCTTCAGTTTGAAATGTCATCCCTACTCTGATCACAAGTAAACTCTATAACAACTATAATTAAAAGACTTTGGAAAAGGGAGTTAACTTTGCATTTTTTTAATTTTGTTTTGCCTGTACCATGTGTGTTCGCAGCACTGCGTGGAGTCCAATTACTCATTTTGCTGCAGGTACAGCACTCCAGAAGGCCCTGCATTCTTCCTATTTAAAACAGTGACTAAAACAGTGGGGTCATAGTGTAAGAGCGAAAAGGTTTACGGTAATACAAATATTAATAAATACTAGAAACAGCAGCAGCAGGCTGAAGAAGAATGTAAGCTGGTGACAGCACACGTGTGCCTGGAGAAATCCCATCAGGCAGGAAAGAGAGATTAACAGAGAAACACTCACTGTGCTGATATCCATACACTTCCTCACCAGGACGTGTGAGAAGGTCAGCAAAGGTCACAGCTTTGCTGAGATTCATAAAATAATTCATCTCAACAAGTAGTGAGGAAAAATGATGCCCAGGTCTGGAGAAGACAAAATCCAGACAGCACAGTATTAGTGGTAATGACCGATGGACAGCAACAGTATGTTCATGAGCATCACGAGAGGTCAAGGGGGCAAGGATGAGCCAGGAATAGTCATACGTATATGTAGCAGCTGTTAGAAGAGGCTCATCTTGAGTGCTTTGACAACACTTATTCAGCTGTTTGGACCAATAAAGTTGTATGGAAGCAGGAACTAGAAGCAAGAAGACATGTGCCTTTGTATGTCAGTGGTGCTGCCTTCATGGGGGGGGGGGGGGGGCACCCAAGGTTAGAGATCACCTTGGAGGAGGAAATCACCTTACTGTCCAAAACTGAAGGGTGTTTGAAGGAATGTAGGACACAGTTTCGAAAAGGTGAACTACCAAAAGAGCTTGTATTGCAGCTTTTTGCCTGACCGTAAGCCATTCAAACCCAGCAGGCCTCTTCAGCAAAATTGTTTTCCAGCTAAAATTCTGGTTTGGATGTGATCTTAACATGTTCCTGCTGAAACAAACTGGCAGGGCTATTCATCCAAAATTAGCAGGTCCAGACTCATAGTGAACTGCCCTGATTTTGCAACTTTCCTAGCTTGTGGGGTTTTTTCCAACATGCCTGGTGTGATCAATGAATGTCACTATCTGGTCTAAGTGCAGAATGGTAGCTGAACCTTGAAGAGAGTTTCCAAACATGGATAATTTTTGCTAGGCTACAATGGCTGCAGGCTGGGTAATATTCTGTCTGTGACATCTGCACTGAAAATAAATAAGTGATAGGCTTAGGAGGCCTAGCATCAATGATGACAGACACCACATTATGGTCAAAAAGCTACAACTTCATTAATATGATGCCTAAAGGCATCCTCCTGACAGTTGTGGAAAGAGGAGGAAATGACAACAGCCTACAGCACTCATCAGCCTCTCCTCCTTTTTTGGCTCTCACAGCAGGCCAGAGTAATCCTACCAAACCAGGTGAGATTGCCTAAGTCCACTTACTTCTTTCATGTATCTTGCTGCATCAGGAGACTGCTGAATTCTTCTGACTTGTCAGTGGTCCTCCCTCTAATCCGATCAGTGTGACAGGATGACCAAGTTGATGTCATTCAGCAAGGGTATCAGCAACAAATGGAAACCAGGGGGTGAAGACGGCCATAGCATGGATGTGGGGAACTGTACAGATGCACAGCTGCTACTGTATTTAAAGACCACGAACCTGCCTACCACCAGCAGCACTGCTGAGAGGTCAAGCAGAGACCTTCCTGTACACCCATTCCCTGTTCTCCCATCTCCATAATAAATCTGCAGCCTTTCACAGCCTTGAATGAAAGCCAATGCAATCCACAGCAGCATCCCAAACTATCAGCTGGAGCCAACCTGTGGGATACAACTCACACACATGCTGCAAAAGTAGCACAGCTTATCCTGCAATACATTAGTAAATAAATGTTTCACAAATTCATCTGTCTTCATGACTGATATTCTTTCTGGCATATCTCAGTCTCTGAAGTCTGCAAGTGTCTCTTGAAATCTACTGATGTAGAAGGTCAGTCCAGGCTGATATGCTCACAAATTAATACTCTGGGGAGTATCCTTGAAGCTTAACTTTAGCCTAGGGAAGCTATTCTCCCTGGGCTTCCCTTGCAGTCAGTGGAGAGAGATAGGCCCTTTTAAGGGACAGTTCAGAGCTGAAGCCTAGCTTTAAGCATTTGAAATCCTGCATGAAAGAAATCTTTCTCCTCCTCTGGCTCCAGAGGAAGCCTCTGGAGACTTGGCTCCTGAAACTTACACTAACCAGTGGGAATATTCTCCATTTATTACATCTCCTTTTGAAGAGACGCACCAAGAGGATTCTGAGGGCAGCCGAGAAGCTGCTGAACATGGATGTGTCCTTCGATACTATTGACGGAAAACATTTAGGAGGTGTGAGGTGTGTGACTGAGGGGAAGTGTTACTTGACCCCACAGTGCCTGAGCTCGTAGAAGTTGTATTCTGACCAAAGGAAACCGAGATGTGATCTCCACATTTGGTGAAAAGTGCCAAAGCCTCACACTCAAAATGTATATGGAGTTTGTCAATGAGTCAATTTTGTGCTCTTTGTTTCTTAATGCAGCTAGGAAATAAAAAACAACTAAAAAATGGCAACACCTATGCTCCTGCAGGGAAAGCTGGAAATGCAATGAAATCTCCCCCCCCCCCCCCCATTTATGAATCTCAGGTGAAATATTATGTTACCTTTCAGTGGATTATAAATCATGTGCTGTGACTGCTACAAGTAGGAAGAGCAGTAGTCAGCGCTTGCTCACCAGGGAGAAGGGCTGCTGGGCCACCTGCTGCAGGGGCAGCTCTGCAGCAGAAGGTACAAATGTGCCAGGGATTTTAACAGCAGCTTCGCTCAGGTCCAGCAAATTGTATGAGCTCTGCGGGCCTGGCAGATCTGTGATGGGTCTCAGCGCTGCAATCCTTGTGCACTCCTGCTAGCTCACACCTGAATTTTAAAGCCCGCAGAGGGCTGGCGGTTGTGGCACAGTAGTGATGCAGGCAGGCAGTGCAGCAGCGCTGCCCCTGCCCTCACCGTGCCACAGGGCCTGGGGCTGCCGCTGGTTTCAAGGTGAGTCAAAAACTTGAGCTGCAGACCCATGCTTGCCCTACGCAGCTGTGTGCTCCCATTTCCAGAAGCACAGTGCTAAAGCATGTGAACGGTCCACATCAAAAGCCAGCAGTGGGTCCAGCAAAGTTTAAGCTCAGACTTTGTGCTCGGCAAACGTACCTACAGCTGCCTGCAGACCTTAACTTGTTCCAGAAGCAGGTCACCGTGTTCACAGGGTGCCTGTGCTAGTGTACACCACTAGGCTAGGGGTGATCCTGCACCTACGCCTTGGATAAGCTGCGACTCAGCTTATTTGACCACAAATAACCGAGAGTTGGCTGTGTGTGGTCATGTAATGAAAGACTGTATCATAACACAGGTGTACAAGGAGGACAAATTAAGGTCAAGCGGGCAAACTCAGTCTACCATTTCCCAACTCCGGAAAGCCTGGAGTTGCAGCCTTTCACGGTCGCCCCGTCCCTGGGTGTCTGTTAGACGTGTCTGCCACCCTTGCAAACTGCACAGTTTGCAGGCTGCCTTCAGATTGCTACGCCCGCTCCGTTTTTCCCAGCAGCAGGTGACCGAGCGCGGACGCCTCCCGAAGCCGCGGCCCGGCCGCCGCCGCCGCCTCCCCCTCGCCACGGGACCCCGCCGTACTGCCCGCGGCCCCGCTCCCGCGCCGCGGCCGGGCGGGCGCCCCCCACGCGCGGCTCCCGGCGGCGGCTCCCGGCGCCCGCAGCGCCCCCCCGCGACGGGCGGCGCGGGCTCCCCCGCCCCCGCGCTGCCGCCGCGCTCGCCCCGCCTCGGCACGGCGCTCGCGGGGCGCCGCGCTGCGGGCTCTCGGGCCGCCCCTTCGCACCCGCCGCCGGAGCGGCAGCGGCAGCGGGAGCAGCAGCGGGAGCGGGACGGCGCGGCGGCGCCCCGGCTCCCCCGGGCAGCGGCGGCGGATGCTCGGCGGCGGCGGCAGCGGCGGCGGCGCGGCGCGGCGGCCACCTCGCAGCGCAGCGAGCCCCGCGCGGGCACGCAGGGAGCCGCCGCCGAGGCCATGAGCTGCCCGCGGGCGGCGGCGGCCCGCGAGTGACGGCGGCGAGGGGGACGCGAGCGGCCGCGGGCGGCGGCGGCGGCCCGGGAGAGCCCCGCGGGGCCGCGCCGAGGCTCGGCCATGCCCTTCGCCAAGCGCACCGTGGAGCCGCAGTGGCTGTGCCGGCGGCAGCCCGCCGCCTCGGCGCTGGAGGAGAGTTTGGGCGCGGAGCCGCCGCCGCGGGACCCGCCGCCGCCGCCGCCCGCGGAGCCGGGCGAGGGCGCGGAGGCCGGCGGCGCCGAGAAGGAGGCGGCGGCGGTGCTGATGGTGCTGGACCTGTGCGCGGTCAGCAACGTGGCCCTGTCCCGGGTGCTCCGGCAGCTCTCCGACGTGGCCCGGCACGCCTGCACCCTCTTCCAGGAGGTGGAGGCGGACATCCAGGGCGCCCACCGCCGCGCCCGGGCGCTGCACGGCCGCATCGCCGCCCTCCAGGGCGCCGTGCGCGGCCTCGACCCCAAGCAGGAGGCAGTGCGTAAGTACCGCGGCCGGGGCTCCGCGGGGCGGAGGCGGCCGTGGGTATGCGTGTGTGAGAGCGTGGGGCACACGCGGGCAGCCGCCAGCGGCGGGGCAAGACCGAAGCCCGGTGCAAAGTTTGGGGGCTCCCGGGCCGGGGGAGAGCCGCGGCTGCCGGCGCGACAGCGTGGGAAGGGGCCGCGCCGCGCCGCGCCGAGGCGAGCGGGCTCCGGCGGCGGCCGGCGCGGTGGGGCGCGGTGGGGCGGGCGCCGCTCCGCGCCGCGGTGATGCCAGCGGGAGGGATGATGTCAGTGGTTTCTGCCTTACGTAAGGAGCTGCCTGCCGGGGCTGTCGGGGGCTGCATCCTCTGCGGGGTCGGCAGCGGAGGCCGTCGGGGGTGGCGTGCGGCTCCCCGGACGGCGGCGGCGGCAGTGGTGTGGTTATATCCCCCCCTCTTAACACACACACACACACCCCCGGCATCTTTGGTTTTTCTCCCTTTGCTGGTCTGTCCGCCTTCTCGGGGAAATTCCCTCCCCCTGAGAAGTATCTCTGACTTCCTGATTCAAATTTTAAGCTCTTAAATAGGAATAACAATGTCTCTGGTCAATGCTATGTCTCTGGTCAGCTTTCAAGGCCATAAAATAAGAAAGTTTGGTTAATGACTTCTTTTTGCTTAAAGAGTGGTCCTGAAGAGCCAGAGGGAGAAGGGGAGGGGGGAGAAAGAGAAGGGGAGGAAAACGACCAAGGTAATATGTGACTTCTGTTGCGAGCAGTAAGTGCTTGAATCCTGCCTCTTCTCCACCCAAACTGTGAAAGCAGTGACAGGCTGTGTCGTCCTAACAGCTGCTGACTTCTGCCGAATATGGCTCGTATTCAGGGCAGTGTAATGATTTTACACACTCACTGATACATACCTTCCCAAATGCTGGTGAGTATGTATCTTTTTCATAGGTAAGGCTTCTGATGGAAAGTCTGGAATAGCAGAGATCAGTGTTGGTCCTGTCCTCCTCTTAGTAGCCAGCTTAGAAAAAGCGACAGCTTCAAATGGGAATTTGGCTCTGTTTTTGTCTTCTGCTATTCCCTGTAAATCCTGAGTATCTCCAGTGAACACAGTAGAGTAAATTTACACTAAGATAAATGAGAATTTGCCCTCTTTTAGGTGTTTCTAATGAACATGCCATTAAAAAATTCCTGTTCTGGGTTTCCTCCCCTTTGGAGCAGTGAGGCGTACACATAGCCCTTCTAGGATCAGCGAAGCTGTACTGATTAACAGAATCAAGCCTTAAGTATTCAGAGGTATTTAAACTAGATTCGCGGCGGCTGCACAGTGATTTGGTGGTGATATGTTAATATACATCAACTGCAGATCAGACCCACGGAGGCTTTCTGTGGTTTCAGGGCTAACGTGTAATCAGAGCGGAGTGCTGGGCTGTGATTGGGAACTGCGGTGAGGAGGAGGGTTGGATGGTATAGCGAGAGAACTAGCTGAGGAAATGAAACTCCTTGTATCACATTCTCATCTGTAAGTCTTTTGAGCCGAGTAACTGTGGGTATACGCTAGCGTAAGTGAGAGCAGAGCTTAGGCTTTCTAGTCCAGATGGCTTTTTTCTTTGTGGATTGTGCAAGTGCAGCTTATTTTCAAATCACAGTGCAAATCTAGGTATTACAGCACAGTTATTTCATGTGCTTCATTAGAGAGAGATTCTGGCTTTACCCCTAAGTTGATAATTTGGTGCTCTTCTGTTTTCTTTTAAACCCTCTCCTCTTTAGGAGGGAGATACTTTTGGTCATGGTCTTCCCTGTGCCCTCCTGCTGTTCCTCCGCTCCCCGTCTATGCACACCACGCACAGCGCAGTGCTGCAGACGGAGCTGCAGACGTCCCTCGGCCTGATAGCCGGGGGTTCCTCACAGTGCCGGTCTGTGCTGCTGCCGTCCTCCTGTAGGTGTGCGTCCTGCCTCCAGCTATACAGCTGCTCGCAGGCATGTCGCCCAGTCCTCCTAACTTCTGTCCTGCAGAGCTGTGCTATGTGTTCTTTAAATTTGAGTGCCTCCGTACCGACCTGATGTGCAGAGAGATTAAACTTCTCTGCAAGCTCAGGCTGTTTCTAGTCCCAGTCCAGTGCCGGACCAGTACAGCTACATTTGCATAACGCTGCATCTGCATATCTCAAAGAGACCTAGAGCTGGACTGTACCGTTCTGCCCATCTTCTCCCTGCACCTCCCAAAACCACATGCCTCCACCGCAACACCTCCCTGTGGCCTGCAGACAGTTCAGTGTTCCCCAGAGCCACATAAAACTGTGTGTCAGGAAACTGTCCATCATTGTAGCGGTGCATAATATAGCATACTTTGTCCTTTCTGGGCTGATACCTCCTCCTTTGTTATTACTTTCAGCAAGACTATGCTAATGTTGGTTTTAAGCATGAAGTGCCTACACAATTCATGGGTGACACAATTTGTTGCATTCAAATCAAAGGATCTATCTCTTCTTTTGAAACCAGTGGAGCAATTGCAAGTGGTTGCAGCTCTGCCCAGGACCTCACTGGCGTCCAATTTAAGCATGCTGAGTTCTGCACTCAGCAGCAAACATAGGAATGATGAGGTAGCCTCTGGGCTCACTTTCATCCAAGACCAACTCAGAATGAGCTGGAGATTTAAGTCACATCACATGGGATAAGATGGCAGTAGGCATGCAGCCACTGCACCCATGTCATGCTAACACTGAGTTTGTGGCATACCAGGAGTTTAGATGTACTGAACTGGCCATATTTACTGAGATGCTGTATACTAATACGTTAGCATAATGACTGTCCAGCCCAACTGTGCATTTTGTAAGCACTCCGTTTAAAACTGTTAGGCTCTCTTGCCACAGTGAAATATTCTTGATGTTGTAACGCCAACTGCAGCACAGTGATTTGAGAATAATGCTACCAGACATGCCCTAGATACTGAGCTGTGACATTTGAAGGCCTTTTCCTCCTTGCTTCATAAGCCAATTGAATTCCAAGGTTCCCTTGTGAAGGGACAGGCTGGCTGGGGAGGAGGAGGAAGAAATGGGCTAGCTCTGTTTTGGGGGTGCTGGGAGCTAGTAGTTGCGAAGGGGGATGTCCTTAGCCCAATCCAGTGCCCA
Organism: Rhea pennata; assembly: GCF_028389875.1. Classification (NCBI taxonomy): domain Eukaryota; kingdom Metazoa; phylum Chordata; class Aves; order Rheiformes; family Rheidae; genus Rhea; species Rhea pennata. Next base: position 134,638,158 of record NC_084663.1, on the reverse strand, counting down.
GAGCACCAGGAAGGGCAAAAGGGAAGGAGCTCTCCTAAAAATAGCTTATTATAGAATTACATATAACACTGACTTATTTTACACTGGAAGTTTTATATTCTCATATTCGAATAAAACATCTATGTTGGAATCAGGAAATTTTAACAGAAATTTGAACTGAATTCAAAATGGCATTTTTCTAGTAATGCTTATCCCTACTGCTTTCATTTTTCCTGAGGTCTTAATGTTCTCAGCTTCATTGCTATTGAGGTAGGATACGCTTTCTTTTAAGAAAAGCATTTAAACTTCTTTACTGAGCTGCTGTTAGTGGTATTTATCTATGTATTCCTCTTATTTTTGCCACTCTTGAGAAAGTGTGATTGGAAAATCTTGTTAGGCACCATAAAGGACTGAGTCTGAGAAGTCAAACAGGTCACCTTCAAAAACTCTAGGTCCCTCCCCCTTGCCTTCCCAGATGCTGCTTGTCCTTTCATCTTTCCTATGAGCCTCTGGCAGGCTAGCGTCTTGCAAATATGAATCCTTTCCCACCCTCTGACTGGAAAAGAAACAAGGGTGAGAAATGTTTTCCTGCTCAGCTCTTGAACTAACTACTTTGCCCTTCTGCCACTCCAAGTAGTTTACTGCTTTTCATCATCAGCAGCTCCAGGATCTGCTTCTAAAGCAGAACCATGTGGGAATAATGTGATTGCTGTCGGTCTTGCCATTGCTTAGGCTTTTCTTAATAGAGCAAGCGAACCAAGCGGTGTGATGTTAATTTTTTTATCTTGGTAAATCAGAAATCTAGGAAAAGTGCTGGATTTGTGTGTAGACTTGGGACTCCGTGCCTCCATTCATATTTGGAAAAATAAATTCTCAGTCCAAGGAACTACAAATCTGGCAGTCTTAGTGGAATATTGTACTTTTCAGAAGCTGGTGATGTAACCCATCTTTCTTAATAATTGGTAATGACTGGGCAGCAGATTTTTAAAGCCTTAGTTAAAAAGATTCTGTTTGCATCTTAGTATCCTGGATAATTCCATATGTTCTAGGCTTTTTTTCCAAAGCATCAGTGTAATACCAGAAGTGGGTCTTTCTAAAAGCTGAATCCTTTCCAGGATTTGCTTGATATATCCTCATTGTGCCATTTTTCCATTCCTGGTTGTCCCTTGTCCACTTGCATTTAGTGTTACGGCCAGTGAAAAGCGGGGAGCTCTCACACATGTTACTCCATTCTTCAGAAGTCCCTAGACCAACTCTGTAATGAATTTCCTTATACTTTTTTCTCCTTTGCTGAAGTGATGGTACTGAGACAAAAAAACCAGCTGTGATTCTTTTACCATTTTAGGCTGTGCATTAATTTATTCCATGTCATTAAAGTCAGTTACTGAAAACAGCTTGACTAGTTTCACTTTTACTTTTAGCCTGTTTTATTTTTTCCTTTTTTATACACTGATCTAGTGCTCTTCCGTTTGGATTTTGAGAACTGAAGGGAAATGTTTAATCAATTGTAAGGTTTTTATGTGCCTTCTGCCACAGTTCTACCGTTTTTACAAAACATATGTTTGGATCCAAAGCTCAGCGGATAATACCTCTCCTCCTCCGTGACATAACATGCTGAAATCTCAATTACTGCTGAAATGGAATCTATAAACTTCCTCCCTAATGCTGCAGTTGTAGGACATGACTGCATCCAAAGGCTACATCCCATGGCTAGCTGTTGGTCAGCTTACTTGCAGGAACCTTCAAACAGGTACATAAGGCTTTAAGAGGAGGTGCCATGTTGAAAGAAGAAAGACGGAAGTACATTCGGGGAAAATAAGGGCTGTACTTTGTCCCAGCTTTGCAGAAGTCTAGGGAATTTAAAGCACAGTTTAGGTTCTGGGGATTTTCTTCTGTGCTGGGGCACAACTGTGGACCCCTTCAAAATGGGTACATTTACACCAGAATGCCTCTGACCCTGCCGGAGACAAATTGGAACGGATTTCTGCCTTTCCTTAACTCTCTCTTGTAGTGTTTTTTTCTGTGTCCGAACAGACCGTGAGCACAGCTAAGTGTAAGAGTAGTTGCACTTTCAGATATATGCACCAATGTGGTCTTGGGGATGTGAGGCCCAAGCGTCAATTCAGAACTCCCTTTGTACGTTGAAATCACGCTAATTAGCAAATCCTTTCAGGGTGCATAATAAAACCCCCAAAGAAAAACGGACTGTACACTGGATGCAGTAATCAGTTGCCCTGAGCATTATGTCCTACGCTCGCGCAGAGTGAATGACACGGCCTCTTCATTTGTCCTTTGGAAATGCAGAAAGGCTTTTGTCTTTGTTTGCCAGATGTGGATTTTTGGTTTTGTGTTTGTTGCTGCTTACTCACTTGTTTCATAGGGCTTCCCTCTCCGATGCACTTAGCTGCAATTTTCCTACCAATGCAAATAGCCCAAGTTGTGGGTGTGGGAAAGCTGGAGAAGTTCCTCAGTGCTTGCCGCCTTCTAAATGCAGAAGGCTGATGTCAAGTTAGCAGAGTCTGAAGGAGTGGGAGGCCAAACCACTGGTTTTCCTGTTTACCTTTTACTACCGCCAGAACAACAAAGAAACTTAAGAAGAAAAACCTGCTAACTTAAGAATCTCACTCAGACCTTACTGCAACAATAGATAGAGTACAGTCATTTAGGAAGAGGACTCCTTATCTTTGTTTACAGCGTAGTGATAGAAGAGCTTTTACTCAAGAAAGCAAACATGGAGAGTCTGGGGTTGAGAGATTTTTTCATGCATTTAGAAAGTGATAGATTGTAATAGGAAGAAATTTATCAGATCGCTGTGGCAGCGATGTAATGCTTGGGAATTTGTGGTTGTCACCTGCAGTCACATTGTCTTGTATGAAGCGGACTCTGGCTTCTCTGCAAATAAGAGCAGAGCGTAAAATCCTTTGCCCTGCTCAGGTCAAGAAGACTTTCAGGGGAAAGTCTCCGAGAGCTCAATGCTCAGGTAGATCGCTAGCTCTTTATCTGGCATAGCCTGATAACAAATGAATAGCAGATGGCTGTGGTTTTCCTCTGAAGTCAGTGCCTGCTATATAGATGGAAATCTTCAGGAATTTTGCTGACTCGCATTCACGTAGGTCTGACATCAGTGTAGTGTAGAAGACCTTCACCTGCTTTGTGGGTGTTGGCTTTTCATCCCACAAATAGTACTTAAACCTGTGTTGCAGGTTTGAACTGTTTGGGGATTCAGTTGCTAGATGGAGAGTCCTTCCGATCAAAGGACCTGATATCCAGAAATGCTCAGAGAATGTCTTGAGCTGTATTCCCCCCTCCCTGCGGCTACATAGCTGTGTAATATCACAGTCTTTAGTAGAACTGTTTCTGGCCTATCCTTGAGAGCCAAGCAAGGCTCTCTGGTGTGTTTAGTAGAAATCCTGGTATAAATAGCTTAACTCCTTTAAGACCAGTGAGGTTTCCTTTACGCAGGAATAAAACTGCAGAGAAAATGGAATCAGGCCTGTAAGAGACTTAAACTTACCATGGATCTGATGGCTTTACATAAAACTTCCCACAGCCCCTTTAAAACTCTGTGTTTCTGTTTAAGAGCCATAGTATTGAATGAATGTGTTCATCTGAATATGTAAGATGAGTTTTCCACTGGAATCATTGGAGTAGTTCCTGCTTCTGCTTAACTCTGCTACTGGTACGGGTGAGGTCCAGAGATGAAGAAATTAGCAGGCTCTGGTGACTTGCTGGGGACGTGGCAAGGTCATTCACCTGTTTATTCGCATACATAAAAGACGGTAGTTTCTCTTTATGAAAGATGAAGGGCCTGGAGTGTTTCCAGAAACTATTGCTTAGTTCTCAAATGTCCTTGGACTGAGGGAAGGACTGGGAGGAAGCAAATATAAGTATCCAGTGTAATGGTGCCACTCAGCTGCTGTTCTGGCTCAGCGGAATGGCGTTTTGTTGACATTTCTTGCATAGATTTGCCTGTCCTGTGACTTAAATTTCAAGGATCGGATTATGGCTGTTCTGGCACAGATATGCAAAGGTAGAGAGAAGACGTGGGAAGGCAGTCCTTAATGCTCTCTGGCATGAGCCTGCCACAACTTCTCTTTATCCTCTCTTGCAAAGGCAGATTTATTAAGTGTGGCTGCTTAAAGGCAGCACCTGGCTCTTCCTCCCTCCATAGCAAAATAGAGGCGGTGCAGGGGAGCCCTGACTGTGTTAAATCCCCCCACCCCCCCCCCCCCCAATCTGACACATTTTCTTCACACAGGCCTAGACATATTGCCCCCAAATCAAATGGAGAAGCTCAGGAAGCTCTTAAGGGCAATGTTATGACGCCCAAAGTGGAAAAGGTAGGACGAGCATATGTGAGTGATACACATACGCATTTTAAAAGCAGAGCTGCACAGTTGTGTGGTCTTTTGAGTCAGGGAGCTGGGATTTTCAAAAGCTGTTCTTCCCAGTTGCTTGGCATCTCCTTGCAATCGGAGTCTGACATCAGGCTCTCTACTGGAGCTACTTGAGCTATTAGGCTGTGAAGAGGAGAAACTCTCCGTGTTACTGAGCGTGTATGGGGGGGAAAGTTTTTCTATGTCCTTTGATGTATTAGCATCAAGAGAGGGAGTCTTAGCTTCATTCCTAATTGCTTCTCGTCTTTGAATTTATATACCAATATGTAAGTAACTGCAAAGGGAGATAGCAGAATTTATAAAAAGTTCAAAAAGCGAGGGCTTAGAGCATGATTAAAATAAAAGATAGCATACAGTGTGTGCTGGTTTTAGCTGAAATATCTCCCTAGAATACTTCCCATTTACATTCTCATTATATCTAACTACTTCTAATGCACTGCTTAGTTTAACAACTGGCATGTTTTTAGGGTAGATTTTATATTAGATATACACCCACTATGTTCTTAACCTGAGACTTCAAATTGCTGTATCTGTATTGGACAATCCTTTCTTATACCTTGTTGGCTGAAGGCAGGAAGAAAGCAGTAGTGATGGGAACCTAATTAAGCCTGTGGTTTAATTACACCAGGAGTTGTGTACTTGAAACGCTGCTAGGTTCAATGAGTGCTGTGTGGCTCTGCCGTGTTAAATCTCAGCATTCACTTTTTTTTTTAATAGGATCACTGTAATTCTTACAAAGCCGCTGTGGTTTTCTCTTTCTTTTCAGCTGCAAAGGCAGTTGGACTTTGAACTATAGCCACTCAGACTGAGTCCCTGAGAAAGTTCGGAGGAGCTGTCTTGCTAGCGTGTGCATGTGATTAAGGGAAAGGAGCATAGGGCGGTGTGTTTGTATTATAAATATTCATAGCTTGTTCAGGCCTTCGCAGCTTTTCCCTTGCCTTCTTAAAGTTTTATTGTTAGCTTGCCAGTGTTTGGAAAGAGCTTTGAGCTGGGGTGGCAGGAGAGCAAGTTGGGGGGGAAAAGGTGCTGATCTTTCTCCTTGAAGATGTGAGTGACCTTCAGTGGCTGAAAAATTAGGACAGGGCATTTTTAGGGATGAGATGTGTGGGACACGTTGGAAAATTCCTCCTTAGGCACAGGCTGTGGATTACTTTAAAGGCAAAATCAGGCACTCATGACGTGCTCCATTTTGTCTTTGATTTGGAATAAAATTCCCAACTGTTGTGTCTCTTCAGAAAGTGCTTATCTGTGGCTGCAGAAATCAGATCTTGATGGTGAAACTCGGGATAGGCAGCAGTAACTCACTGGGATGCTGACAGACAGACTTTTTGTGACATGGCACGTGTGTTTCCTGAGATCTGATAAGGGATAATCTAATTTTAAGTGAAATGATAAATTGATTATAATTGAATACTTATCACACATATCAGAATGGGTCCAAAGAGAGGGTACTATCCATGTCTTTTTTTCCCCTAAGTTTGCATGACTTTTAGGAAAAAGAGAGAAGGTTCTTGGTGGAAGCACGGTCCTTTCTTTGATGAAGTGGTTTTTGGTGAAGTGCTATGTACAAGAGGATAGTCAAGAGTATACTGATTCATTTCTCAAAAAGAAAAGCACATGTCATGGATTGACCACTGACTTTCACATGTCCACGTCTTACCCTGGACATTACAAAACTCTGCATAGTCCAAGTTTTCCATGCAAGCATCTTTATTTTTCCTTTGTTTTCTGGAGGGAGAGGGATTTCTCATACTTTTCCCAAGCTCCTCTTGCTGCACTGCTCAGCTTCTGCTGCTTCAGGCTATGGTAAACACAGTTCGCCTGGCTGGCACATACCACAGCAGTTTACCATCATCACGGCAGGTGCCCATCTGCAGCATGGAGATATCCAACCTCTCCCACTGCCCCTCCCCATATTCATTCTGGTCCCCTGCAACAAGCATTGCTGCAGCAACCTGAAGTCTTGGCCTCTGCAGCAAACTGCCTGGAGTCTTGCACACAGTTAGCATGCCAAAGCTAATTTTTCCACATAGGATGGATCATTCCGTCAATGCTATTTTTAGCCTGGTTTCTTATCGAAACAAGTATTAAGGAAGAGCACACTGTGTGTTTATGTGTGTGTCTAGCAGAGAAGGTGGTGGGCGTAGCTGTGTATCCCACACCAGCCATTCAGAAATTTTTTATCTGTTATTCAGCTGCAATTTCAACTACATTGCCACAGGGTAGAAATAATAAAAAGAGGCTGCCAGGTAAAAGGAGAGAACAGACTATTAGCGTTGCAGTTGAAGGAAGGACTTGTTCCTTATTAGACACTAGAAAATCCACTGGGAAAGAATCCCATATAAATATGCCAACCCAATAAAGAAAAAAAAAGTGTTCCAGTGGATGCTCACGTTTTCTTCAATGTGAAAGTCAGTCCTATGCATGACATAAAATCTGGAGAAAACCAGGCTTCATTAGTTCCACTGCTTGCAAAACTGCTTGTTCATATTCTTCTTTCCCCTCTAGAATTACTTATTATTTCTTTTAAAATTTATTTTTTTTTAAAAAAAATGTGATTTGAATGACTTTCAGGCCATCCTATCCTTTGCTCCTTTCTTCACTACTGTTTCTTAGGTGAAGCAGCTATGTCTCTGCCTCTATATCTCCCCTCATTTTGAGAATGAACAGTATTAATTTTTACAACTGTGGTTTATTCTGCATTGATTATCTTTAATGTGATGCTATCTTGTTTAGTATACTCACCGAGCCTACTGATAACCTATAAGATTTAATTAACCTTCTTCTCCCCCCCCAACAAATAACCTGCTTTTGATAGATGTTGTAAATGCATTCATTGTGACTGGCACATTAAAATCATTGTATTAAGTTCCCTTACTTTCAAATTGCACTCTGGTTGAAGTATACTTTATGGCAATCATCTCATCGTTACTTTACTAATAGCCTGAAATAAGATTCGCTACTTTATGATTTCAGCAATATTTGCTCACCTCAGTTATAGCTACTGCAGGCTTGATTCTGCCTTAGTGCCCAGACAGAGGTTGGATAAGCTGTGTTCTGGTTAAAAGCCCTCTTGATAGAGACTGAGAGGCTCACATGAAGGTCTTCTGTAGGGAAGTGGCACCTCCGTGGGCGGGAAAGGGTGCCTGGAGCTCAGGAGCTGTCCCTTTGCAAGGCAGAGGGGCTAAGTGACACTAAGGTGCTCACGGACATCTCCGTTTTCACCCTCATGCAGCCCACCAGACTGAATGATGTTCCCTGGGGCATGGGGGCTGCCACCTCAGCAGCATCCTGACCACCAACCCTGGCTGACCTGCTGGTCCCCTCGACCTTGACTTCCTACGTGAAGGGGTACGTGCTGCCCAGCACATTTACCCAGCTTGCACGGAAAGCTCTTCTAAAGAGCTCTGCCAATGCATGCAAAATTCACAGGGCAATTTGATATCCAACCTGTGTGTACAATGAGGTGGGATGGGGAAAGGAGAAGCCCCGTGTGAAGTGCGATGGGTCGGTGAATGAGTGAATGGGTTACAGCTACCTTTGGCGGCTCTAATGTGGCTATTCATTTATGAAGTCGTCCAAGTGGAACTTAACAAAAATTATTAATGTCGATTAGAAATATTTTTCATTTTTCTGCTTGTTCCTAAGTGCTATGCTGAAGAATCTAGCAGAATTGCAATTTGTTAAAGGAAATGAGAGGGAACTGCAAAATATTGCGTCTGAGGGTGATGATTTTTCTCCTTCCTGGAATTTCAGCTCTTGTTTGACCGTGGATCTGCCATAATAAGCACCATCTTGGACTGTGAGGTTGAAAGGGTCTGCTACTATAAAATGAAAGAGTCTCCCAACTGCGTGCAGACCGTTTTTAACAATAGTTGAAGCGGAAGAGGCCTAGACTGCCTCTTTTTCCTCAAAGTGCTGTGTGTGACTAGAAAAGAAACACCTTTTTATGTCTGTGTATATGGTTAAAGGAGGAAGGTGAGTGGAAATGTGGGCAAGACAACATTGCTCATGTTGCCTTAGAAAGATTTGATGGAGGGGAGAAGAATTTTTACAACCAGATCAGGAGAAGGCTTAAACAAGATGTAAAATTCTAAGTGTAGGCCTCATTACAAAATTAAAATTTAAGGTAATTGATGTTTCTTGTGTTCCTTCTTTTTTTGACTTTGTGTTTTCATCCAAAAGCAGCCTGAGGTTGAATTGACTTCCTTCCCATCTCCTCCCTTTCAAACTGGAAGATTGGCCTGGCCATAAGGGGTCATAGAACCATAGGATCATAGGATGGATCCTTGGGTGGAAGGGACCTCTGGAGATCATCTAATCCAACCCCTCTGCTCAGCAGGGTCACCTAGAACATGTTAGACAGGGTTACGGGCCTTGAATATCTCCAGAGAAGGAGACTCCACAATCTCTCTGGGCAACCTGGGTCACTGGAGGTTGATGGAGACTCTTCTACTGAATGTAATGAATGGTCGTGCCTAAGGAATACATCTTGCTTGGGGATGAGGGGGCGATGGTGTTTGATCGTGCTTATCATTCTGGCTTGCAAGAGGAAACCCTTGCTTTTGAATGAATTGCCCCTGCTGTATTGCAGCAAGAGCTGAAAAATAAAAAATGCCTAGAAAACCTCAGCCTAATTCATGAAACCAATTCTTCCAAGGGAACAGATGGGAAAGTGAAATGTAAAGTGGTGCGAGTCTACAGTGTAGTCTGCAGACACACTGAAGGAAAGCATTGTACTTGTATTTACTATTGCAAAGAAAGGCATATCCTCCTTTGTTCCTTTTTGAAAGAGTCCAACCTTGGGCTTCGTAAATATGTCCCTATTGCAGTTGGCACATATTGACCTTGTTTGTTGTGGTCTGTTCTTTTGTAGCATCTTGATTCTAGTGGCGTGAGCCAGATGGACAGAGCCCTAGAGCTAAATGCTGGATAGCATAATTAAATGGTCTAGTATTGAGGGCTGGAGCTGACTGAGTCAAACTTTGGCCAAAACTTCAATACTTTTTAATCCCAAGATACATTTGCTGTGTCAAAGTGTTTTTTTATTTTTTTCTTTCAGAGCCTATTATTTGGGTTTGAGGACATTAAATCAGATACCAAAAATATTTTCATCTGCGTAATACAAAGCAACCTCTACTTCTCTATGTCCTGATAGTCCTACAGAAATATTTTGCAAGCTTTTGCAAGAACAAGGTGAAAGCCTACATGTGTTTTTCCTTCAGATCTGTGCAGCCTTTTTCCTTCTATGTGTCAGCTGTGAGCATCACTTGAACCCACCCTTCCCAGCAGCCTGCGTGGTCACTGCAGAGCGCCCTGCAGACACCAGGATGTGGCTCTGCACTTCTTGCTGTGAGGATGGGGGCTGAGGAGCCTGGTTTCGGACTGACCAGGAAACCACGTCAGAGGTATTTCTGTCACACCGCAGCCTTTTTCCTTCCTGGCTTCCTATTCCATTTATAGCAAGTGAATTGTCTCCCACCTCCCCTTTTGCTCCCCCTCCTTGACATAACTAGTTACACAGCTCCGAGGATGTGGAGCAGCTGACCTTTCTTGCCGTCTTTGTCTTGGCATCCTTGCTGCTTTCTGAGGCAATGGGTTCCCGTGCATGATGTTTATTGGCAGCTCATGTTGTCTTACCTCGGACAACCCTTGGAACCTTCCTGTTCAACCTTTGGAAGGGCAGTGCCAGAAGAGTGTGCATGGGAGAGGACTTGGCAGTGGGAATGGAGTGGGTGAAGAAGTTGTCTCTGTTTTTCCTGAAAGATTGCTCACTAAAGCTGTGTTTGCAGAAGCTATGCTGCACAACGTGGGTTATTTGAAATAACTTGGATGCTTCCGGCCTATCCTCTCAGCAGGCATGCATCTGAGGATTGGGCACATCTTGAAAGAGCCAGATCAAAAGATTATTTTTCTTGTGGCCCCTTAACACCCTCCTCCGAGTGAGAGTTTTGCTGCAGCAGTTGCATTATCCTGAGAAGAGCCACCCCAGAAGAAAATTCAGACCGGTGTCTCCTTTCTTACAACCAGAGGAGTTTCCTGCTGCGGAGCAGTGCTGCTGCCTCTTATGTGGTACAGTTGCAAGTATGTTACAGCAGGTTGTTCTGGGCCTGAATAAAGCTGAAACTTGCTCCCTCGCACCAGCAGTTGGGTAGGACAAAGCCTGTTTTCAGTACTGCTGCAGCCCTCAAATTAAGTCTTATAGGCCTTAGCCTAAAGATTGAACACTCATGTAGCTGTCCAGACATGAGTTTACTCTTCCATCCTGATGCATTTCATGGGATATGATAGAATTTAAAGGAAACTGTTTGGAGGCTATAACTGCAGGAGCAGACTCCCTTCTGAAGCAGCTCTGTGCAACACTCCTGCACAATGGCTGGCTCCTGGCGCCTTGAAAAGCTGCATGGAAATGAAAGCATCTTTTCTCCCTGTTTTCTGCCAATGTCAATGTGTGTACTATTTCATTTATGAGAGAATACAGCAGGTGGCTTTTGGGTGGACTCAGCTGCTATCTACATATGGCTGGGAGATGTGAAGGGGAGATCTAGATCCAGCCTGGTGCTGAGTACCTCCCGTGGTGAGTTGGGAACATTCAGCTTTACAGGTTGGAGGTAAGGAGGAGGAGCAGGAGCGATAAGGATAAGATGAGCTGGCTTCTCCAGGGACAGATGCTATGCAGGTACCCTAGGCACACAGGCCTGCTCTGTAAATGACCAGCAGTTTGCCAGCCTGAGCCTTTCGGATGGGCAGAGTGGTTCTACTCCTGCTGGGCAGATGCTTCCCGGTGCTGCGCAGTTGTGCCTGCTGAAGGTAGTGCCTCGAGGTCATATTCTCCATTCCCTCTTCAGTAAGGAGGATTTCTTGTTACTGAGAACTGCAGGCTTGCTCCCTTGAGGACCAGCCTTTAGTTGAACTGAAGTCTGCAGTTGCCAATCTTTCTTTTGGAGGCTCATCATAGCGGAGAGTGAGCTTTCTTACCTTACAGACAACATGTCCTGGTTAATTACAGTCATGTAAAGATGAGGTTGTACCGTGGGACTTGGTTTAATTAAAAAACAGTGTTGGGAAGTTTAATAAATGTCTGATGTGTTCTATCTGGCTGATGAGTGCTAACACTGCATTTCTCCTTAGGTACTCTCTCAACCTCAGTCAGAAAGAGCCAACAGAGCTTGATATCCCTACAAATGAAAGGGGAGGATGGATTTTTGTTATCTGTCCAAAACGGCTAGTGTCTGGCATTGCACTTCTCACAGCTTGGGCTTGTGTCTGGGCTTTGGGAAAAGGTATGTGTGAGTTGTAGTGTCAGAGGAAATCTTGCAGTGCAGAATCTTAAGGCTTTCCTTGTGTAGTGGAAAAATCACGATCATGCATGTGAAACGTGGACTCAGAGGAACTTTGTGTGGGTGGTCTTGTTTTGATTCTCCCCCTCCTTCCCTTCCTGCTCATGTATACCAAAGTCTGCCATCTATTTAACTTGAATTTTTCTGATAATCACAGAAAATATACAACAAAAAACAATAATAAAATGCCTGCATATACAATCTCTCTGAACTGTAGAAGCCACAAGATCTCCTAGACATACTTTCTGTTAGTACTGGCTCGTGAGAGACCTAGCACTCCATGATGCCCATCTGTTAGCAGCATGTTTGAATGTGATTAATGTGAAAGTTGCAAGAACTGCATATAGCTTTTGCTAATCTATGACAGAGGCCGTCACTGTTAATCTTTCACAGTATTAAAATCTTAATATAATAAATCTAGAGTTCTGGAAAGCTGCAGCTTTGCTTTTGTTACTGTCACCTTATTGCAGTTATTAAACTAATATTTCCTTTTCCTCCATAATTCATAAGTACAGTAGGGGCAGTGTAGGTATGATTCACCTGTGGAAGGATGTTTGATCATTTGTGGATGAAATTGCTCAAGAAAGAGATGCTCCAGTATGAAAGGATCTGGGGAAACCTTAAATTTGACTGAGATTCCTGAGGGGAACTACTGGCCTGAGTAGACTTTATTAGGAGTCCACCCTCTGCAAAAGCCCTAGAAAAGAGACTGGGAAAGTAGCAAGTGGTGCCTTGCGACAGCGGGTCTTTACTGCATCTGGGGACAGATTAGAAATCGTTTTGGCCCATGACAGTAGGGCCTCATCATTAGCCCTGATGGCGCAGTGTTTAATCAGAACTGCTGTGTCTTTAAAAGAGGTTGCTGGCAGGATGAGCAGTGCTATGGCACAAGCCGGGGCTGATTGCTGGAGCAGGTTGACACTACGGGAAACAAATAGAGGAGGAGCCAGGGAACTGCTTTCTTCTTATAGCTGCCTGGGTTGGAAAGGATCAAAGAAACCATAACAAGTCAGTTCTTTCTTTAAAGAAAATTTCAGAGGAATGATTCAATTAAAGAGTAGTTTAGTCAAATTCTGCAGGTGGCTTGTAAAGCGTAATTGGATCCCCCTTACCTCTTAAACCCAGATCTACAGCTTTGTTCATTTTTTTTGTGGGGAGAGATCCCCATTCTTGGATTTACAGTGTGGGACTGGTAGTGGGGAGGGCTTGTTTTAAATCTTACTGTTTTGTGGCATGATTACAAGGTGCGTTTGTTTCCAGCAGGGACAATGATTGTGCTTGGTCCAGACATTTCAAAACTAATCCATGTTTGCAAGATCATCAGATACCATAGGACAAATTGAAACCTGCTTTCCGCTGAACTACCCTGTTGCTCCATCACATGCGGCTTCTTCACAGCAGCCAAGTTGCTTGTCCACCTCTAATCAATCCAAATCAGATCAGATGGGCTAGCGCTGTCAGCGTGGTAGGTACAAAATGCACCGTCCCAGAGATCAGGATGGACTCTATGGGATTTTCTAGTTCTATTGTGTACCGTTATATAATCCAGTCTTTGAAGCGTTTAAGAGCTTGAGGTGCCATGATTACGATGCTCTTTCATTTATCCTCTAAGAGGATAGGCACCAGTTTCACTGCTCTGATCCATTATGAGGACTTGCGGAGAAGACAGACTTCGCTTGCTGTCGGTCTGACTGAGGGCAGTAAAGGAGCTTTCTCCCTCACATGGCAGCGAGTGCATTGTTGAAAAGGCAGAAGCTGTTCAAAGTGGTTCCTCGAGGGCTGCTGTCACACAGCCGTCACCCAGGGCTCTCAGCATTGCTCCCTCCTGGTCATTCTGTGGATTGGATGTGACATCCAGTGTCCTAAATCTGTTCTCCACAGGATTTAGCAGGATCCCCTTCCCCTCAGCTCTTTGGAAATCAGCAACTGTTAATTCCCACTCCATGCGAAACCCCAAGAGCTTCTAGCATGGTATTTCAAAACTATGCAAAGCTGTGTGTGATAGCTTAAAATCTATCACTTTAGCCCTCATGGAACAGCTCCGTCTGGTATTATTGTTGTGCCATGCTGGGGTATCTCTGGGAAAAGCCACTTCTCCACAGTTTGGGAGTATCTTGGAGATAAGGGAAGATGTGGGATAAGAAGGGTGTTCAGCTGTGCTTTGTATGCCCTGCCATTGACTTGTGTTTTCAGCACACTTCTTAGCTGTTACAATGTGCAGGGAAGAGGATTCTATAGACAGGGTTTTTTTGGTGTGTGCTTCACCGAGAGGGAAGCAAGCTTTAGCTGCTAGCTGGTGTTGATGTCGAAGGAGAATTGAGGAACACCGGACATTCCCGCTACTGGATCTGCTCCGCTTGCCTGGTGAGCAGTGATGAGTGGATGAATATTCACCAATGCTGTCGCACAAAATCTAAGTTAATAAAAAGCAGCTGAAGCTTATGTCGCTGAAGGCTGTCGAAACCCCCAAGCAGCGCTAAGATCCTTTAGAAACAGATGTTCCTATTCGAAGCTCTTGGAAGGATAGCGGTGAGCTTCTAAAGGCCAAGCAGGTTGGCACTGAACAGACTCCCTACCTTGGCCTTGAAGGGCCTGACAGTGAGGACTTCTGCAGGAGTTTTTCTCCTAGAGCCTTGGCCAGAGCCTGAGCACGGCAGAGAGCTTCCCTTTGGGCCGTGCCACCTGGCACGAGAGCATTAACTCACAGGCAAAAGCATCCTTTAAGGTGACGCGCTGGAAGGAAGTAGCTGCTGGCACAGAAACACGCCGCGCCAACGGGAACGATGCAAGAGGGCTGTCTGCTGTGAAATCCTTCGGCCCTTTTGCGAGCAGCGTTTAACCCTCGCTGTCGGCAGCGTGCGCTGCAGCGGCGGATGGGCTCCCTCAGCCCGTGCCGCCGGCGCCGAGGGGCAGAATGAAGCGTGCGCTGAGGGGGCCAGGAAAAGATGCTGGGCTGTCAGTGGGGCCGCCGGCTGTTCGCTCCTTTTCAGGCGGACAAAGCTTGGCGCCCTCATGAGTCACTTTTGTGGGTTTTTTTTTTCCTCCTCTTTTTTTTCCTCCCCCCTCCCACCCAAGGCGTGCGGAGCTGTCGCAGAAAGCTAGGTTATCACCATTAACGTTTTTCTGCACCTCCACAGTGCGCGCTGCAGCAGGGGCGCGTGCCCCGGCTCTCCAGCACTGCCTGGCTCTGAGGCGGTCCCAGCTGATGTTGCTCCTGTATTTTCCCAATCCCAAGGCATTTATTTCCCTTGGGGGAACCTGGTTTTCTTTATTACTGCGAAATGAGCTCAGACTGCTGCCCCCACCGTGTCCGTCGGGACTCCTTCTTTAGTTGCTTCTGCTATTGGAAGAGGACACCGTGGGTCTGGCCTGCGGCCGGGGACCCACATCAGCTCCTTGGTTTCATCAGCTGTTGATGATGGATCATCAGCATGGGTGCACCCACCGTGAGCTGCGAAAGCCCCTGAGGGTGACAGCCTGTCCGGGAGCTTGCATGCAGCCCTGCTGGAGGCTGCTGCTGCTGAAAGGGGGATGAAAGGCCCCATGGAGCTGGTACAGGGCCATGCAAATCACTGCTCGGCCCCGTTAGGGGCAGGGTTGTACTGGTGGGGCTGGGGGCAGCCCGGGGCCTCCACTGGCACGAGGTTGGGCTGTTAAAATCTGAAGTAACGCAGGGAGAGGTGGATGAGGAGTACTCTTTCTGCCATGAGCCTCATGGCAATGCGCTGTTGAAAGAGGGGGGGGAAAACGCTCAGGAAAATAGCTTTAATTGGAAAAAATCATAGCGGGTACCAGATGGTTCAAGAAAAGTGCAGAAGAAGCATCGTAAAAGCTAGTAACAACTGCCCACGCATGAAGTGCTATCCTAGAGAAGGAGAGATTGGTTTGGACAGATCCTTTGAAGCATCAGAGTTTCTAGCTCTTGTGGGTTGTTTTTTCACTCTGTATGTTGTCATTGTACATGCTACTATTAACCCCCTTTTTTTTATTATTTTTTAATCTTTCTTAAATTCTTGGCCTCGGTGATGAAATGTGGCCAGTGGCTCCACAGGTTACCTGTGCATTGCCTGGGAATGCTGCAGTTGGCTTCATTTCCATGAATACCCACTTGCTCTTGCATTGCAAGGCTGGATAATTAAACGTTCCTTTTCTGCGCTCTTCGTTACTTTTTGTACCTGGTTCATGTGCCCTTATGTCTAAATTAAACACATCAGACCTCTTCAGTCCCTTTCCATCTGTAGATCTTTTCATGCCACTAATTATTTCTGTAAGCTGTTTCTCGAACTCTTTTATTTCTCTGTGTCTCTCATGCCTCCAGTGTGGCTGCAGACAGCAGTGTGTCTACGTATGCATGCTGGGAGCCGGTTTCTGTTAGGTTTCACCCTCTGTCCTCCCCTTCCCTGGGCTCGGGGCTGCAGCTTTGCCTCCTTGTGACATCTAATCGCAGTGACTTCAGCCTTTGCAAGCGAAGGCTACACATTCCTTCATTTCTACGTACTCATCTGATAAGCAACTAAAGCTCCAGGCTTGGGCATCTTGGTTAGCTGCCACGTTCATTTGCTAATCGTTAACACAGTTGAAAGACTTTTTTCTTTATTCAAAAACAAAGTGCGGTCTTAGGAGAAGTGTTTTGCAAGAAGAGAAAGCTGTGTTTGTTTTGAAAGCAGATTTACTGGAGTGATATAATCCAACTTGTGCTATCTCCTCACCTGTTTTTCCTCAGGGAGACTATCAATCTTTATTAAAATTTCTAAATCTAAAGATAAAAATGATAGACAAATTCCAAAATGGGTTGAAAATACTAACAAGAGCTGAGGGAGTAATCCCTTCCCCTTAATACCTGCTGAAATTGAATTCAGAGAGGAGCTAGTTCAGTGTAGAGGCGTGCGATCTGACAGCAGTTTTGTGCCTTCAGTCCTTTGTAACAGGAGAACGAACAGCAGGAACAGTAGTGCACAGGTCCCATCTGGAAGGATTTAACATCTCAACTCCTAATGCAAGGCTTGCTTTATTTTTTCCAGCTAATAGTTCCCAATCCTTTTGCAGTCAGGCCTCACTTGAAGCAACTTCAAGTGAGATCAGGGCCCAGCTGGGTCCAGTTTCTCACCTCATCTCCCCACTTCCTTGCCCTGAGCTGCCACTAGCACAGCTGATGCTTTCCGTGTTCTTCAGGCTGTACCTACCTCTGCTTTCAACAGTGCTGGCTCCACAACAGAGGTAGAAAGCCCAGGTGGATGTTGCTGATTCTGCACCTTGAGATGCATGTTTGTGTCGCAGTGCCCATGGGCTTGACAGTGCTTAATTTTGCAGTCACCATGTTTTTGTCAGGCTTGCATCAGACCTGGGGGTCCCCTTCACTGCTGGGAGGCCTCTGGATTCAACCAGAGTAGGACATGTCACCTAGGAAAAGATAAATAGGTACTTGGTGAATAATTTTCCTTTTCTTACAGAAGTGGGTTGATAGAAAAGCTGCTCAGGGCACTTTGTGGTGGGAGAAGAGTGGACCTTGTAGTGCATTCATGGAAAAATGAGACTTGTTCAGTGCCTGGAGAAGTAGTCATGTAGGCCTCCAGCTATCAGTGGAAGGACATTTCTGCTGAGTCTTCTGAAAGAAAAAGCAGCATTTGGGCCTTATGTGATGAGTTTGCTCCTGTTTCAAGAGGATGCTTCAGTAGAAGTCATGTGCAGATGTTGTGTGGCTGTTCCGTGGCTTCCTGAGGGCTGCCTTCCTTGAGAGCAGAGTCTGTGATACCTGCCCTGTGTGGGGAGAAAAGTATTTCCTCCATGAGTCGGTCAGTGAAAAAAAAAATGGATGTTTTCAGTGGGCCATGCATTAGTTCCTCCTTTCATATATTGGAGAAAGTAGCAAGTCAGACCCCCCCAGAAAAGACTGTTTCCAAAATTCTTGTTTGCTTACTTTCTCTCATAAAAAATGCCTGTGTGTCCTCAGGCAAAGAGCCATGAGAGCTAGGAGAGCATACAGTTTATCTGACTGTGGTCTTTCACAGAATGCATGTGACATACCCATCTATCCATCTATGTATTTAAATTATCTAAAATATCTTCAGTTATTCATATATTTTAATTTCTATTTCAAGATTCTTTGTAGCCATTTGTATCTTACTTATATGGGGGAAAAAAGGCAAGATGCATGTTTTTCTCTCACTTACAAAAAAAAAGGATACTACTGTGATCCAGTGATTGATTTTCTTGCTTGACTCACTAACCATGAATTAGTCCACAGCTCTTCAGCCCTGAACTACACTGGGTCAGGGTTGAAACTGTGGACTCTGCTAGAGAATCAGGACAGGAAAACATATTTTCTGATTTGTTTTTCCTGTTTGATATAATGCAGTATATTGCACATGTTGGAACTAAACAGTGATTTTTACAATCTCTAGTGTACAGCATGAATGTATTTTGCGAATTGGCTTTGTTCAATGATAACATTTGGTCACTGAAGACAGAGGTTTTTAAAATGCCTTATAAATATAAATATAAATGTCCAATTGTACATCTTTTCTTTTTTAATATAGAAACTAAATGTGAGTGCTCATAAAGCAAATCAGACACTGCCTGTTGGCCCTGGAAGAGTCCAACCTGTGTGAGGCAGTGAGAACACACCTAGAATTTGTCCAGTATAGCATAACTGTTTGCTGAGCAGAACAGCCATGTATAAGTAAAGCAGACAGACCTGGGTCATATCTTTCCTACAGAAGCGACCACTGTCTGCTGGCTTGAGAGTAGACACCTCCAAGGTAGTCAAGGAGGTCATTTTTTCCCAGGTTGAATCTTGTAATCTTGCATCTTTTTATTTGCACAGAAAATAATGTATGGGAGCATATAAAAAACACACATAGCCACACAGCTTTAATATTCTCCAGGCCTGATTTACTTCCTTCACCATATCCTTCTGGCAAAAGTCTTAACATAATTTACTGGTTTGTCTGTTTATAAAAGCATATGAGAAATCAGCTGTTTTGAGCAGTAGAAATTTTGTCTCAAGTATTCACTAATATTGAATCCTAGTCCAACACCAGGAAATAGGTTGTTTTTTCCCTCTGGAGAGTTATAAAATACTCCCATTCTCTGTATGTGGATGTTCATCACACAGTAGCACGTCAAGGAAGCTGAAGGGTGAGTTAGGATTTGCCACTATGGATCTCGTTGCCCGTCCAACGCCCTAGAGGAAGTCAGAGTAGATTCTGCTGATGGTCGGAGGGGTCCTGAGGTGAGGAATGGGGCAAACCACAGCAATTTGGATCACTCTCTTCTTCTCTAGGTTTTTTACTCCGGAAGGCCCGGGCCTCTTAAGCATATGGACCACTGTGTGTATATTGAGTGGATGTAGAAAATGTTTCACAGGAACAAAACAACTTTCAATGAAATGTTCAAAGGCACATGAGAGAAGGAGAAAGAGGGCAGCTGGACATAGCTGTCTCAGGACAGGCACCTTCTTTTATGCAGCAGTTGTGTATTTTGGACTGTATTACAAAGGCAGCCTTAGATGATTCTTTCTTTCAGACAAATCTTAACACAGTGCTGATCTTTGCGTGGCACTACTTAAGGTTTAATTAGGTTCTCGTTTTAGTCCCTAGGTCTGAAGGGAAAGGAAAGGGGTATTCAAAACTCCAAAGGATATGATTAGAAGTTGGACTAGTCTGAGGAGGGAATAAAGTCTGCCTTTCTCTCCGTCTCTGTCTCTCCGTGGAGTACATTGGCTGGTTGGGGAAATTCACTTCTTGTGATTGAGTGACCTGATTTTGTCTCCCACTTGCACAACACAGCCCCTTATAAGAAAACGACTAGTCTTAAATTCATACATAATTGCACAGCAGGGAGATGGAGTTTAAAAATGTAGATTTCTGGGTATTCAGCAGCAGCAATCTGTTTTGAACCCTTGAACTTCCTTTGTTGCTTAAATGGCCACCTACAGAACCGTTCTGGGGAGAGCAGCAGAAACACAGTAGCTTCTTTTGTACGGAAAACAGCATCTTCCCCCCTCAACCACCCCTCCTCTCCTCCTCTCAACTCTGAAATGAATGTATACTCTATCCTTATAGCAGAAGAGCTAATTATGGAATTTGACTATGTCTGGGCTATATAGTAGCAATACATGAGGATATATTCTGCTAATCAATGCTGTTGAACTTGGAACAGTGTTATCTTTCTTTCCTTGAGAAACTGGGATACTTGTTTCATTTCTGCATATTTTCTTGTTGAGTCTTATGAGCTCAGCTACTATGAACAAGACTCCTCCTATCTGTATCAAAGGGGCTAATATTTACATCTTTACCCTCAGACCTACGAAATCACACTTGCTACAGTTCCAGCAACTGAAAGGAATGTAGAATAAACGCACCCCACTGTTGCTGCTTTCTGTATTAATTATATTAAGTGCTATAAATGTAAATTTATGCTGTGAATATGGTTTTATGGAGCTTGCATTTGTATTTTATCATACTTGCCAAGGACTTAATCTAAAGAGCAATGTTTGACAAACTTGCTGTGAGGAGCCCACATAAATATCATCAAGAAAATTAAAACAGTGTGGGATCCTTTATTTCATGTAAATGACTTCCTAAACCTTCAGTTTTATAATTTTGCATTCTTCATATTAAAAACAAAAAACCCAACTAAGCTCAAAAAGGCTCCTGTAGCAGAGCAGCCACCACTGGCAGCCCACCAGAACATGGGGATTTCTTATTATGGTGACTGGAGACAAGCAGGAGGGCCTTTCAGAAACGGAGGGTTTGCCCTCAAAGAGCAGCTTTGTGTGGGTGATTGCTAAGCTGGGCACAGCAGTGATGGAGCAGTGGGGATAATGCCTACAAATTTTCATAGCTGAGGAAAGCTGAGGTCCAGTTTTGGAATAAGATAACAGGCGTGGATAGTGGGGCTGCGTCATTGTGCAGGCCTAGAGCCAGGCTTGGGCTAGAACCGAGCTTCTGAGGGGTGTGGAAGGTGCTGCAGCCATCGTTCGGCACAAGGCTGTGTATGTTTGGTACGGGCTCCCATCATTTTTGGGAAGCTGACTCCTTTGACATTGCTTCTTAAAGAGTAGGATGATGATGGCTTTGTACTGGACTGCCAGGCAAATCAGTGCTAACTTCTTTCCTCTGTGCCCTTTGTGCATGGCTGAGGTCCTCTAGCTTAGGGGTGAGAACATCAGACTGATCGGCTCTGCAGGGCTTCCTAGTGCTTTTCGGTAAGACCTTGTTGCCTCCTCCAAGCTTGGGGAAGGCATCACGTTTATTTTATTTCTTACCTCTAGGGCAGTGCTGCAGGATGTGGATTTCCTAGCTACAGCTGCTTTGGAGAAAGCCTACATTCCCTGGCTTTGGAAATTACGGTTTGAAAGGGCTGGCATAATTGCTCCCTAGCTTAAATCAGACTGGTATTTATCTGACATCGAGCCTCCATACTTTACTTCTGCCTGGTGCTGCCTAGCAGCCAGGCCTGTATTTCATAGTTATTCCAGTAGCATCCTGTGGCTAGCCGTAGGTACCAGAAGTGGCAGGGTCTGGCCGAGGGGCTTGCTGTGATGGAGCTGGGGCTGTGCTACATAGTGGGGGACTGCTAGTGTGAGGGGACTGCTCAGTGACAGGCTGCCCAGCAGAGCTTGCTGGGACATCTCCCCAGCAAGTGACTGGGACATATCCTCATTCCCATGATGTGGCTCTGGACTTAGAGAGGTCTCTTGCTGGCAAGGCATGATAAGCTACAACAGCCACTCCACAGCCCCTAGCACAGTCCCAAAGCTTTCCTTGCCCACAGTATGACCTCCCCTGTTTGTTTGTTTGTTTGTTTGTTTGTTTTTTGCAAGCAGGAAAAACACTTTGGTACTCACAACATTGAAACATTAAGAAGTATTGTTTTGCAGCAAAAAAGCAGCATGTAATCCTGCTGCTTCTCTCTTCTATATTGAAATCACAGTTGATTTGCTCTCTGCCTCTTTTTCCCTGCATAACATGGGGAAGAAGTGGTAGCCTGGGCTTGGGTTGTGGCTTCAGAAGATGAGTATGAATGGCACGTTGAAGGCTAGCGTGCTCTGTAAGGCTTCACTGCATTTAAGTGAAAGCCGTGCAGGAGAGAAGTACTGCACTTTGTGCCAAGTCTCCACTGTGCAAATGAAGCTAAGGCATTTTTTGCTCATTTATTATAGTGTTGCTGTCCTTGAATGCAGTTAACAGTTATTTTATTAGCCTTTTAGGTGTGTATTAGGCTGTGTGTGTTCAGGCTGTACTGTTTGGGAGATGCTGTTAGTAGCTGTTTGGAAAAATATTGGCAGAAGGGAACCTTGTAAAATGGAAGATGAACTGTTGCCCTTGGTTCATGGCTTGCTGACAGTATGTGGGCAGTGTTGCCAACTTCTGTGATTTTATTGGCCATCTTGGACTGCCAAAAAATGGAGTCCTGTGTTCATTTAAGCATCAGCTCTCACTGTTTAAAAAGAAGCAAGTTTCTAGCTTGTCTAGCTGTAAACATTAGCATTTTGAACTGCAGAGGTTCACAGCCCTGAAGGTAAATGAGAAGAACCACACTATCATTTAAAAAACAACACACAGTCCTCATATTTGTATCAAATTGATACATACACAAACTTTGTTTAAGGAGCCAACAGCATTTGACTACAGAGTTTGGAATGCTTGGAGCTGGCAGTAATGATCAGAGATTAGCATACGGTCTGCTTTTTAAGGTAAACTTATTTGGAACTGATCTCGGCACCTTAAAAGAAATCCCGAACATTAATAAATGGTGGGTTACTTGTCCAAAGGAGTTCCTGATAGGCATATTGCTATGTTTTCTGCGACTGCCCAGAATAAAGAGGCAGTTTTCCGTCCTACTCAATGGGTTATTGCTGCTTGCTTCTCTGCATACTTCCCTGTTTTTTCCTCCTCTTTAGAGGAGATCTTGCTAGATTTTCATGTTTAATCTTAAAGTGGTAGTGATATCTGGTGGTGACAATATCTTCTATTTTTACAAAGAAAGTGGAAGATTATGGAAGAATAGCAATTAAAATTGGCTGAATTCTGATATTTTTCTTTCAAAACTGGGCAGTGCATATGATATTGCGTAGTTCTTTTTCTCCTGACAGTCCTTTTTATTAACTGATTTCTAAATGAGAGGGCTCTGGACAAATGCTAAGGAGCCACCATCCTTTTTTCGCAAAGCACTCCTCTTTTGAACTTGTGAACTCATAAGCTACGAATAGACTCACTTAGAACCATTATGCAATTTATGAGTCAGAGGCTGAATATTTTCTACCTAGCATTCGATATTGTGCTTAGCATAGGTCTGGAAATAATGTGGTAAGGGAAGAGAGAAATATTGTCCTTTGTAGATAGATATCTGTTCTGTATAAATTTACTTCTAGAAAACACATGATGTTTAGGGCTCCATCCATATGCATTTTAGCAGGGGAACTGGAACACCACCACTGGTACCATTGGTCATGCACAGACTTAGTAGCAAGATCAATGTCTTAAGGATTAGACCTGTTAAATAGATATGTTTGGGCCTATTCTTACTGGTTCCATTTCCTTTGAGCTAATGAATCTTAAGGCCTAGGAGCTTGGCTTCAGGCTTTAAAATACAAAAGGTTTTTAAAAGAGCAACAGATAATAAAAACCAATAACCACTTTGAAGTGGATCCAAATGGGTGGATTCAGTTGGAGTCTTCTGTTTCTTAATATTAATAGTAATAATTTTTATTCTGCTTTTATGACATATGCTGCTTCTCATGTATATTCCCATAATGAAAATTCCCTACTTCGTGGGTTTCCTTGTAATGGGTAAGTGGGAAAGGAAGAAAAGAAGTCGTTGCGAGTGCTAAAAGGCTTAAGCTGTGTCAGGTCTGACCAAAGGCCATTAAAAGCAATGGAAAGAAGCCCACTGATTTCAAGCGGTATTGGATCAGTACGAAAATGAAAAGAAGGAACTTTAGATGCTGCAAAGGAAAGGGGAACTCGTGCAGAATCAAGAAAATAAGGATTCTCCTAAATGGGCAGAATGCCTGTGTTGCTCTTCATTCATTTCAGATCATGGATGCCTGGCTGGCCACGGCGTACAGGATGTTTGGGTTTATTTTCTATAAGGTATGCTCTGCTGCTTTTTTTAATGTCCCCCCCTCCCTTTTTTTTCTGCTTTCATTGCAACATGGCAACATGTGGTTGTAAAGCAGTGAGTGAATTTAAAAATGATCAGCTCCTAGGTATGAGGGATCCTTTGAAATATGCACAGTATGTTCTCAGCCCTTAAATTTTTTCAAGGTTATCACTTTAATGGATTTGCATTGACAATTTAAAGTTTTTATAGCCCCCAGGTCAGTAGATGAACCTGCTAACTGCCAGTCAGGAGGATGTACAGGGCAACTCCAGAGTATTACTGCACTCTTTTAGGATTTATCTTATTTTTTAATCAAGTGCCTAGACTCATGTCGAGGCCTGGGGGCCTGGCAGCCCTCGCTGTCCCTGCCCCCTCCGTCCCCATCCCCACGGCAGTGCCCGATGCCTGCCAGTGCTGGGGCTGCCCCAGCTCCTACAGGGCCCTAGTGGCCAGGCCCAGGGCTTGGTCTTTCCCCACCTTGCAAGTAGGCCACTTCTTGCTGCAAAAGCAGGAGCTTTTCTCTTCTTTCTCTTTTTTTTAGTCTTTTTTCTTCCTTCCCAAACTGCTAACTGCGATTGTTTACATTTTACGATATTATTACTCCTGTTATGAGCTGCCTAAGGCAGCCACATCAAAGTACTGCAGAGCGTGCGTGGTGCCAGCTCAACTAATAGCAACAAACCATGGTCTCTCAAACCTTGGTTTGATTTTGTTGTTTAAATAGGAAATGAGTTAGTGTGATCCCTCTGTCTGCGAGATTCTTAACTAGGGATCATTGTTCTGGCACTCAAATCTCTGTTTCAATTGGAAAAGAAGGAAATACTTTGGGATGATGCTTAAATAAAGGCTGTGAATGATATTTATCACTCTCTTTAAGAGTTTTCCTTTCTTCCAATTTAAGACCTCGCAGCAAAATCCCCTCTCAGTTCTAGTCTTAATTTTTTCTCTCTCTCACTCTCTCTAATCCAACTGAAGTGATTCTACTGTTGTCTCCTCTTCCACGAAAGGCCGTGGGTGAGATCCTGGGCTCACTGACATCCTTGGGAATTTTGCCAGTTTTCCATGGAGCCCCAATTTTGGCCTTCGTCTGTGCAGACAGTTTTAAGGAATGCTGCCACATGGGCCATTTTCATTGTCAGATGGTGTGGGCCTCTTATAACTGGCTTTGGATGGGATGGGGGAAAGCTGCCTGTTGACGTCCTCTTCTCTATGCTTTGAGTCCCACTCTTGGTGCTGTTCCTGCTGGTAACACTAACCAGCACTGGCAGTACTGGGAGATTTCAGAGGGAGGAGTTGTGTACGTGTAGTCTGAGCTCATTTGTCAAAACTGTAGCAATTTATTTAGTGTTCATAATGGCAGGAAATAGTGTATTTAGATCCTAACAATGTAAACTGATCTTTGAAGTAGGTGTTTTCAAGTGAAAAACTGACTAATTTTGACTGAAGAGTGTTCATACTTTGGCATGATTGGCACTGCTGTCTACCTTCTTATAAACACAGGGTCTGAGATTTGTAGCTTTTCCTTTCTTTATTATATTTTTTTCCATTTTTTTTTGTGAAAATGTGGTGTTTATTGTCCTGTATTTGGTAGTTGGCAGCAGCCTTTAAAGCGTGTTTAAATGAGAAGGATTAGCTTCCACAGCGGTCTTTAATATCTTCCTTTCAGAATCCCAGCCAGTTCCTGGCAGGAATCTGACTCAATACAAGTAGTCCCAAGACAAGATAAATTGAGCTGAAATTATTCCCCTGATGGTTTTGTTTTAGAAACCTGCATTTCTATGTGGGAAAAATGAAAGTGTTTTCAGACTGCACCATTTTTGTTACACAACTGACACTGAAGTCTATCAATTGACCTTCTCTTGTTCTGGTCTCCTTGGAACAAGTATTTGAGTTTCAAAGTATGGGTCATTTGCTGTCTCAGCTAGTAGTGAACTGTGCTTGCATGGGACTTCTCTTCTTGGCTGGTTTTATTGTATTCTGCCAACTCCTGTCTTGCTTTGGAATCTGTGAAGTGAAGACATTCAGTAAGAGTAAGCTTAAAAAAAAAAAAAACCCAAAAGCATTTTCATACAGGTAAAAAAGCCCTAAAGCCCTCACTTTTATGGATTTTTAGAATCCATAAGCCATCCATTAGAATAATCCAAGCCAAACCATTAGAAACTATCAAACAGCCATGCATGAATGTTTTATAAAACTAATTAAAGACAATCTAACTTGTTTGTTAGGAGTTTTAGCTGTGTTGTTAAGAACTGGTATTTTCCACTTGATCTCACCTATCCCTTAAAGTAGAATGCTTTGCGACCTGTGGAGAAAATGGATTCTGACAATACTTTTTTGTTACTATATTATTTTCACATAAAATAATGCAAATAATATTTAAGAAGAAAAGACCAAACTTAAGAAGTGTAAAATCTATGCTATTAAGTGGCAGAACAGAACCCTAGCTTGGTATAGTTTGTGGCCAGAGATGCTAGAGCAATTGGATACAGCAGAAAAATTCTAGGGATGTAAACCAAACTAAGAATTGATAAGTTCACAAATTAAGTAAGTGAGGTGAGTCCATGTGCAGCTGAGGTGCACCTCACCTCAAAATCCGAGATGCTAAAAAAACATACGGAAACTGAAACAACTGACTGCGCTAGTGGAAGAGGGATCTGTGTGCTGCACTGAGGCAGTAGCTCTGTCCTATGATGTCTCAGAGGTGCACACTGCTGGCAATAGGATGGTACTCTGCAGAAAGGTCATGGCATGCCCACCTTGTTCCTCTGCATTGCCTCAGTCAACTGCTGTTAACACTGTTTACTTTTTTGGGAGGCCCTGCTACATGAGATATGTCTGGAGAGGATGGAGCAAGCTACTGGCCTATCTCACAGTCCCATGTAATATAATGTCCTCAACCGTGGAAGCTTAGAGGACTGGAGACAGGGTGCTGAACTGTACAGACCACTGGGCTGACCCAGTATAGATCTTTTTGTGTTCTTTGGTTCACTTGAGCAGTTAATAAAAGGATAGAAGATGCTGTAGCTTGTGCAGCAAATCATACCTGGTCACCTTAACCTCCAGTTTACTATTTTCCTTTCCCAGTTCCTTAGGAGATAAGAAGATCTTACAGACAGTAACTTATCAAAATATAATTTGCATCAGTTTTACAAGCCTTGCTTCTGAATTTGTCCCAGAACTTATAAACCTTTAGCTTTTGGGGCATAATGAAACCACAAAAAATGACCATAATAAAGAATAAACCAGAGCATTGGCTTGGTTATATTAATACCGTTGACTGAATAAGGTAAATGCATTGCCCAGACACCCAAACCTTGTGCCACTGAAGTTGGTTTCAGAGCTTTCATTGACTCGGCCCTTAATCTTCAGTAAAACATATGATAGTGTTCCTCCAAACTTGCTTGGAATTTAAGTTCATCTATGCACATGTACTGTTTAAGTTGATTGAAAAAACTGACAGCATTTCCTGACATTGAAGTTTTATTTTGTTAAGGAATGAGCAATTCATGTTAAGGCATTCTGGAGCCTACTGCTGCCTATGCGTGTGGCAGCAGGATGGGGGCAAGCTGAGTTTGTAGTTTTAGTGTGCCCTTCCACCAAGGGAGGAAGGTGGCATGGTGTTCTTTCATACCTTTCCTCCTCTGTCCTTTCTGAGATTTCTTGACATTTATTTTATTCTGAAGCTAAATAACAAATGGCTGTGTCTTTCCTGATGAAATGTCTTTTCCATTCTTCTGTTTATCCTTTCTCTATGTCTTACTGAGCATTTCCAGAGTTTGCTTACAGTGATGGCTTGGGAGTGTGATTAAATCATGATTTACTAAACCCTGCCAAACCTAAAGTAAAATGTTTAACATACCCCAGCTGTTCATAATGCATAATCCTTGACTCATTTTTATTTTCTTTTTAATATTGAGCCGGTGTCCTGTAAAAACACTCCTGGGAAAGCTTCTTATTTGCTGCAGTGCCAGCAAGAGCCTCTTTACTTGCTCAAGGAACAGCATCTGAGGCTCAGTGCCTTATTCCTGACTGGTTACAAACAAGTGGATAGCTTCCCAAAACACTGAGCACTTCCAGGAAGGAACAGTGAACTCAGTCATCCGTTGCAATGTTCGTAACACACAAAATGAAGCCTGTAATGATGCTGTGATGATGTGCAGGCTGTCTGGCTCCAGAAACAGAGGAAAGGTGTTCATTAAATTGCAGTGCATATAGGTCATTTTCTCGCTCTTTGAAAGTAAGGAAATACTTTCATGGAGGCAAAGCATGGTATTTCTTTCCTGTTATTTTCAGAGATCCTTTTCTCTATTTTAAGTCTGTGCTACTAGAACTTGAGCTGTGGGAGCTCCAGGTACATGCTAAAGCCCAAGACTCGGTTTTTAATATTGAATTATTTACTGCTTTTCTTTACTTAGCTGTGTGTTTCTGCCTGTGTGTTTCCCATGTACGGAGTGCCAACAGACTGCCTCCTTGCTTCCTCCTAAAACTAGCTCTGCCCATCATGAAGACTGTGGGACAGGCAGGAAAACATCCAGAGTTGTAACATCATGCTGCCAGTTGGCTCTGGGAGAGATATAAGTTGTGCCTATGCATTGATTTACATCAATCAAGATGGCAAGTCTGGCAAGGTCTTCGCAGAATTTGGTGGCAGACCCTTTGGGTATTCAGTAGGAGCAAATCCACACTACGTCATGGAAGGTTTCGTGGATTTTCCTCTAGGGAGCCCTTCATGCAGTTTGCTTCTCCATTATTCTCCTCCTGAGAGTATTGCTGTCCAATAAGTTTTAAAACCAAACTTGCTTTGGGCGCATGAACTTTGAGCCTCATGACTAAGATACCCAGCTGGGCCGTGAGGCAAGCAGTCATCAGAGTGGGACCGGGCAGGAGAGGGTTATTCGAAGCTTGTTTCAAGGGTGTGCTTGCCACAGAAGGTTATCAATAGCCTCTGCTCTACCTTAAACATGATGATATTCTCATTTTGTTTTTAAATGCAAGTCTGACAGAAATGAAACCCTCACTTAAGCCAGCCATATTAAAGAGTGACTTCTCAAGAGCCTCTGTCTAGTCATTTGGGGTCTGTTTTAGAGGAATGAAACTCATTTTAAAGTTGTGTGTTTTAAATTTGGGAAAGGGTCCTATGTCACCTGAGTAAGATTTTCAATTAATCGTAAGATAATTGAAATCCCAAACATTCGAACAGCACACCATCTACCACTGCAGCATATTTACACATACTCAAGTGCAGTATCTCTCCAAGTGCTGCATACAGATTTCATTTTTTTTATATTGCTCAAAGCATGAATGATTAATTTGAGGGAAAATCTCTGCTGAAGTAGAATAAAGACCTACTTCTTATCACAGTACCCAGTTTTAATCAGAAGCGAAATTTGGACTTGGAATGTCTTGACAGTCAACTGGACAGAGTTCTTGCTTTTAACAACTGCAGAATTTCAGTCAGAGCAAGGAGAGAAGAATACAAACCTGAGCACTGGGTGTCATTCTCTTGCTGGCTGATTTTCAAACACTAAGTATCCCACAACTGAAACAACCTTCTTTAGCGTGCGAGTCACCAGTGTGCTTTTACGTTCACTGTCATGCTTTTGGTGAGCAGGAACATTTTCATTAGTTTAATCTATGCTTAAACTATCTCTTAACCAGGTAGTATAAAAACGGAGCCTACTTATGCAGCTTTGGCATATGATAGTGCCTTGGAGCTCTGGCTAGCAAACTTCACTCGCTGGCACGACGGGCTAGTGCCGGTGGCTTTAGTAATGCAGGGCTGGGTAGTAAGTGGCCCCTCACTTGGCTGCTCACCATGAGCATTGTGACTGCTTTTGCTAGTAGTGTGCAAAAGAGATTTTTTTTCCACTGCTGCAGTTCAGCTAGGCTTTAATGTTCTTGCTGATTACCACTGCCCAAAAAGTCTGCCTAGGATGCCTTTTATATGGAGTATATGTCAGTGAAGCTTAAAGTCTCTTCTCCTCCCCTAGGCTTCACTCTGCAGTCATGTCTTTCAGACAGCTGAAATGCCATACCTCATTCATTGGGCTTTGTAGAGAAATACTTGATCTAATCATGTCTGAATATTTTAAAAGGTTTCCGATATTGGAAAGGTAGAAATGATTTTTAAAAAGGTCTGAATCCCTGAAAAGTGCGCGTATATAATTTAAAACTCTCTCTCAGCTCTATCCCAGATTTGTTCCTACCAAGATACTTGGTGTTCCTCTTTGTAGTCGTGAAATCCTATCACTGAAGTCCTTGTGTCTCTATTGTCTTTTATGGTTTTATTTGTATTTTTAAATGTGAGCTGGAGCATTTGAAAGCCATAGTGACAAAGACTGTGCCAACTACTGAAACAAACAATTGCACCATCAGCTCCTGCAAATAATTTCCTTTAGCTCATGTAATACAGTAACATTGAGTGTGTTTTGTGTATCTGTCACTGTTCTACTGTTGCTAAATAATAAGTTTTGGAAGTTTTCTCCACACAGCAATTCAAATGGGGCTTCCAAAATCTCTGTGCCTTGGCACTGTGAATAGAAACTACTGATGGCCTTCGCTGCATTAGCAGTGTGCTTTCATGTGGTCCATTGTGAAGCTAGATTTTCCCAGTATAAAATTCCATGTAACTGAGTAGTTCCCCAAAATAAACAGGGTAAAAACTCTTTAACAGTCAAAGCTATGCCGTGACTACACTGCAAAATAGATCCTAAGATAAAGGTGGAACTGAGCTGTTCTTGGTGCTTTTCCCCTTTTTGCTTATGGAGTGCTTTGATCTTGAGGAAGTCACCTACATAATATTGTAGCAAAGGGGAAAAATCTTGGCAACAACCAGAGACCATCTAATTTCATTCACCTGTATTTGCTATAATTTGCAATAAAGGATAACTATTCTATATGAAAGAAGCCAGTTGTAGTTTGAATTTGTTGTGGCAAGTTAGGTTGCTAGCAATGGAAGGGAAGAAAAATGCAGTAAGGAAAGAATATGGAATCTGGGGTGCCCAAAAGGTCCCACCTGGGGCATATAAATGGCATGTAAACCTGTAGGTGGAATTGAGTTTTGACAGAAACTTCATGTGTAGAGGGAACTGCTGTCCTTCAGGTGGGTAGGACATCTAGAAGTCTTTTGAAATGTGCTTATTAAAAATTCATGTCCTTGTCTGTGCTGAGAAGGGCAGTGATTACAGGTGTGAAAAGAGGCAGTCAGCCACACTATACAGAGCTTTGCGGAAAGCAGAGATACAGTTCTTTAATATTTTTGGAGGGGAGGATGTTAGATCATTATTGTGCTAGTATTACTCTCTTAATCTGCAGTTTACCTAAGACGGATACAACTTTTCTCAGTATTAATTTTAAGGAGAAAAAATATCTAATAAGTCCTGTCAATAAAAAGCCTTCATTTTAGGGGGAGGACACCTTAAAAACAAAGTTAAATACCTGGTTTGGAAAGATACAAGCTTAAACAAGCTTTCTTCAAATCTGTATGCATACATTTTTCCATACTTTTATACTCCCTGTTTAGGCAAATAAGCTATAGAATATAGGCCAGGAGGTCTCAGTTTTCTTTTTATTATTTGTTTATTAGAGCACACTATAATAGAAAGATTTCCCTCCTGGTTGCAGAAGCTCTCTTGGGAGGTAACACTGACCAATTAGAGGGAGAAAATGAAAGGAAGAGCGTATTTACTAGCTCTCCAGGTTCTCACGTGTGATGGAAGAAGCAGCAGCCTCACTGGGTCCGCTGGACTCCCCGGCAGCATTGGCGAAAGCTAT
The DNA here is from genome assembly GCF_028389875.1 of Rhea pennata. Taxonomy (NCBI): domain Eukaryota; kingdom Metazoa; phylum Chordata; class Aves; order Rheiformes; family Rheidae; genus Rhea; species Rhea pennata. Next base: position 134,606,561 of record NC_084663.1, on the reverse strand, counting down.
CATAGGGCTTGGGGTGCTGCAGCAGGGGCACCAGCCGTGCAGAGAGGCGCCGGTGGCCGGGACACCGAGACTCGGGTGACGTTCTCAGTGGGCTGCTCGGAGGTGGCAAGCAGGTTGTTTCACCTCTCTCTGTTTTTCACTGTTTATTTAGATTATGAAACTCCTGGGGGGGAGGGTGCATCTTCTTTGCAGATACTGGCATAATACTGACATTAATTTGTGGGGAATTTAGGCACTTAACGTAAATAAAAAATTAGGCAGTGAAGGCCATTTAAGCTGCTTATCAGTCAAAGAAGCATTTCTTTGAAACAACAGTGAACCTGTTCATCTTCAGCAGGGCACATTCATGTTTATAGTCAGATATCCAAGCAGAAGGAGCCAAGGATTTTAATAAATAATTGATAGTGCATACTTGCTGTGACTGTGTTCTTAAAGGAAAGTAAAGGTGGAGAAAAATGCTGCAGAATATTTGAAAGAAATAAATGAACATAAGATGTAAAATGCCATCCTGTCTGGATTCTTCAAATTAGTATAATACTACAACACATAAGATACTCGGTTTCCTTAGCACTGGCCCTCTGCAGTATTTTCTCCACAAAATAGATAATTTTTAAAAAGTGAATCTGATCTGCCAGTTTATGAGCAAGATTGTATACCAGCTGTCTGGCTTGTTGCCTCTTCAGATCTGTAGTTTCATCTGCTGAAATAAAAGGAATCCGCTAGCCTGAGATGTTTGTGTGTCCTTCCCCCTCCCCTTTTGAATGTGAGCATCTGTTAAAATAGTGTATTCCTAGGGGCTGCTCCCAGTGACAGCAGGAATCTGTTTATGAGTACTCTGTCCGCTCCCCAGCAATGGGACTGAACGTTATTGGGCAGAAGTGGTCGGCTGGTGATGGCTGTATATATATCTATACGTTGTATCTCTTCTTTGCTTTGACTAAGGGAGCATAATGAAGATTTAGAGAAATCTCTCTGTTTATGAAAATCCCTTCTTCTGAAACAAAGCGGCGAAATTCATGTCTGCAGCTTGAAAACAGGGCAAGGAATAGGTTCACCAGTGCTGAAAAAGGCTTTGAGCTTTTTGTCCTGCACAGTAATTAACCAAAAACCTCTTCAGAGGACCCGCTAAGTGTCTGCAGAGGGAATGAAGATAGGACCTGAATCACGTTCCCTTGTTTAGCCCCCCCTAGGTCAGGGCTTGATGGCCACGGATGTGACAAGCCGAGAAAGGGAACTGGAGATGCGTGGGAGGGGAGTCAGAATCCTCGAAACTCCCAGAGGGAATCAGAGCATCTCCAGATGACCTAGCCCGCATGAACCTTAATGCAGTTGAGCTTTAAACTGCCTTGCAGCTTCTCTCTTGGAAAAAAAAAAAGAAAGAAAGAAAAAAGAAAAAAAATACAAAAGTTATATGAAATCATTTTGAATGATGGTTTCATTATTCAGCTCTGGTGAATAAACTTCCTCTGGGCTTAATTTGAAGTGCAGCTTTCTGCTGTACGGGATCAGGGCCCTGCTAGAGTCTCTTTCCCTTTAGTTGGCCTTAAGATTTAATTCTCTTTGCTGCTTCTGTTAGTCAGGACTTCCATTTCTTTCCCTGAGCTCCAGCTGCTGTCCTTGTTGTCGCGTTTGGTTTCCCGAATTGCTTAATGCAGATGTCAAGCTCTTCGTCCCTAGGTCTGCATCTTGAGCGGGGTTTTGGCGACCCTTTGGTACCCGTGCGGCTGCCCGCTCCTGCCTGTGTTTACCGGCCCTTGGCTTCTCTCTGGCGTTACAATCTTGCGCGGCTGGCAGAAGGAAAGCGAGCGGGGAGGGCGTATGGTCAAGAGGGAGAGGAAGGCGTAGGCAGAAAGCAGAAACCTGACTGCAGAGAACTGCCTTTGCCATCCGCTGTCAGTCTGCCAGCACCTCTGCGAGCCAGATAAAAGCTTCGGAGGCTGTGCAAGGTGCCCCAGGGTTGCACCTGTGAATAAGACGTCTCTTTGATGCTTTTTATCCTGTGTGACTGAAGAAGATCGGTGGTAATAGTGTTCAGGCAGCGGGTGTTCATGAGCCCCTTAGCTTTGCAGTGAAGGCAGGAGGAGGATTGCTCTTCTGAGAAGCGTTTGAGATCCTCGAGCTAAGATACTGCCTTTTGGAAAGCCCCCCATTTGTAAGGGCACATCCGAATGCAGCGTGTCCCACATCTTGCATGTACATAAGGTGCGTCAGGTAATATGCAGAAAATTCGAAGTGCCAGGCTGGTATAATTTGGGAGTTAGGGATGAAAGATTTCTCTGCTTCATGCTGAAGGATGCATGAATGAACTAATAAATAAGTAAATACATCTGAGAGGAGGAGGAGGGCGAAAGTCCACTCCAGCGCTTCATAAACTTCAGTGCCATGTTAACCAGTTTCGCTCCTATTGCAGACCTGCTATGCTATCAGAGTGTTTTAATGTTTAATTCACTTTGATTTGGACTACAGAAATATCAAGTGTTTCTGCAGGCAAACCAAGGCATCTAAGGAGCCCTGTTGGGAATAAAACTCTAGAAAGACCTTCAGAGAAATTAGAGAAGGGGCACTTTATTGGTTTTTATTCTAGTCCTGCAGTTCTGCTCTGTGGCTCTGTTTTTTTCCCCATGCATTTAAATGAGTGTGTGGGGCAGATTGTTTTTAATATCGTGCCCTCATTTCTGTGCATGATCTGTGGAGGCTGTCTATAGCGAGATTAGAAAAACAAGCAAATATTTAATTTTGTGAGGGGGAGGGGAGAGGACTCAAAGGCCCTGCTGCTGTTAGAGTACATAAGACCCTGCTGCAAAACCGACGTAGTGAAATCTGTTCATCAGGAAAAGAGACTTGATCAGCCCTTGCGTTCCTGGTACTTTCAGGCACCCAGGTCACAAGCATTTCGTAAGGAACCATCAGGAGAAATTAACAACTATTAACATTTCCATCGATGTCCTGACAAATGAGTGGTCGAATATGAATGAACTGTGCCACAGAGACACTGCAGACTGCTCCTGGGAGGCTGCTGATGGCTCTGGCCCTTTCTGCCTTGCTGCGAAGGATTTGGCTGTTGCCTCAAAGAGATGTCAGGGAGCCCTGCACAACTGAACGTGCTGCCGTTGTGCTGTGTGCACAGTACAGCTGTTCAGTTCTGCTCCCGGGACGCAGCATGACTGGAGGAGTAGGGACCAAGGGACTGGCACCAGGACAGCAATTTGGCCCCTGTGGCAGCACCATTCCCACAGATTCCCTGTGGATTTGAAGCGCTCTGTGTAGGACTGAAGAACAGCAATGGGTTATGCCAAGAAGAGTGTTTTGAAACAGTTGTTTAGCCCAAGATACAATGTTCTCTCAAGAAAGTGGCCGAGACCTTTGATTGTGCCTCCTCAAGCTTGCTTTCAGGCCATACCTAGCTTTGGGGCCACTAAACTGCTAGGAAACAGTTGTAGACAGCAAGCAGAGGAGGACGGTTGGGACCCTCTGTAAGCGCAGGCATACTGTGGTGTAGGTGTAGGTAAGCCAGCTGGACTTTGCACCTGGAAGGTGGCAGAAGATACCTCTCCCAGCCAACAACAGCCCCAGCTTGTGAGCTCCAGTGCCCAGCAGGGAGGGAAGGTCCATGCCCACTGCCTCCATCTGGAGCTATCTCTCTGCTTGCGTCAGCCTCGGGACATGGCAGTGGTAGCTCTTGGTGTCTGCAGGCCAGCTCTGGGTCTCACATGCTTTGTGTGACATGATTATCTGAATACCTTTGCACCATGGGTACCAGAATCAGAAAATCCTAGTATGTGGGAAGTGAAATAAAGAATAAATAAAGGTCCACAGAATTACTATAATTCACTCCCCCCCCCCAGACTCTCTATACAGTTATCATGATGGTGCAGGCGGACTGCATGTGCAAATAGCTAACTTGTAATTTGCAAGTGCAATTAGTTGGTTTTGTGAGTGCAATCACAGTAATTGCAGGAGCCGAACTTATGCGTTTCACTGTTTTTCATCTTCAGAGCAAAGACTAATTAAACATTAATAATAACATTAACAGTAAAATTAACACATATATATTTGAGACCATGAATTATTTGGTTTACTGCAAGTTATAGAAGTGTGAAGGAGACAAAATGCATGTTGAAAAAAATAAGTTTGCTGCATTTTTGTTGCTGCCCCCCCAACACAGCTGTTTCATTGCAGGGCTGGTGTCATAGCTGTAGCAACAGACAGATTTAGGCAGGACTGTGTGAGGATTAGGGTTTGTTGTAATGAAATCTAGAGAGCGCATGCTGTAAGATGGCACATAATGCGGGAAGCCATTCTCAGCTTCTTATTACTGCTAACACTGCGTAAGTGCTTGTAGCACTTTTCAAACACTGGGGGAAATACAGCCCTATCTGAAGTAGTTTGCCAGTACTGGGATAGCAATTTGGCCATGGAACAGTGCAAAGATACTCAGACGAATCTGACAGATGTAGGAAGGCTTCAAGGGAAAATAGGTTCTGCAGAGATTTAGGGCATTAGGTAAAAGGAAATTGGAAGCTGTTCCAAGTATAGTGGGTGGTATGAAAAAAAGGCACGGAGTTAAGAGTGGGAGAACACTACAGCTGTAAAAATTGAACTCAAATGTCTATTTTTGTTCACAAATCCAGGAAGTCGCTTTTGCTTTTCTTATCTTGGCATATGATGGATGCACATAATACAGCATGAGGATGTTGGTTGTTTCTTGATGTCTTTCTGCTCTCTGCTTACCCACAGCAGCTCCCTTGTTCCGTAGGTACTTTGAACAGCACAAGGAGTGAAGTGTTGGCCGGGAACAACATCTTGTTTTCTTCAAGCAAGTGGAGCTGAAACTTGACTCACTAATAGTGCCAGTGGTCTGTTAGCCCCTTAGATAGGTAGCACACAAACCAGCTGCTTATTACAAGCTGCCATCCATTTTTTAAACCTGGAGATTTAGTTTTCATCTGAACAACGCCCACCTTTGCCACCTTCAGGTTGTCTTCAATTGGCCCTTTCTGTTCATAGGCTTTCACTTAGCGTCTGGAGAGCAACAACATCAACACTGATCTGGACAGACTGTACCCTTTGGTGGGAATTTCAGGAGATATAAATGATCCATAGTTTTTAAAAATAGCTAAAAGAAGAAAAGATAGTAAGACTGAGCTTGAAATGCAAAGCAAAACTGCAAAGGAAGGGGACAGAAGCACAGAAATAGGATTCTTTAATACCATGCTATCATGGTTGAAGAAGCCATCATGACTCAATCACAGGCTCAGATGGCTGCTTTATCAGGCGTGAACCTCCATTTATCCTCCTTTATGTGAAGGTATATGAAAAATGACTCCTTGTTACTCCTAGGTGGGCTGGTCTGCTATTGAGATCAAGCACCTCTAACACAACAACATAGAGGGGCTGTTCCCTTACTCTGACTTTTAAGAGCTGCTGGAAGTACTTGCCTGGATCTTATAGCCAAACGGTTTAGGTTGCTGTTGGGTGCAAGGAAAGCAAGGCGGGTTATAGGGAAGGGGCAAGCACAATAAGGCAGTATTGGGCAAAAATATAGCTTATAGCTGTTCTTATATTTGCTTACCCTGGCAAAACTTTTGCTCCTAAAGAAACGCTCCTTGTGGGCATGTATACCTACTAGACCTTAGCTAAACCAAATGGGAGCACAGAGGGAGAAGGATGAAGTACTTTGCAGTATCTGCAGAAGGAGGGAGGGAGGCGAGGCTTGTACCAGAGGCAGCACCGTGGAAAATCTTTCATAATGTAGGATTTTGTACTCGTCTTTATGTAGTTAATTGGCAGACACTTGCTCTCTTACTTGAAGACATACTCCAAAAAAAAGGAAATTGCCCCTGCTTATTGAGCCAAGGGTGGTTATTTTTCTTTTCTTTAAAGTATGGTGGGGAGGTGAAAGTAAGAGCCCTGTGGCCATTTGTGGACAAATCTGGCTGACCAAAACCACATTTTGGACAGCTGGATTCTCCTGCAATTATTGACATTTTGATGATGGTTTACAGTTCCTGTGTAAGTAATCCTTAGCTCTTGTTTAGTGAATGCCGCAGCTGGGCTGGCAGTCACATATAGCTTGGTGGCTTATAGGAGGCCTACAGCAAAACAACTGCAAAGGACAGAACCCTCCAATCTCCCTCCCACCCTCTCCACGTTCTACAGACTGCAAAGCTACTGAAAAGGTTAAAGGGAGAGACTTGTTTTGACTTTCCCATATGACACAACTTGCAGCGTTTTCCTATTCTACATGAAGATGACATGAAAAACTGCTTGAAGTCTTTCATAAAGAAAGAAAAAATCTAGAGTGATAATTAATAAGCTGGTCTTAGGGACATGAACACCAAAACAGGCCATGAAACTGTATTTCTTTTTCCCGTGTGACTACACTGACTGTCCCTGAACTCAGTTATTAGCTTGGCAAAATACTTCTGTCTCCTCTTTCTCCATCAGCAGTCTTACTGCAAGAGAGAGTGTCTGTAAAACAAGGCTGAGACAGTTCAAGAGGCAGAGCACTGACCTTTGCTGCTGCTGCTCCTGGCCAGCCACCAAAGGCCGTTAAGGTGCAATGCTTTAGGGAAATCACTTGAAGTTAAAGCAAACCTCCCATTATTTCACTGGGGTCACCATTTCACCCACACATCCTCCCACTGTTTTGGGTTAATAAGGCCAACTCTGCATTTCTAGAAGATTACTTTTAACATTTGATAACCTGTAATGACTGCTGATCTAGCAGGTGACATTACTTGGGAAAGCTTTTTTTTTTTTTAATTGCTTCCTTAGGTCAGGCATGTATTTTAATCAGAAAGCTACAAAAACATAAATGAAACGCATGAAAGAAAAATGAAAGCATGAGACCTTCCTTCTGGCTCCCAAAGTTGTCCAAGCCCAAGAGGGCACACTCTGTTTAGAAAACTTTTAGTGCATGCTTCAGCAACCGAACAATACAATGCTTTCTTTGAAAGCATTAAGATTTATCTGGTCAGTGTGATGCCTCTGACACAACAGAGCTGTTCTCAGGTCTGTTGTTTCAATTTTTCATCAAGAGGCCATTTGTCTGAGAGGTCCAGACTTCCAAAGAATAGCAGCTGCCTTGCAGATACTAGATGTGCCGATTACAATAGGATGCAAAAATATTTAATAAAAATTTTAAAATATAACAATAGTTTCTGCTCATTTAATTCATTTAAATCTCTTCCCTTTTAAAGCCTAAGTATTCCAGAACTCTACAATAAAGATAAGTGTATTTAAAATAATTTTTGCTGTAAGCTCAATCCAATACTGATGATTGTGAGAAATAATCCTGACTCGTTGTGAGGCAGAGTGGATACCTTGGGAGACCTCCTGCTTTTATAACCTTGCAGACATCATACCATATTATTGCAGCTTCTGAGAAACTCTTAAACAGTTAGGTCCCAGACTCAGATTTGTTATGAATTTGTAAAGATACTGGCATTTACCATTTCACCTGTTGGGGAATACAATAGCTTCACTATTGTGCTCTAGATCTTCTCTTCTTACTTAGGTTAAGTGATTAGTTTTCTCCAAAACACTTTCACATTTTTCATATTACATGGCAGAATAAAGCAGAGTTTCTGAAATAGAAGTAATTCTAGTTTAATAAACAAGTAATTCATGTAATCTTAGAGAGCTCAGGCTGGAGGGGACCTCAAAGGGTCATACTGTCCATCCCCTTGCCCTGAGGCAAATCAGCTGAACACATGTTATTCTCAGTAGGTATTTGTTTACCCCATTTTGAAAAGCTTCTGCTATTGAAGACTCCCTGGTCCCTCTGGTCAGCCTGTTCCAGTGCTTCACTAGTCTTATCACTAGAATATGTCTCTGGGTATTTAACCTGACTTCTCTTCTCTGTGGTGTAAGCCCATTACTTACTTTTCTGTCCATCGTGGACATAGAAAAACAACATGGACTTTTCTCTTCACCACAGCAGCCTTTATATATCAGAGGACTGTGGTCCCCTATCCCTTTTCTCTAGGCTGAGTGATGCCTGTTCTTTCACTCTGTATCTCCAGTTATTTGTCAAGACACCCATCATTCTCACGTCTCTTCTTTGGACTATTCATAGTAAATATTTGTGAAGTTAAGTCTGACATGAGAAGCCAAAACCATGGCATAGCAGTGTTCTGGACTGGTCCTTTACCCGAGAGTCTGTACGCAGAGGCAATAGGTAGGGCGCTGGCTCTTGCCGTTTCCACTTACGGCAGAGGGGCCGAATACAGAAGCTGAAGGTTAGCTTCTGGTTAGCCAGATTGCTCTGAAACAACTAGTCAGCAAAAAGTCCAAAGAAACAGATTTATTATGTTTGACCATATTTGGCTATTCGAGGTGGGTTGTAGCTTCCAGATAATCATAATCTAGTCTTGAGACACCGTAAGATGATTTGTAAAAAACCCAATTTTAAACACAGTAATGCCTTTGGCATTACTTTCTCTTTCCTTTTTGGTACCTTTGGCTTATCTCTAAATGCTTTTCCACGCTTACGAGGTTTGAATTTTTTATTCCTTTTTTCCTGTCCCCTCCTAGCACTAAAATTTTGATTTTAACCTCCACTTAATCACTTCACTCCAGGAGCTTGGGCTGTAAAAAAAACACCACATGTAATTAATAAAGTTGTGGTTACTGGATGTTCTTGGAGGTAGACCAGCTTGATTAGTAATGTAGTCTCTACCACTACAAAATTTAAATCTAGTCTTTTTTAGTATTACAGATATACTGAAAACATACATTGCACGAAAATAATTCAGAAATATGCTGTATTCTACTTTTTGTTTATTTTCTTGCCTATTGCTTAAAAGCAGGGTGGAGTTACTACTTACTGCCAACATTTGACCAGCTCACTTCAGCCTGCCTTTCTGTCCTTTGTGGAAATGCTTAATGGGTAACTATAGCTTGAGGGAAGATGTTATTCTCCGCCACTATTTGGAGGGTTTATTGCGCCCTATACTAAGGAGTATTTTATGACAATGATGTCTTGTGTTGATTTGCTGTTTTGAAGATTATCTTTTGCTGAAAATCCCTACTGCTATTTTCTGCTGCTTTCTGCCTCACCAGTCCCTCTACTTTTCCTGCTAGCATTTAAAGTTCTTCTTCTTGGTGCCTTCGCCAGCGGCTCTGATCACTGTCCTAATTTGGTTGTTCTTTTGCTCTCTTTGCTCTCCCCCTCACTTCTGTTTTCTGCACATGATATATTACAGTTTCCAGCACAACAGGACTGGGAAGGAAAATTGAAGATCAATCAAGAAAATCTAAATTAAAAGTTATAAAATGTAAAAGTCAGACTGGATGGCTTAGGATGTGTAACTTTACTTTCTAAATCACTAGCATTGGCTGTGAAGCCCCCTGATGAAACGGATGGGTGGTCTTGTCTGGATAATCATCAGCAGAAAAAAATTGTAATTTGTGCATATTCCCCACAGTCCCATCTGGCAACTCTTTCCTGGCAGCCTTGGTGTGAATGCCAAAATTGAAAAGGCATATTAATATCTTCTTGCCCAGTTAAAGTCCTTCTTTCTGAGCAGTGAATATGCCTGCTGGTAGGGAAGTGTCTGAGGCAGTGCTCTCAGTAGAGAGTTTTCTCCCATTTTATTAAATGTGCACATGCCCTGGTTATAGAAACCAACTTTTCTTTGGTCCAGTCAGCACGTGTTCACATATGGCCCCAAATAACATGCCTATTAAAGTCATACTCAGAGCCTGAGAGAAAAGAAGTGTTTCCCAGCACTCTGACCTCTCGTTCTTCTGTCGCACGTTTGTGTTGAGCAATGGAGAGCATGTTGGCCCGGCATGTGGGAAGGGCAGACTGTGTTGAGTAAAACCCAGTAGGGTCCTGCTTCTGAGGAGAGGATCGAGGCTGGTAACAAGAGGGCATCCTCTTGAGCAGAGGAGAAAATAAAGCGTTCGTCTGTGAATGCGTGAAGACCTTTTTTCTGAGTGGTATTCTATGACCGAAACATACAGGTAATATGTTTAAATTGATTAACAAAACTATGCATGAGTTTCTACTAACATTGTAGGATTTTAACACAGTGACCAGTGAATTGCAAATGCAAGTTCTAAGTCAGGCCAGTACATTATATTTGGGTTTTGGTAATGAGTAAGGTTGGAAGTAATGAGACACAACTAAGGAGCGTCCTTGAAATTAACATTTGCCTTTAGCTCATCCAAAATAAATATGAGTAAACTCATCAGCTCTTCATTTTTTATAACCCTTTGTGCATGCTGTCTAATATTCCTGCTCTGTTTTTATGGCAATGGTGATACTACAGAGTTAATTGATGGGCCATTTCAGCAGTCTTCAGAAACTCCACCAACAAAAATATAGGGACTATCCTCGCAGTGTTGTAGTTCACTAGATTATCAGTCTACTCCTCAGTTGAGCTGGCTGTGGAATAACCGTTGTTGAAACAAGTCACATTTCTTATAAGAGCTTTAGCAAACATTTCACTGTGATTTTCCTGTCTGAAAGTCTGAAGTTATTAGTATCATGGCATAACTCTTTTAAGCTTATTCCAAACTCCAGCATGGTCCAGTCTTAGAAGCTGGTTTGACACCTTGCAGCTGCAGAACCTCATTTCTCTATCACCTTTAGGTGAGGTTGTACAGGTAGAGGAGGAGATGTACCCCAGCCCCGTCCTTTTCTCCCACATGAGCTCTGGTAGTTCCTCAGCTTTGTGCTAGGGAGTTCATGGACACAGAGAAAGCATTTGACTATTAGGGCAAAATGCACTTACCGTTCTCCTATTTTTCTGAAGCGAGGGGGCTGGATTTGTACTGTGCTAATGTCTGTGAACATCCTTTCTCTAGTGAAAATTTACTGTCTTAACTGGCAAGATGTCCTTCTTAAGACAGCTTCCCATCACAATAATATGCCAAGGAGAGGCATATGAATGCAGAACAATACAACTAAAGAAGCAGATCAACAACCTAAAACATCAAATATAAATTGTTTGCTTTCCAGTGGTGGGTGACTTGGGAATTCTGCTGCACAAAGAGATGAAGACCATTCTGAGATACTGCTCTCTTTGCTTTACGGATCTTTTTCTAAAGGCTCACTCTTCTAAATCTGCACACTCACATTTCAGGTTGTTATGGGTTCTTTCAGTAGGGCATTACAGTTAATGTTTTACTTTGATCTGTGGGAAAGAATATTTATTTCAGAAAACTAATCAGAGAAGTCCAGTCATGTCTATCCATCCTCCCTCAGCTGTGAAGCTAATAGGCAGTATCCTTCAATGAAAACAGTTCTTTGAATCTTAAACCCTGCTTTATGTGACCTTTGAAAGGAAAGATGAAAGAAACCCAAAGCTTTCCAAAAGCAACAGTTTGTTATTATTTTTAACAAAATTCTTTTGGATACCACATGGTTTGGAAAAGTTAATGTTTGGTAGATGGAGTAGCCAAGTGCTAACTGCTTCATCTTCTAACTTGGATGGAGAAGGAGGAGGATCACACCAGCTGCAGTCTGTAGTGCCTGCTGGGACTATACTGTGATACAGTCAGCCTTTAGCTGTATTGAGTATTGATAGCTGTTTGGCTGCAGTAATCTAAGAATTGGAGCCTACAAAAGCTGTTGAAAAGGCTGGCCAAATACTGGAGTAGTCAGCTTGATTTGAGCACCCTGATGCTGTGACTACAGTGCTACTGGGATCGAGCCTGGTTAGCATAAATCTTGCTGTGGCATGAGTCACACGCAGCAATGCCGGCTCTGCAGCTGTACCCTGAGGACTGCACGTGGCCAGCTTTCCTCCAAGGCACCCATCAGTGCAGCTCTGGGGCGAACAGCAATAATGCCAAGAGCTGTAAAACAAGTACTAGCCTATTGAAAGAAATGTAGCAACCTGTTTCTTGAGGTTGTTACGATATGTTCAGCTGTAAAACTGAAGTAGCCTTTTTTTCCCATGAACTGCTATAGCCTTTACAAATTTTGAGCGCTTTGTGTGCACACGGAGTTCATATCCATATTTGTTCTCTGTCCTCTGCATGCAGGCATATAAATACACACACACACACACTCTCTGCTTGGTGTTTGCTGTTTCTCTTCCATGGCTTTTCTGTGCCCAGGAGATGCATTAGTCTCAGTCTATTTGTAAAGGTTCAGTTAGCATTATCATTGATCTCTGCATGAGATCAAACCTGATGGGCTTCATTTGTGTGTATGTCTTTATGAGTATGAGCTAACCTAGGAGCTAATCTGTAGACTTTGCACAAAGATGATAAATTCAGTTTAATGAAATATCATCTTAAAACTTCAGGTGGAGCACACTGGGGCCTGCACCTTGCCTGAGCCAAGATAATGACTGTGCTTGGTGGGCTGGGGCTTGGATTTAGACCTTCAGCAGCAGAAAGCTTCATTCTGCTTCTGTTTGGACTTGCAGATTAGCTGGGCTCATTGGTGCTTTTTTCATAAAAATATTGCGTTAGTTTATCTCAGATTTGCAGTGGCTCTGATGTGTGGAATTTTTTGCTTTTTTTTTTTCTTTTAAGAACAAAATGCCAGTGGTTATCATTTTGGTTTCTGTTTCTGAATATCCTTTTACTGTTCCCAGTTAGGCAGTGTCACTGAACCATGGCTGTTACGGTCTTGCTCCGTTAGCTATTACTGTTTGCTGAGGAGTTAATGTAAATGGGGGCAATCAGGAGAAGAAAAGCAAGGGGAATTTTACTGTTTCTCCTGTTAGAGCTATGCCTGGCACCACATGTTTTACTGTAAGTCCAGCACTAAAGGAGATTGATAATATAAGATGAAAGGAATGTGTGATCTCATGAGTGGTAATAACGACTGAGGGACCACCTATTTCTCCCCCCCGACCCTGCTCCCACTTTCAATGCCGTTGTGACTTTTCTTTACTTCAGTGCATTGTTTAGAGCCCACAGGTCTGGGCTCCTTTACAAGGCTTTTTTTGTGGGGCAATTTTGTCTGATTGAAACCACATTTTTATATGTGTCAAAACCAGTTCAGCAGTTAAAAAGAAATCATAATATAGATTGGATCATATTTCCTAAGTGGATGTCACCAGCTAATTCTTTTGTTATACCATTTAGCTACACAGGATTAAGTGAGTGTTTACTATTAAGCAGTTACATATGGGTTCTATTAATTCACACATTCTGGCACAGCTTTTGACTAATATCTTGTCAAATAGGTTAGCATTTCAAAACGTGTCTGAGTCACTGAACTGCAGGGACCCATCGTTTCCAAAGCAAAAGCTAGACCAGGGGTCCACAGGTTAGAGTAGTGCGAATGTCTGAGAGGCTTTTTTTTTTTTTTTTTTTTTTTTTTTTTTTTTTACAGCTTGCAAAACAAAGTGGGTTTTTTTCCCCCCTTCATTAGGCTTCTGCAGTGCAGGGGAAGGAATATATGGAGATATTCAAAACCCATCTGGACATGATCCTGTCTAACATGCTCTAGGTGACCCTGCTTGAGCAGGGGGGTTGGGCCAGAGATCCCTTCCATCCTCAGCCCTTCTGTGATTCTGGGATTCTGTGATGTATGGTTTGAAAAAAGAGCAAAAGGTGAAAGAGCTGACTTTTGCATCTCCTGTTGTCTTCCAGCACACATCCTCCACACATCCAAGAGTGAAAAGCTCACTTTCTCCCCAAACTTTCTTTCTAGAAGAGGCTGGTTGTCTTTTTGTCATTTTGAATTCTTATCAGTTCTTTGATGGTTGTTTGGTTGATCTCTGCTTTCGTGGTGTATGAGGTGCCTTTGTTCTTGTTATCCTCTCCCTTCCCCCCCCCCCCAAAAAAAAAAAGAGCTCTAGGTCAGTTCAGATGTGCTCAAGGCCTGTTTGTAGGGATATTCATGTGGAGTGGAGGGAGAGAAGAGAAGCTGTGAGGCTTTAGAGCAAAGGAGGTTCAAAGCACACTTGCATCCCCTAGTCCTTAGCACATACTTTCTTCAGGGCTGTTTTCTCATGGTGGTCTCCAAAGGCATCCTTTCTTATGGGCAGGAGGACAAAGCTGCTTGTTAAAGGCAAGAGCTCCTTATGGCGAGGACCATGGAGGCATTGCGGTGCCACAGCTAGGGAGTGGTGCAGTGCTGGGGGAGCATGAGCTCTGCTGCCACCACAGCCTGGTGGTGCAAAAGGAGGAGATAGTGGCCTCTGTGGTAGAAGCCAAGAGGAGCAATCCTGGGTGGATTCAGGAGATGAAGGGACACACTCTGAGGACAAAGTGCAGTGGCTGAAGGACTGCACAATAAGGCACAGGTCTCTACCAGTCTTCTCAAGTGAACCTCAGCTGTAAAAGATTGGGAGTCCTTGACCTGAAACATGCCATGGTTTTCCTGAGCTCTGCCACAGGAGCATCTGCAAAGTCCTGCTATGTCTGCTTCTTGTTGTGACGGTGTTTGATCTGTAAACAAAACCCAAATATAGTCTTCTTCTAACTACTCCCAGACTAACATCTCCAGGGGGAGCCCTATCTTCTTTGGTGACTCTGTAGCCAGCAGTATGTGATAGCTAAGACCCTAGAAACTAATGAGAGTATCCTCTTCTTGCTCTGGACTCTAGTTACCCAGAGTTTGTTCTTTTTTGTAGAGTTTTTTTGGCCCTGTGGTAGAAGAGTACCTTGAGGAGTCAGGATGGAGTTCATTTTCTCCTCTTGGGTGATTTTTTTTAAAGCAAAGTTCATACCGGTAGAGCTGCACTCTGATGGCATCCTGTTCAGCTCTTCTTCAGAAAGGAGCTTTTCTCTTCCCTGTCTTTATGGATGGAGTTTTGGTAAACATGTCATGTTGCAACAGAACAAGCCAATGAAAGTCAAAACTTCCTCTTTCCAGTCTGTAAACATTTCCTGGAACAATATGCTCAGCTTTGAAATCCTTTCCAAAGAGTGTCTTAAGACCTCCCTCCCTCTTTCTGTGAGTCACTTGATCAGAGAAGCCTTCCCTTTTCTTCTGTTCAAGCTACTTCCAGGCAACCTTGTTAAAGCAATAAGGATTTAGTGTAAGGAAAACCACTGCCAGGTTAGCCATTCCCCCAGGACATGCAGCTGGTTACCGGCTGCTGGAGCTTCTTGGGAGTCTTGGGCTCCAGGCCCAGACTGCAATCTCTTGGAGCAGGAAATTTTTCTTGGACACTGTGTCTCAGTCTGAAGGATAAAGTTCATGGGCACAATACAATAGACTACTCTTTTTTATTATTATGTACTCCTTCTAAAACAAGTAAGTTAGCTGTTTGCTCCCTTTGCCCTGTCAGTAATCCATTATGTATTAGACCTTACTTTGTTGTGTTGCAGAAGTAAAAAATTAATATGAATTTAAATAGTACAAAGGAAATAAACTGTGTTTTAAGTACTTGCTAAGAGTGCACCAGGGTCTGTGGGTTAGCAGCATAGCCGTGTGATGAAGTACCAGGGTCAGGGGAGTGACAAGAACCGCACATAAATGAAGTGAGCTGGGATGGTGCTGTGGAGTCACTAACTCAGAAAACCAGAGCATGCAGATATCTGGACCGTGTCCATGTTATGGAGAGCCTGACTGCTTGGCATTCACACGAGAGCAAGGCTGTGGAGCATTTTGGGTGTGCAGCTGGGTTTGGTAATGGTGCCAGAGAGCTGAGCTCTCGCGGGGAGCAGTGAACTGGGTTATGTTGGTGCTTGCTGGAGGGGCACCTATGGGAGATGCAATGGGAGCAGCCTGACCACGTGCTCAGAGACTGTTGGAGACATTTCACCTGTGCCCCTAGACAGCTATATTTCCTCTTTGCTTATCAGCACCAGCCAGAGAGATTCAGTGTCTCCAGGCTTTATCCGAGTGCTGAGCTACTACAGCCTGTCAGTACAGTAACTGGGATGTGCTTTCTGTTAACCCAGAGCTGTGTCTAGGTGTGAGAAAAATCTCAGCCTATGGCCCTGGGGTTCATTTAAGTTGGAGTATGATTAATATTATTGCACAGACAAGAAGTAAACTTGTGCTGTCATTAAAGATACATACTGATTCTCCTGCTGTAATCAGGGCTGCCATTTACTGTAAAGGAAATTAGATTGAATTCAGTTTTCCAGATATAAGGGGGTGTTGGGTGAAAAATAGGTAAAGAAATTCTGAAACCTTACTCTTATACTTCAGAAGAAGAGGTGTGTGTATCCCTTAATGGCAGCTTTGTGAAGCTGCCTGTATGTAGGTATAGTGCTTTATCTCAGAAATATCACTCTTCATATTTATTCTTAATTATTTTTTCCTAACTGGAGAAGGAAGACTGCTGTGTTTCTTTCCTTTCCTCTTCCTTGCAGTCACTTCAACCTGACATGCTGTATTGCAGAGAGAGATTGATGTTGGCAGGATATGCCTCTGTGAGGGCTGTGGATATCTGGAATTTATTTCACTGGTTTGGTCTGAGCCCAGATTTGTGAGTATAGTGCAGAAGACATCTGCCTGTGAGAGCTGTAGCTGTGCTTACCAGTTCAATTAAGTGATAGATAGGACCTTCTTTTTTCAAGGTGGTTGGCTGGAAGATTTCCTTTTCAAATGATGATTTGAAGGCCCATGGGTTTTGGTTGCATGATTAATTATGTGTTAAGATGCCTAGAGCCTCCAGCAAGCATGTGATTATTATTTATTAAAGTTAGAATACCAGTTAGTATAATGAAGTGGAGCTTTAAATAAGCATGGAGAATAAATGGAGGATGTTTCCTAGCGAATACAAGCAATTCTGCATTGAGCTAAGAATGTAGCAAATGTAGCAAAGAGGGAATTTCAGAGAGGAGCTTGCACCAAAGGAAGCAAGTCAGTAAAGATCAGGACATGAGAGATGTGAGAGAGGGACACAGAGGTAGTCTTCCTGCAGCTTGCAGAGCAGGAGGCAGACTTCAGGAGCCCTCCTTCTCTCTAGGCAGCTGTTAGTCTGCGAATATCCCTCCCCTCAGTCCCGTATACTTTCCTTGTTTCTGATCCAATACAAGTGAACAGTGCCTTCTGAAAACCAGCTACCTGAGAAGCAGTGTGGTTTATACTCTCCAACTCTCTATACTCTCCAAGTTTTGGCAAGTGAAGAGCAAAACCAAAATGTGACTGCTTAAGAGTTATTCAAGGGATCTTTATTCTGATCTTTATTCAGCCTGAATGGGTAAAAAAACCACCATCACCAAAAAAAAAAAAAAAAGAAAAAAACCCTCATCTGCTATTCTCAGTCTTTTTTTCTGTCCATACATATTTAAAATAACCCCCTCATTTTCAGAAGCCTAACATAAGGGGTGTGACTGAATAGCAGCTTTGAGAAAGTAGTAACACTTTGTTCTGCTTGCCGAACCATCCGATATGGACTTTGCCCTCTACAAGAGCTGCTGGAGTCTGTTCCAAGAGCTGTAGAGTTTGAGAAGGCTTGAATGTAAAAACAAATACTTGAGTGTAGGAGAGGCAGCCTGGTTGTTGTAAATGCCTTTGCCTGCCAAAAAGCTGGTTGTAGCATGTTGGCCAAGCATCTTTGCTTTCCTAATTGGAACCACAGGCTTTTGATTACAAACCTTAAGAATAACAGTATCTCTGCTAATTTAAACCTCCTTCTAACTTTCATGGTGTGATTTCTTGCTGGGGTGCTTGCCAGTGCAGGCTGTGTGTGTTTGTCTCTTCTTTGATCCCCATGCCCAGTTCTTTCATATTTCAGACCATGGCACCTTCTCAGCATCTCAGTTATTCTCAGCATCTAAGTTCTCTGTGGACTGACATTTAGCGAGATACCTAGATTCTTGTGAGAGTTTTGTGTGTGGAAAGATGCAATTCACTGAAAAGAGAAATGAGAAAGTAATTAGGCCAGGGTTGCTACTGTTTGGCATTTGATAGCTAATTGAGTTCATAGGGCACTATCTTCATTTTTAAATTTTTTTTAATTTTTAATTCTAAAATGCAGATGGTGTCAACATGATCAAGGATGCACCAATATTGTGGTGTTTTAGCATCTGTGACCTGATAAAGGAACTGTGCCATAAGCACATAAAGTAGGTGGTAGATCTGTAGGCCCAAAGAGTTTTTAAAAGGCTGGTAGTTTGAAATTGGCACTGCATTTCAGGCTTAAGAAATCACTGAGAAATATGTGGAGCAGCCCAGATTTTGCAAATAGCTTGCCCTAGTGCTCAGTGATCTTGGGGAAAGACCTTCATTTTATTTCAGGACTGTTTGTTGGGAATTTTCTGATGCAGGATTTTTCCTTTGGAAAATGCCAATTTGAAATCAGACCAGTCTGTGAAACTGGGTTAGTTATGATGCGATTTTGACAGATACCAGGCAGCTTTCCGAGAAAACCTTGTCTGCAACACAGGATCTGAAATCTGCCTCATTTCCTGCCAGCTCCCCCACGTAGCCAGTGGGCTAATGGGAGCCAGAAGCTGGGACATCCCAGGCCTTTGTCCGTGGTAGCCTGGTGTTGCAGGCGTCTGTTGTTGTGGACGTGATGAGATCCAGCCGGCAGGATGCTCTGAGAACAGCCAAACTGTTCTGAGTCTCTGCAAGTCTCATCTCCCCAGGGTGCTGTAAGCTCTCCTGCCCTCATCTGCCCAGCAGCCATAGGAAAATTTTCAAGAAGTGTTGACATGAAATACAGATATTTCATGCCTATGCCAAGCACTGACATTGGAGACCCCTTTTTGTGGCCAGGAGGGGCAGATTCTGTACCATGGACTTACGAGTTTCCATCAATATGTTTGCAGTAGACTGAAAAGCTCTTCAGGTAGATTAAAACCAGTTACCTCTTATTCACCTGTGGCCAATGCAGAAACAGAGCATGCTACACTTGCACTCTTTCTTCCTAGGTGCTTTGAAAAGATTTCAGTAAATTTTCTGCTTAGCAGTACCATCCTATAAACCCAAGTATCTTCAGTGGCAGCACATATGGGATTAATTCCATGCACCTTAGCAATGGCTAACACACACTTTCCCACACCCTCACCCCCCACAAAAAAGAGCTGGCATAGTAGCTGAGACAGCCCATGTTTCAGAAAATGTAGAGTTTGCTGCCTTCCACTGAGTTGGTTTTTAGCTTTACCAGTTCATTTTCCCAAGCTGTTTCATATCAGAGGCTCGGCTTCTTTGAGGTGGTATAAGGGGCAGAATGGGAACAGCAGTAACAATTTCAGTTTGAGAAGGCTTTTTCCTTTCACAGTGCTCTTTGGAAATCTCTGGTATTCCGAGTTTGGGAAGTGGAAGTCATTTTGCACTGCTTAGTCAAGCCAACACATAGTTAACTAGTTGTAAATTCAGTTGCTTAGTAAATAGGAGTCCATCAGCTAAATCTGAGTCCAAATCATCCATCTGTACTAACTTAAGTCAGTCTCAGTTCCTCTTACTTCTTTAATCATGTGTGTTTGTCAACAGAGCCAAAAATGGAATGTCTCTGCATCAACTAAACCAAGAGTAAGGAATAAAACCTCCTTTTATTTCTCTTGAGGCTTCCTTACCCCATGGGAGTCTCTGAGTTGTGCGAATCAACAGCTTCAAAACGTTGGCAGCAGCAGCTGGGAGAGATGGCATGCCGATGTGGGACTTGACACCACCACCTTTTCTGCTGTCAGAGCTAAAAATCTCATTTTTAACACTTTGGAACAAATAATATGTTTAAATAGCCATTAATTTGTAGCTGACACCTCCCCTCAGCGCTTCTGACAGCCTGTGTATTTCCTTTGCAGAGTGTCATGCTGCTTCTGTTTAGGAGCTAATAATACAATTTTCATAGTTTTACTCAGGCTGCTTGGCTCTGAGGCTCCTGAAGAGTCTAAGCAGGCCCAGATTTTTGTACTTGAAGCTACAGAAGCTTTAAATGAACAACATTCGCTGGTCACTGTAGGGATGAGGGTTGGGGCAGGGAAGTGGGCAAGACAGTGGCAAAAGGGCTTGAGCTTTATTTAAATGTTAAATTACAAACAGTGGAAGGTTTAGTTAGAAGTAGCTCCTCTAGCTATCCTGCAGTATATTTCCTAGCCCAGTTCATGGTGTACTGCATGCATCATTTGATTCAGTTTGAATCCAAAAGGATCTTTCTCATTATGATATGTTATGAGCTCTTTTATGCTCGTAACAGTCTTTCAGTGCCAGGCGTACGGGAAGAGGATTATTTGGAGAGTGATTGGCCATCATTATTTTTTGTGGTGTTGCTTGTCTGACTGATATAGGAGTTTCACTCATATTTGAGACTACCTTGAATCTCAAGAGCAATAAAAACCCAGTGCAAGCTGCAAATGCAGAAATACACTCTAGTAAAGTTTACATCCCTGTTTGATATAAGCTGATGCCTGTCAAGTTTGGAAGAACTTGAATGCAACCTCTTCCATGTTTAGTTAGATTTAAGCCTTCCTCCTCCTTCAGCTTCAACTAGAAAAAAATGAATAAGGTTTCAGAGGCACACGCTCAAAAGTTAGAAAATGCCCTTGTGTCTCTGCATTATGGCAAGCTTTAATTACCAGAATGGTAGTAATTACGGCATGGAAAATTTCAGCTTGAGCCCTTGAAAGTTTGAACAGAAAGCCTTAATAAGCAACTGAAAAACTACATTGGGAATGGTTGCTTTCTGTCTCTAATGACATGCTATCAGATCCCATATCCCATATCAGATCTTAATGTGTCTTTGGCTTCTTCTCCACAGACTAATTAACAGAAGTTTTCCTGCTCCTGCCCACTTCATAGCCTGGTTAGTTTGAGGGCAGTTGTGCTAGTTAGACTATGGCAGTTGTGTTCCCATGAGAGGGAAAGGACGATTTTATAAGCTTATTTTTGAGACTCTGTACTTCTGTAAAGGGAGGTTACCCCTGACAAAAAAATAACCGGTCCCTTGTATAGTCTGGCAGGCGACTGGGAATTTCGCTGTGCAACATGTATGCAAGTTTAAGTGCTGTTCTTGCTGAAGTTATCATCAAGAAGGATTCAGCTTTCGTTTAAAACAAAATCAAAAAGCAAAAATAAAACAGTCTGCTAATCCAAACTGACTGCAAACCCAAGCTGCTTCTGAAAAGGAGGTGAGATGGCAGCTGGGAGACTTATCCATGGATTTGTACGTCTGATGCACGTCTGATGTTTATGGTATAAAGAACTGCCAATGAGGTGCCGTAGGGTACAAAAAATCCACTCGTCCTTGAGGAGTTTTCTAGAATAATTGTTCTCTACTTTTACCAGTTTGAAAACTTGCAGTCTGAAAGTTTCTAACCCTTGCGGGGCTTGAAGAAAATTGAGTGAACGTGAGCCAATCCCGTGCTGCTGTGGAGCGAAAAACCGATGAGCGCGTTGGCAATATTCACTGCTGCTATTTTGAATTCTGTGGGCGGCAGGAAAACGGGCAGGAATTAGGTCAATTTAGCTCTGCGGCTGCTTGGGAAAGCGAAGAGCAGCTGCCGAGACAGCGACAGGAGCTATTCCCTGCAGAGGAGCACGCAGAGATTGGAGCTGGGGGATGGGTGAGGACAGCAAGCGGCGATGGCGAGGGGAGCGTGAGGGGGATCGGCTGCCCCAGTTGCCCAGAGCGGGAGTGGGCAGTGCATCTGGAGGAGCAGGCAGGTGCGACCTGCACACGCATGCGAAGAGCCACCCTGGGGGTGTAGGAACAGCAACCGATTACATCCTAGGAAGGGAAGAGCTCCCTGTGTTTAGTTTATCCCCTACCTCTGCATTGAAAATAGCTCCTCTTCCCTTCTCCTCCTCTATTTGTATCTGCAGTTTGGAGGCAGGGCTAAAGTCTGTGTTTAGGAAGGAGTTGTATTGTATTTTGGTACTGGCTGGGGCTGTGGTAGCTGGATTTCTGGCTAGACTATGTGCAAAGCAACCAGAAGGACATGATCTCTGCTATATGGGTGTTGCAGTGCCTACGTGAGGGGTGGGAGCCGCACTCCGAGAAGAAGTGGGAACCCTAAACAAAAACCTGCGTGGAGGCAAACTCCACGTCACAGGTTGCACTAGCTTTTTGCTTAGTATCCTTTTTTTTTTTTTTTTTTTTTTTCCCCTCCGTCAGCTAGATCAGTTCCCTGGCCTGGGTCCCAGCATGACTGTGAAACCAGTTGTACAAGCAGGTCTGGAAGAGCACTGGGTGCAAACAGGTAGCGGACAAGGAGGAGCGAATGTGGCAATGGGGGGGGACCTACAGGGCCTCCAAACTTTGTGCTCGGAAACCACAACTTGAGGAGGAAAGACTGCATATAATAAATGTGCGTTTCCCCTCTTTTCCCCTCTAGATAACAGGCATCTGAAGAAAGATCGTGTTTGGAGCCTTTGCAGAACAATAAACCCATACTTTGATTTGCTTTCTCTGTGGTGTTTGGCAGGGCTACAGCTGAACATCTACCCCATATGCATAGCCCCAAATGTCAATGCAAGTGTTTTTGTTAGTACCAATAGCACAAGAGAAAGGAAGAGAATTTACTTTTCTGTTTTATAATCCATTGACTTTCAGATGCAGCAAGTTGCTAAAACAAAACACTCACTAGAAGTCTGCTTTGCAGAAGGTGAAAATCTGCCATCAAGAATGGTAATGTTGTTTGAATTATGCCGGGGCTTGAATGAGGGCTGCAGGATGACTTTCTCCCCGGCGCTCTGCATCTCAGCGTATGCCTGTATTATTCCTTTTGTCCGTCTCGCCCGATCCCACCAGCTGCCAGGCTGCAATAAAGTTATGTCCGAGTCACTGCTTCCCAAAAGGATGACAAGTAGGTTGTGTGTAGCTGAATAGGACGATGCTAGTCCTCCGCGGATCCTGCCAGCTCGGCTCTGGCCTCCGGCCATCACTGCATGATAAATGCAAACAAATGCTGTTGGCTGTTTAAGCGAGCTGGGAGGCAGCAAGAACGAGGCCCGCAGCCATGAAAGAGGGCTGGGATACCAACATGGAGGTTACTGGCCCCGTCTGGGCTTTTGGCAAGTGCAGTGAGTCACTGGAAAGACACAACGGGCATTGCTGCTGGCAAGACCCGTGTGGGAGCGGGGATGTCAGCTTCTGAGGCACGGCCATGCTGAGTTGGTCAGCAGTTAGTTACATGTGTTGGTGGTCTCTTCATTTTTTCATCCTGTTGATGCCCTCTGGTGTACTCTCTGCAGTCCTGAGGAGCTCTGCTGCTGTAAATCGCCCAATTTGCTGTGCAAACGTGGAGAAGGAGTTTCTCCAGTTTTGAGGCCTTCTTTTTTTTGGGGGGGGGGGCAGGGGAGGGAGTTTACTTAGACCAGTAAAACAAACTTCTGGTGTTGCAGACTGCAGCTTTCATAGCGGTGAATTCAGTCTGAACATAAAAAAAACTTCTTTACTATGAGAGTGACTGAGCACTGGAATAGGTTGCCCAGAGAGGTTGTGGAGTCTCCATCCTTGGAGATACTCAAAACCCACCTGCTGGACACAGTCCTGGGCAAAGTGGTCTAGGTGACCCTGCCTGAGCAGTGGGGTTGGACTAGGTGATCTCCAGAATGTCCTCCAGAAAGTGCCTTCTACCACAGCTGTTCAGCAGTTGTGTGAATCTGGGCCCTGGTCGTCTATTCTTCCAACAGAAAACTCTGTAGTAACTCTGTGGGTTAGTTGTTATCATAGAATCACAGAATGAGTAAGGTTGGAAGAGACCTCTGGAGTTAATCTAGTCCAACCCCCCTGCTCAGCAGGGTCACCTAGAGCATGTTAGACAGGGTTGCACCCAGGCAGGCTTTGAATATCTCCAGAGAAGGAGACTCCACAGCCTCTCTGGGCAACCTGGTCCAGTGCTCTGTCACTCTCACAGTGAAGAAATTCCCCCTCATGTTCAGGCGGAACTTCCTGTGGTTCAGCTTCTGCCCATTGCCTCGTCCTGTCACACGGGACAACTGAAAAGAGTTTGTCCCCATCCCCTTGACACCCTCCCTTCAGGTACTTGTACACATTGATCAGATCCCCCCTCAGGCTTCTCTTCCCCAGGCTGAAGAGGCCCAGCTCTCGCAGCCGTTCCTCATAGGCAGGTGCTCCAGCGCTCTGATCATCTTCGTAGCCCTGCGCTGGACTCTTCATAGCAGCTCCATGTCTCTCTTGTACCAGGGGAAAGGCAGCCTGCTCTCTACAATTTGCTCTCCAAAGCCCACCTAAAAGTATCTGGAGAGATGGCCTGATGCGCATGCAGCTCTGGTACATGTCCATATGTGAAGGTCTACACAGTTGGGAGGCAGATGCCCGTGTTTTGGTGTCATCGCTGTTGTGATGGCTTTTGACTGTCTCCTTAGCAGACTGTGTAGCTCACCCTGAAAAGATATCTGGGTTCCAGTCTTCCAGGTGAACTGGATAATCCCCAAGTTCCAGATTGCGGAGTTTTTTGTCTTCTTGGCTATATTCCCGCACATGAGATATGTTTCGGGCTTAAGCACAGAAATCATCCCTTCTCTTGCTTGATACTTCCCTATTTGCTGATACCACCTAGGCTGTGTGAGCACCAGAGTACAATAAGGGAGGATATGCTGTCATAGTGCTGTATTTTTTTCCCAGGTGCTATATTTAGTTGCACAAGGCAAACACAGTTGGTATCTGTGGCCATGATATGGCTACTTTGATCCAGCCTTGCTTTCATATCAGAAATACATTAAAACATAATGCAGTGATTTGCTGCAAATATTTACAGAGTATTATTTGATAGTCAGGCTAGCTAAAGTCTGGATTAATTACTGAATATCTGATTTAATTACAAAAATTTCAGAATCTGCGTAAAATATTTGCTACGAATACATTTCAAGCAGATTCCTAGACCTTTTCTTTGGCAAAGAAAAGGTATTTTGGTTTTGCAGACAAAAGCTAGAGTTCAGCCCTGGCTGATTATTTGTGATGGTTGGCCTAGGTTATGGGAACTAGTTCATTTGCTGAATGTGATAAAGGAGGTGAAAGATAAAGGTCACTCTATCTATGGGATTAGTTGGGTGAATTAAAGGGCATGTGGAAACACAGCTAATTAGGATAAGGCCACACAAATACTACCTTCTACTAATATCCCTCTGTACTTGGATGCTTTGAAATTCAACTCCTGCACAGAGCAAATAAGCAAGTAAAAATGCCACGTCCAACAAGCTACTGCGGCTGAGTGGCTGACCAAAAATTAAAAGAATACAAGGAAGAATTCTTGGGTATTTAACCTTCCCCTAATTTTGAGTTGTATTCATTCGTATATTACAAGCAACATCTTCGTGTGCCCTGAAAATCTTCCCTGTGATTCTTCCTGAAAGCAGTGTCCTTCTCTTGCTACCTGCAGTTGCAAACTCCCATCAAGTGCAGTTTGCTATGCAGGAAAAGTAAAGGTGCTGCTGCAGGAGGAGTCAAGGTTAATTTATATACTGCAAAACTGGAACCTCTTTTAAATGGTGATTGACAGGCTTACTAGCTCAAATGAACCAGTTTGGTCCAGGAATGCCGGCAGGCAGAGGCATCTCATTTGAAGAGCATCAAGGTACAGTGTACAGTGCCAAAATGTATGTGGATGATGGAGCCAAGAGGACACCTGTGTAACTGGAGAAATGTGGGCCAAGTAGCAGGTACATAGTGGAAGGGGTGAAGCTTTCTTAGTCCCTTGCTCCTGCCATCCTCACCTAATAAATCTGTGCCTGCTCTATCGCTTTGGCATTTACAGTGGTGGTAAGGAGTTGGATGTTGACTGACAGGAGCACTTTTGGCACACCATGTAAAAAATCTCTGGATGTGCCAAAAGAAACTTGCGTGACGTAGAACATGCATACTTATAACTTGTCTGCCTTTGAGTAGTGCATTCAGGGGAGGAACAGGATGTGGCAGTTTGGGGATTAGACCAGCTTCTCCTAGGAGATAACACTGCTTACAGAGACTCTGCATATACACAGTATAGACATACACGCTGTGTGGAGCAGAGAAAGACATCAGTCTGTATCTGACCAGCACTGTACAAATGTATTTATTCTTAATTAAAAAAGAAAACAAAATGGCATTTGCTACTGCGATCTGGTCCTCCTCCTTTACCATAAGATAACAATAACAGAGAGTTTTAAGCTGTATGGAAGTAGTTAGGAGACAGATAAGGCCAGTCTGGAAAATCCTAGTTGCTTGTCAGGTGTTAAGGAGTATACACAAATAAATATAAATGGTAAAAGCAGGTTTGGAAGCAGGTTGGATGTAGATGAATGGAGCTAGTAATAATCTTGTAGTAGTGTGCTACAGTTAATAATCTATTAATAATTAGAAAGTTAGTACTTTGTGGTAAGAGGGAGACAGTGGGGAGAGCTTGATTAGCATCTGTTTTGAAACAGATTCTTGGCAGAATAAACAAAAGCAGAAATAAATAATCTCAGAATCTTAAATGTAGAGAAACATATAGTTTGGAAGGGACCTCTAGAGGTCATTTGGTCATACTTCCTAAAAGCTCACAGCACAGCTGACCTCAAAGTTTTTTGACTTAATAATTCAAAATATTAACATTAAAAACAGTGATGGCAATGATTTCCAGAACATGCCAACTGAAGAGGCTACAACACAGCCAAAAGGCAGTGGTTGTGGAGCACTGTTAGGATCTAAAAGTTGCTCAGTGCCCTGCCAGTCACAGTTTTTCTATACAGGATAGCCACATGAAGTGCTTATACTGAGTATATACTTCCAGTGGAACTGAATCTTTCCCTTTTGAAAATCACATCCACAGACTATAAGAATCACTGGTGTTGTGCATGTAATGAGATAGCGAGTTCTGTAGGAGTTTCTGTTCATAAGAAGCTCTCTGGGAAAGAGCCAGGCTCTCCACACATGCTGAGCCTGATTCATTCCAGTTCGGCACTGGTGTGACTCTGGCGGACTTCTGTCGAACTGCTGTGGCATGAAATGAGACTGAATCAGGCCTGCAGTCTTTCTTTTGAACTATGAATATCAGTGCTAGCCTAAAGAAATACAATTTTCAAGCTGATGTAGTTTGACACCAGATTCTACAGCAAAAGACACTGGACAGAGCAATGACTGAGTTAGTTCCCTAAGGACAGCGGTGAGTGATGGGTGGGTGTTTTTTTTCTTCCATAGAGGCTTTCTCCATTCAGGCTCAGTAACATCCAAAACCA
Organism: Rhea pennata; assembly: GCF_028389875.1. NCBI lineage: Eukaryota > Metazoa > Chordata > Aves > Rheiformes > Rheidae > Rhea > Rhea pennata. The sequence goes on along the minus strand of NC_084663.1, from coordinate 134,579,578 downwards.
ATTGATCTTCATAAAGAGTTGCAGTTTGGGCCCTGTGCCACAGAAATCCTCCCTTTACTCTCTGCATTACTCATCTTCCTGAGGGCCTTTTGCTCTCAGATTTGCTGCTGCTGTTTCTGGAAAGCATCCTACTGTAGAGCCTGCAGGGAGGATGTACCTTCCGTAGTGCAGTGAAAAAGACCAGTCACAATTCTTGTTGTCAAGTCTACAATCAAAACAATCTGAAAACAGAGAAGAACGATACCTTTCTTAAACTCTTCGAGCGTGTTAAGAGTTTTGTATAAACTAAAATGGGCACAGCACTCTCGGAAGGAAAAGGGATATTCTAACACAGCAAACAACTCTGCTCTCCCCGTTGAAAGAGCAGAGGTCGTATCCCATCAGGATCATCATGCTGGGGAAGTTCATATCCCTCTCGGGCATAAACGGCTCAAGCAAGATAGAGCCAGTTTTTGCAGGAGGAGATTGGTGCCATCTACAACATTATCCTTGGTTACATTGTATGTTGCTGACAGTGCTGCGAGCTGTGAAGACTGTGGTGGAAAACCTCTGGTCACCCTTTCAAGCTCCATTTTTGAGAAGTGGTGCTGGGAGAGGGAACTTTCATGTTTCTTCTTTTCCACTCCCCAAAATCAAGAATGCTGGCATACATTGTGCCTCATGGGAGCAGAAAAAGTAGTTCTTTGGGTTTGACCACCCAGCTGGGTGTATGGGGCGTAACACGTTTGTGATGAGAAGATGCTATACTGCTACTGGGAGGTCAAGCAAGACTGCTGTCTTGTTTGAGGCAAGATCCTGCTTAATCATCAAGTAGTAACTTTCAGCTACTAAGGACTATGAGTTGATATTTATAAGCTGCAATAACAAACCGCTCAAATTAATGAAGTTCTACTTCCAGTAGTCTAAGCTAACCATAACTTAACTCTAAAAAGCTCTACTTTGGGGTTACCTATTTGGTAGGGTTGTTATGTTTCAGATTATGAAAAAAAACCCCTCAGAATAATAAAAATAAAATCACCAAGTGTTGCGGAGTAAAATTTCATTATGGATTCTGTAATACTTAGTAAACATTTGTTGGAAAAGCTCATAATTCAAGCTGTTTTTAACACAAGTAACAAATTATAGTAATTTTCAAAAGCATCTAGAAACAACAATTGTGAGACTGTCTGAAGCTAAACAGCTCCTAATGAGATGCAGTGGTAGCAATAATGAGACAGACAGAAAATATATACAGATAATTAAGAAGTTATCCATTTAGGAAAAGTTCAACTATCTTTTACCGTCTCATCTATGGAAGCCAATATGTGTAACTTGTTCTTCCTTCTCAAATCTTCACCAACCAATTATTTAACAATAACATAGGAAATGCCACAGTATTAAGAGGCATCTGGGAATATAGCTTGGGAACCCAAGGGTTGGTTAATATGCTATCTAGCTGAATGTTCTATTGGCAAAGCTAAAATGCTAGTACAAAATACTAGCCCCAGGGGTAAACAAACTTAGAGAAGGGCTTTAAGAACATTTTTCAGAAATCATGCTATGATGCATATAGCAAACAAGAAAAGCAGAATAATAACTGCCAGCAAACTCATGGGTCTTGTCCTGATTTGGTTTGTACTGTGCCTAGGATTGGTTTTAGTCACTCTATCCTTTCATTCTTTCCTGATATTAAAAAAATCAATGATTTTGTTGTAAAAGCTTCACACAAATAAAAAGTAATCAATAAAATCTCAGCTACAGCAATCTATAGTGTAGTGGGACTTTTTAGTATATGGAAAAACGAAAGAAAGTTGTAATACACTCCTACAGACTATGTTCTTGGTAAGACATATATGAATTCTGGCAAATTTGGAGGCTTATACAGTATATACACTTGAGAGAACTTCTCCTATTACACAGGTAATGCTGTTCCAGTGTGCTCCATCATCCTTAGAAGAAGTATCTTTGGAACAAAAATGAGCCAAGATAATGCAGTTGAAGCCCAGGAGTTGTCTGGGCTACTTAGTCTAGAGCAGTTTGGGAACTGAAGGGAAAACAAGGGAAACCAAGACTCTGGATTTGAAAAGAAAAAGATGGAAAAGTTCTGTTGGTTATAGTCTGTCTTTCTGCTGCAGTGGATTGTGACATATACATTTCTGAAATACATTATTCCGTATTTGCTATTTAGCACAAAAAGGATCTGATTGAAACATAGCTTTTAAACACAAACTTTAACTAAGAAACTCTACTGCTTCACATGTCTGAATAAAAAGCAAAGACATTTTCTTTAGGAGGAAAGAATTTCATTGTGATCCCTCTTCTCTTTCTTGTCCCTCTCCTTCCCATCAGCTCTCTTTCCCAGCCCCTTCCTCCTGAAAAAATTTGTTGTTAGGAGCTGAATGCAGTCAGTTTTGTAGAGACAAGCTGTTGTATCACTATGGTGGTATTAAATTCCAAATTCCCAGCACAATAGGGAGGTGCAGTACATATTGCTGGGATTGCACAATGATCCTAAACTGCCATTCTAATGCAAATAAAAATATGTAAATGATGTCATCCCTGCTGAATGTAAAACTGAGCCAAGCAAATATAGAAGTGCCAATAAAGTGTTGGATGCCTTTTTCTAGGATAATAAAGATTTGCTAATGTTTCTGCATTCTTCGGAAGTAAGAAAGGGTCAGTGTAATGATACAAGCACATTTTATCTGAAGTGGCTCTTTATCAAATGTAATTATGCTAAGATACAGTCTTATGCAGGCTGACTTCAGTAGGTTGAAGGCTTTTCATGTATTGGTAAAAAGCCAAAGAAGCAAAAAGTAAAGGAGTCAAGGAGTCATATGGAAATGTGAAGGGATGATGGTTAGGGATCTTTCCTGAGATTTCCCAGTTCACGTCCTTCTGCTGCTCTCAGGTTCATGATCAAGTTCTTTGTGACCAGATCCACAAAGTTATTTAGATGCCTTAGATCACTTAGATTGGGCATCTCTTGATAGCAAATGCATCATAACTGGCTCATAACATAATTGGCTCGCCTGCCAGTGATTTAGAATTACAAAAGAACTTTCAGGGCAATCTCTCCAAAGTCATCTTTAAACTGTGTTAGAACAGTGAAATATTTCCTACGCTGGCTATGCTCAGATTTTGTTTTCAGGCCTTTCCACTGTTGCCCTGCCATGTGGCTCACTTGAGCAGGGTGAGAAAGGGGAGTAACATGATTATGGTCTGCAAATTGCATTACAGGAGTAACTAACTTTTCCTGCATAATGGCAGAAAACAGTGGGCTCAGGCTGCAGGGAGGACTGAGTTTATGCTTTTTGTTCAAAGAATAAACTGTTCAAGCTAATGACACTTTTTTCCTGGACTTTGCTGGAAATGCCACGTTTGCATTATAAAAATCAAGGAAAATGCAACTGTATTGCTGTTATACATAAAGGCTACATCCAAAGTGGAATAGGGATGGGAGTATGTCTCAGACTTTTACAGAGTCAGTCCTTGAATGCTATATTTATCACTGCAGTTTTATTTTGAGCAGGTTCTCAGGATCACTGCTACCACCTTGCTCAACTGTAATTACCCTTTCCTTAACCCAGTCTGAGTTTCCGCTGTAGGGCTGGAGGAGGTCGTTCAGACCATCTTAATGTCTTCAGGCCATGTCTGCATCATTCCTGACAGCTGTTTGTCTATCTGCTTCCTAAAAACCTCTGGCAATAGATATTCCACAGTCTCCCTAGGAAATCTATTGCCGTTCTTACCTACCCTCACTGCTTTTTCTCCCCTGAATGACTAATGTAATGTCTACTGCTACAGTTTAATTATTCCTTAATTACTCCCATTACTTCTTGTCCAGTCCTCCCTGATCATGGAGAATGGTTTCTTTCTCTTTGCAGTAATCTTTTACATTCCTGTGGCTTAACAGTGCAAATGTTGCATGGAATATCCCAGTCAAATCCCCAACAAATCCTTTAGCCTTATGGGGGACAGAGAAGAGAAACTTGGAGCTTAAGGCTTTGAGAAAGATTCTTCCAAGTATGCTAGCTGTGGAAGTCATCCTAACTAACAGATTCCTGACATTTCCATCAAACACTCAAAAGAGAAGCATTTTGGACGTGGTTCTCATCACAATAAAGCTGGCTTTAGACTGAAAATAGTTCAGTGGCGTTACCACTGTAATTTCCTAATGTGAATGAAAAGGTTTAAGATCATAATGTCTCTGTTTCTCTGTCGCCACAGAGAATGAGACTGTGATTAGGAACTGATTACTCACCCAATGTTAAGTAGCAACAGCAACAACGACATCTCTGACTTTTGCACTGGTGATAAAATACTCTGCACCCTGTCTTGTGGCTTTCAGGATGTCTGGAGTTCTGCTTGCCAAAGGTTTGAGTTATACTGTGGCTTTTGAAGAGACAAAAGCATGAAACAGTGGAAATGCAGGATTTCAAGATTTATTGTGAGGGCTCTTTGCTGTGCAAACAGGACCCAACATTAGACCAATCCCCAAATGATGCATACGCAGGGGCAAGGCAGGGGGTGGGAGGATGAGGGAGGAAGATGGGAGTCTGAGGCTGGGAGAAAATGGGACAATTAAGCATGAACCCAAAGCTGACACCCTGCCCTGATTAATTTAACAATAATTAAGGACTTTCAGTGGAGATCAGCCTTCTGCCAGTTCCCATCCCAGTAAGAAGGATGAGTCGTTCAACGGTAACCAGGCCCTATTCATCACAGGCAACACACATAGCAATTACCAATGCTGTCTATAAACTGAAGCAGACTTCTGCATTAATTGATTTACAGGGACCTTTTATTCCCTTTCTCTTTTGTTTTCTCCTTTTGTCTCCGTATTTTTATTTGAAGCATCAGTCGGTTTGGTCGCAGCGTACAGCAGTGCCTGGACGCAGGGGACTTGGGATACAAGGTGGAGCTGCCCGGGTTCGAGGCAGTGTGCTCTGCAACTGGCCCGTTCCTCTGAGTCTGCATCTCCCAGGGTGCTGCCTGAGAGGCTGTTTTTCTGTTGAAACTCGCTGTAGTAAACAAAATGGATTAGAGATCTGCTTTCCCTTCCCCACACCTCTTCTTGCACTCCTGCTTGCAGCAGTGGTGTCGTTTGCCTCTCATTTCACACTGCATATGAGAGAGAAATCTCATTATTTCTGATTTAGGTATTCACATGTGTCTCTGAAACATGCCATGCCAGTTGCCAGCTTGTTACAACATCACAAGAAGAATTCAAAGTGCTGATTTATCTGCTATTGGAAATGTCTCTAGGGATGAAAGGAGATATGGGAAGGATGGGGAGAGGGAGAGGAGAACACAGGGGAGGCAGCACAGAAGGACTGCAACTTTACAGGGCAAAAATCTAACCTTATCTTAGTTTGCTTGCTTATTTGCTGCTGTTCTGCTGGCTGGACAGGCAGAATGATCAAAAGGATGTGAAATGACAAAACATGCAGCGGGCAGGAAACTTTTATATCTTTGAAGGAAAACTGTGGGAGAAAGGTGCTACTAAGTCTGGCTGGTAGCTGTTGAACAGAAAGAGGAAGAAAAGTTTTATACTTAATCTTTTGCTAGAGTATGAAGAGTATTTTTATTTTAGAACTGAAAGGCTTCCAAGCACAGAGAACACCAGTCCACTCCCTGCATTGTGAACTGGATTCAGATGTCTCAGTCCAAACCTCCGTGTGTATTTTCCCTTTTATGTGTTTGGCTGCATGTAGTATTTGTTGCAGGAGCAGACCGATAATGACACTCCTCTCTGTCCCTGCCCCCCAACATGCCTGTCTCTAGCTATGGGCATGAAATTTCTGACTATACCCAAAGAAAGGTAAAAGACAGTAAAATGCCTTGATATCCTCAAACATTGATATTTTGCATGGGCATAGAGCAGTCCAAATGCAGGATGCTGACTCCGTTACACGAAGGCGTAGGGTTGGGGTTGGAAGGCCCCCTGGAGAGCATCTAGTCCAACCCTCTGTTCAAGCAGGGTCATCGAGCAGGCTGCCCAGGACCATGTCCAGTCAAGTTTTGAATATCTCCAGAGAAGGAGACTCCACAACCTCTCTGGGCAACCTGTTCCAGTGCTCTGTCACCCTCCCAGTGAAGGTGTGTTTTCTTATGTTTGAATGGAATTTCCTGTATTTCAGTGTGTTCCCACGGCATGTACCCACACACGGTAGTTGTATGCTTTCTCTGTCTGGGACCATGGTATGGCTCAGGTAACATTTGCCTGCAGGTGCCACAAGCATTTGTAGTTGTTGCTGCAGCCTCATGTCCTGCAGAAAAGGTGGGTACTAGGACAAGGCTAGCAATGATCTCTCTGATCTCCTCGCATCTATGGGCAGGCAGAAATTTTTAGTATCTGAAGTGGAGGGCAACCCAGCCTGGCAATGCTGAGTGACAGTTCTGCTGTGGAAATGCTTTCTTCTAAAAGAGGAAATAGGTTCAATAGGAAATAGCTTCAAATCAGGTTCAAATTTCATTTTTTGAGGGGGGGAAATTTGCTTTTTAAAATCTTTTTATATGGGCTATGTATCAGAATCCTGTGTGGATAATACATAAAATGATTTGTGGAGGTCTTAAGCTATTCTCCACTCTGACTTAGTGTCCAGTGAAATGGTTAAACTAATTACTTGAGTACTTGAAGGAATGTTGTGAAAACAAACTGATACTTGTGCAGTGCTTTGAAGGTTTAAAGTGTGCATTATTTATTTAATCTTATCATTAGAAAAGTGATTGATAGCTTCTGGTTATACTAGAATTGACACAAAACTGTGAATAAAATATATCGGGAGAATGTCAGTTTCTTTGCAAAGAGAAAAAACAAATGGAGTTGGTGCTTTGAAATGATAAAGAAATAAGACAACAGAGCTGTAGAGCAACCTTAAAAACATATTGCAGTGTTAAAATTGATGCTATTAAATGTGCATTTTGTAATATCAACAGCCTCAAACCCTGGCTAGCAGGTCCAAAATGTTCACTTTTTAATATATGGAGCATTTTTCATTCAGAAAGAAATTTTGCACCCCCCCCAAAAAAAATAGTATTTTAAAATTAATCAGAGACTGGTAGTAACTGTCTGTGACATCTGCTTAATAAGTTGTTGAAGTGATCTAGTGATCAATAAGCACTGACATTTTGAGAAAGGAAAGGCAAACTGTGGCACCTCTGGTTGCATTGCCCCGTGCCTCCTGCCTTTGTGCGAGATAGGAATGGCATCCACGGGAAGCCCGGTCTGCTGCGAGCAGGGACACCTTCGCAGTTTCTTGCAGGAGGCCAGTGTGAAAGAAAGATGCAACAAACTTCTCCTTTCTCGTCCTTTCAGGGGAAAAAAAATTCTCTTAAATGTTGGTTGAACAAAGCATATAAGCCCAGGCGTGAAGGGTAGGGCTAATCAAATGTGGGCATATGTTTAGGGGCATTATATACAGCTGCCTAGTATTTATTCCATTTTTACATCCTGAGCACTGTTACACTGAGATGCTGCAGCATGAAGACACCTCAAGTAGTTGTTTTTTTATGTAAACTAGTGGAAGGGAACCATGCAGGAGTAGGCTTTGCCGTGCTCTTAGTGAATCCAGTTGTGCCTACTCTTAATTACGCAAATTCTCTAAATCACTCTGAGGCTAGACACACAGTCTCTGGTCGGAAGAGCACAGCAAAGTATTGGTAAACTGTGTTTTGTTAGGCACATGGATATGGGGCATGTCTCTAAGCCTCCTTTGTACGGATGCAAAAGCCACACATGGCAGGAAAGCCACCACATAACCCAACTGCGTTGTTCCTCCTAGAACAGATTAAATGATCAGAAGAATGGCCTTCCATCTGGAAGCGTTGCTTCCCTTTCAAAATATGTGGCAACACACAAATAAATACACTTTGCAGCACTATCAGAAAGAGTTAGAAATAACAAGGGAAGCATCTGTCAGGGTTAGCGCCTTCTTTGGAGGGCTCTTTCACCTGAGGTCCAAGGTAAGGTCTTGTTCTTGTGACTAACTCCAGTGTCACAATGTTTGACAATCCTAGCTCAACCCTATGCTGGAGGGATGCACGAGGCCTCCATGGCAGTGTTGGCACCAGTGAAAAGGGTAACTGGGACTCCAGTGGCCCTGAGGCAGGATGTCCTGCTGCTATCCACCTTGGGCATCCAGTCAGATGTACCTGCCAATGGGGCAGGGAGCGAGCTGCCACAGCTCCCCTAGTTCTGTTGTCCCATGGGAAAAATCACGTGAAATGTAATAGGAGTGAGACCTATCAGGCCTTACTGAAAGAACTCTGAAAATTTAAAGGATTTAGTATAAAACTGCCCTTTCTGCACATGCCTTGACTTATCTCTCCAAAGTATATAAAAGGGCTAGAAATATTTTCTGAGATGCACCAGCTGACCCTAGAAAAGGGAACATTTTCTGTCAAGTTTGCAGGTTGTTCTCCTCAGGGCTGACTTCCTCCTCAAGGTCACAGAGACAGGTTTAGCCTAGCACCTTGGGGAGGCCATGCTTAGAAATCTGGAGCTACACGATGACTTCTCTTTGCCCTCTCCAGACATCTGTAGCATGACTGTCGTACTGTGAATATTCAGGGCCACAGGTATACCGTCTATATGTATGTGTATGTGTATATATATGGTATGTGTCTGATATGTGTTATATATGTCTTATATACCATATACATAAAGTGTATTTTTTTGTATATGTGTATAGGCTTACATTTTTAGTTTTACATATGCTATGATAAAAACACATGCTTGAAAAATGAATATTTTCTGCCACTCACTTTTCACTGAATTTAAACACAGATGCTTGACAATGAGGAGAAAGCTTTTATTTAAAAAATGGAGCCTGTTTCCCTAAACCTAGTAAAAGAAAGTAGAACCCAAGGATATTGTTAGCATTTAATGGACCAGATTTGCTGTAGGAATAAATTGGTGTAACTTGACTAATAACAGCAAAGCTACACTGATTTCCTGTGCCTGAGAATCTGGGCCCAAGTTTTTGTTTGATTGGCCTGATTTAGTGGCCTCAAATGATTCTCATTTTATTATTAGCAGAAGATGTTGTAAAGGATGAAATGCTGCCATCAGATCTGTGCACTAAGTATTCTGCTCTCTGTGTTGGCATGTACGCATGGGGATGGGTAGAGTGATGGCACAGGTGCAACCTGCACTTCATGACATGACTTTTGGGGGGTTCTCCCCTAGCATTAAGTACAGCACTTGGCTCCCGACACAGGAAAATGACTCCATTTCAAAGGATGTGCTGTAAACTGGCATTTGTAAGTCACTTCAGACAGGCAGACATTTCGGGAAGCCTATCAAAATGTTTAAAGCATGTAGGGCTACTCTTGGGAATTCAGGTAAGGCTTGAAATGTGTGCTGTAGCTGACTTTCCTTGTCAGCTTTGATTGCGAGAGGTTACAGTGGGACTGGATGAGATTTGACTGGGATTTCCAATCTGCAGAAAATGTTATTGGGCAGGTCACACAGAGCCTTCCCCATTCTGCTGGCATCCCTTTCAGATGGCTGGAGTGATGTGCTGCAAACTGACAGCTTGGGGACATGCGAGCGAGATGCTCTCTGGAGTGCAGCTGCTCCATTGGACATTGTTAAGGTAAAGTTGGAGTCTCTTAAGATGCCACTGGCTCTCAGTGGCGCAGTGAACAGGAATTAATGCTTGGATACCAGTGCTTCAGCTCTTGAAAGGCACACTGGCATAACATGCACTGTTGGCTGTTAGAGAACCCCATTTGTTCCTTGGCTCTTTCTTCCCTTCCTTCAAACTCTGTGAAGCAAAGGAGAGGCTTCGGTCTGCATCTTGTAAAGTGCCACTTGTACTGCTATTTTATGGGATGAAAACCAAGAGCATATCTCATCTCTCTGCTTGAATCTTTTCTGTGCTCTCCAGTATCTTACAGTCCTTCCCCCTTCTCCTAATAAGTGATCTTTGTCTTTTGAGATAAAATATTTTCTACTTTGCAATCACAGAATCACAGAATCATAGAATCAGTAAGGTTGGAAGGGATCTCTGGAGATCATCTACTCCAACCTCCCTGCTCAGCAGGGTCACCTAGAGCATGTTAGACAGGGTTGCATCCAGGCGGGCCTTGAAGATCTCCAGAGAAGGAGACTCCATAACCTCTCTGGGCAACCTGGTCCAGTGCTCCGTCACTCTCACAGGGAAGAAATTCCTCCTCATGTTCAGGCGGAACTTCCTGTGCTTCAATTTCTGCCCATTGCCTCTTGTCCTGTCACACGGGACAATTGAAAAGAGTTTGTCCCTGTCCCCTTGACACCCTCCCTTCAGATACTTACAGACATTGATAAGATCCCCCCTCAGTTTTCTCTTCTCCAGGCCAAACGGGCCCAGCTCTCGCGGCCGTTCCTCATAGGACAGGTGCTCCAGCCCTCTGATCATCTTCGTAGCCCTACAGTGGACTCCCTCTAGTAGCTCCACATCTCTCTTATAGTGAGGAGCCCAGTATGCATTACTTGAGATGAGACCTCACCAGGGCTGAGTAGAGGGGTAGGATCACCTCCCTCGACCTGCTCTTCCTAATGCAGCCCAGGATACCATTGGCCTTCCTGGCCACGAGGGCACAGTGCTAGCTCATAGTCAACGTGTCGTCCACCAGCACTCCCAGGTCCTCCTCTGCAGAGCTGCTCTCCAGAAGGTCAGCTCCCAGTCTGTACTGGTGCATAGAGTTATTTCTCTCTTGGTGCAGGACTCTGCACTTGCCCTTGTTGAACATCATGAGGTTCCTCTCTGCCCAACTCTCCAGCCTGTCCAAGTTCCACCTTCAAGTTAAAACACTACTCATGAAAACATTATCATATTTTTTGAAAGTTGTCTTTTGTACCTATAGGTTTTGATTTATGCGTGCAATTGAGTGGGAAGAAGAACCTTAGAAGAAACTTTGCGTGGTGGGTGTAGGACCTGTGGGAGCCCAGTAAGAGGGCCCCATATTGCCCATGGCTGTGTCTGAAACTGCATGCTTACCTGATGGTTGCCTTAGCTGCACGACCAGCATTGAGAGTTGCACCTCTGCCAAGGAATAGTTAATAAAGACACACACATGCTGAAATCTAACTCTTAAAACTAGGCTTTACCCTATTTGAAGCAATGGCCTGCATTTTTATAAGCTATCAGTACTTTTCTGTGCTGTTTTCTTTTACTGTCTCTCTTGCAGCAAACCTGAAGAAGAAGAAAATTAGATTTAGTGGAGCAAGTATGTGGAATGACATCTGGTACCTTGATTTCAGTCAACATCTCTTAGAAATCACAAACAGCAACTTATAATTCAACAAAACAGTAATGAGCCCTACAGAATTTTTAGTTGAATATAAAAAACACTGGGCTACAAAAAATCATCATAACGTCCATGTTTTCTTCAAGCCTTCTTTACTACCCTTTTAATATTTAATTAATAGGAAACTAGAATGGTCAAATCACTGAGTTGAGGTTAGCGTTAAAGTTGAAGAAATGAGGGGAAATGGTGTATTTTAGCTAAAATATGATCTTTCTTTTTTAAAAAAGAGGGTTAGAGTTCAGACAGCATCCAACAGAAGAATTCACTTGACCCAATAATAAAATTTATAATAAAAGCAAACAAACTGAAACCCCTCAACCACCTGTGGCTCCCCAAGCAGCAAAGGAAATTCCTCGTCTGCCCGGGACCTCTAGGAGATCCCGCTCGGTTCCCTTCCACTGCTTGAGGAGCAGCTTTGTAACACATCTGCCACAAAATTGCACTAAGCTGTCTCTCATTGGAGTGGTTGTTTAGGTAGCACACAGTATTCAGCCATGCACTCAGGCCCATATTTTCTTTCTTTTGCTGTGGCTGTGCAGATGGACAGCCTTCACAAAGCAGCCATCAGTGAACCTATGCAGCCCCCATGCCTTCCTTTTGGCAGATGGTGTTTACCTGCCTTTGCTTTCCCCGAGCTTTAGATTTAGGCACTTCATTACAGAAGAAAGAGCGAATCAACTTTTTAAGTGCTCCTGAATGTGAGTCAGTTCCTCACCTCCTAGATCAGTGGGATTTCATGCAGCCTGTAATCTCGCGGTGTACTCTCCAGATGATCCAAAGAAGGGGTTCAAGTGCACTTATTTTTTTGGAGCCCTATGTAACATGAATAAATACTTAGAGGTTCCAAAACCAAGACCGCTAAGATCAGTAGTTCAGTTGCTTTGGACATTACTGTATCTTAGGCTTTCAGATCTGTACGGACAGGTAATCCTTTTAGGGACACTTTTGTGGGCCACTTGCACTCCCCTCTGTGTCACGTGAGCATAGTGGGGATGGACCAGTGTGTGAGTAGGTGTCCAGGGCACCCTGGGGCCAGTGGGAACTGATCTCCAGCCCCCAGAGTGGCCTGGGGTAACCTGTAAGCCTCTGCTTGAACTTCTGAGGATGAGAGACCCTCAAGCTGCTCTCGTGGCGTTTTCCCCATAAAATTGCTATTTTGTCTTCCTGCAGTTGGTATTTCAGTCAAAAGTAGAGACTCCCACTGTGTTCTTTTCTATAGGCACGCATATATGGTGGTTTCAGAATCCAATTCACTACTTATTTTTGTGCTAAACAGATCGAGATATCTGCCGAAACAGGATTCAGGAGGGCGGTCAGTGGAACTGTTCGTGTATGGTCTTAATGCACAGTCAGTTCTAGACAGGTCTTTATATTGATCTCTTTTAGATTTTGGCATTCACTGTGCTCTCCTCTATTTATTATTCTTTTTGAAAACATAATGGCTATGAAATGAAGCAGAGTTCTAACACCTGACAAACACAGAAGATGGATTTGTTTTTTTTTTTCCCTATTTTTTCCCACCGCACAAGTAATTTACTTGCTTTTAAATTTTATTACTCTAGAGGCAAAAGTTTTACCCAGAGTTCACCCAGTGATGGCATTTGAAGTAGTGTAACCACAGCGACATGCAAATAGTTAACTGGCCTGTTGCACTGCATAAAGCTGCTAAGTATTTGTAGCGTGCTAAGTGTCATAAACATCACCAGCTTTACTCAGAGAGAGGAAACATGTTTAAAAGCAAACAAAGCAGCCCCTTTCTGCCACCCCAGGAAACCTACAGAATAAACAAGAAAACCTTGAGAACTGTACCATTAACTTCTTTACAAAGGTAAATATGCATTGAGATGTAGTGCAAGATACTCATGTCATGCACTGTGTGCCCCTTCTGATATGTGAACAGCACAAGAAGCTATGTTACACTAGCCTGCTAATATTTAGTGCTGGCCTTTGGGGAAGTTTTGTTGGTTCTCCTTCTCCTCAAAATTTCACTTTGTATCATCGCTTCTGTCCCATGTCACCATTCCCTAAAGTCCAAGTCACTCCACTCCAACTCAGCTTTAAGCTTTTACATGAAGTTTATTATTTGCAGGGATCCAAAGTGAAGCCTCAAGGTAATTTTCTCAGCTCTGGAGGTGAGGTTAGCTATGTACTGAGAAAAAAAAAATCCATTGATTGACTAGGGCGAGGCTCCTGCCTGATCTCTATTAAATATCTCATGCTAATGAAAGGAAAAAAAGCACTCCGGAATGCAGAAAACTATGAATGCCTTCAGTGAAAGAATAAAATTAAGGTTGCAGAAAGTATGTATGTAAAATGGCAGAGCTAATACTGTCTGCATAACTTTACTTCAAACACCACAGACATATATACCTCATGCGGTAGTCCGCATTCAGTGATCAGGTGCAGCACTTTTCATTGCAAGAGGATCAGAAAGATTAAAGGTCTTTTACAGTGGATATTTTGCAGCCATCTCAGGGGGACTGACCCACCTAATTCCCTTTTAGGCAGCTGGTGAGGCAGTCCTCCTCAGTTACTGAGTGTGCTCACAGCAAAGCAGTGGGTGTTTCTGAGGGACGTCCTTCCCCTCCAGGGGTTAAAGCATTTGGGTTAGGAAGGTTGGACCCTCCCCTCCAGTGTCCCATTGTTTTTTTCAGTGTAAATAAAAGATTGCTTACTATTTTTCTGTCCTCCTTTCCAACCCCACCTACTGCTTCTTTCATGCTGTTGTAAAATAAAGGCTTTAAAGAGCACTGATGTCATGCTCTGCTAAGAAGGCAACACCCTCTGGCCTTGAGAGAGCTCTGCATCTTCCTCCTTGGTGTGACACAGCTGGGCCATGTGCGACCCTTTGTTTTTTTGACCTGGTTCTCACAGCCTCCAGATGCTCTGCGGCCCATGCTGTGGTGGTGGCGGTCTCGGTGGGCTGCCTCCCTACTGCCCCGCTCCCCAGCCCGGCTTGTTTCTCTCCAAAGATTTGCAGCATCCAGAGCGGGAGTGTTGGTCTGCTGCCTGTTCTGGGCATCGGGGAGGAGCACAGGTGAAAGGCAGTAACTTGGGTGTTTGTTGGAAAGGCTGAAGGAAATGAATGATCAGCGTGTCCCAGGCAGGTCAGCAGGTACGAAGCATTGCAGAAATCATAAGAAGGCAGTTATGAGGAAAGCAAAAGGGAGGAAGAGTCCGTCTTGCTTCCAGAGGGTTAGAATGAAAGTTAAAGCTCTGAGTGCCAGCCCAGGACATGAGCAAAACTTCCCCCCAAAACCCTAATACCTTCCAAATGAGCCTAGAAAAGACCTGACCATGGAAATAAAACATGAATGCCCCTCTGAGCTGTGCACTGTGCTCTCTGTTAATCCTGCAGTGGCTGCTCTAGGAAGTACCTGAGGCTACTCTGGGGACCCACAGGTAGCTGTCTGGCTCCGTAAGGGGACTGCAGTGCTGGGACCACCTTTCCTGAGGGAACCCAGCAGCACCTGGCAGCGGCCAGCTGGGGCTTCGCTGTGCAGCCAGGGTAGGAGCGTATGGCCTCAACAAAGAGGGATATGATGTGGTTTGGGAGGGAAGGGTCCCATGAGGTGCTTACCCTCCCCAGGAGCCTCCTGCTGCAGAAAGTACAGTCATGCTGCGTTCGGGGGACTAGGAGATGGAGACTAATACTCTGGATCTGGCCAAGCTGTGAATTGACTCTGTGTTTTGGGCAGGCTGATTCACCTCTCTGTACTTCCACTTCCCCTCTCTGGGGTCTGTAGTTGGACTCATTTATCCAGTCCCAAGCCATACAGCCCTAAAGGGCTAGAAAGCTTCTCCCACTGTTATTTGCACAGTGCCTGCCTCACCACCCCACTTGGTGAACCAAATTGCCACCATTAAACAAATAGCAAACACCGTAACAAACAGGCTTGAAATGACTGTGATTAGGGGAGGAAGGGAACACTGAGCTTTCCTTGTTCTCTAGAAGTTCTCATTTTTGCTTTTTTAGCTCCTCTATGAGTGAAATGTAGTGACAGCTAGAACTTGGCATGAGCTAATTGATTCATTCGAGCTTACTTGGGACAATCAGGTTGCTCTGGGCTGCAGGACTGGGCTTGTTTTCCAGGGTGGCCTTTCTTTCCGTCATTCAGCATTACCACTTCTGCTCTCCACTGGAGCAGGCAAAAATGAAGTAACACGACACAGGCATACAAACATCAGAGAAGCCTGGACATGGCTTTGTCACGAAGGCCTGAATAGTGTCTTGCTTATTCTTAACTGGATCCATGGTTTTAATGCAATTAGTGTAATCTGAGGTAACATGAATT
Organism: Rhea pennata; assembly: GCF_028389875.1. Lineage (NCBI taxonomy): Eukaryota > Metazoa > Chordata > Aves > Rheiformes > Rheidae > Rhea > Rhea pennata. The sequence continues at coordinate 134,564,006 of NC_084663.1, read as the reverse complement.
CATTCAGATTCTTTGCTTTCAGAAATAAATTGGTTTCTTGGGGAGGTCTGGCAATGTCTTGCCACTCCATTACTGTGCAACATGATATGATGTGTATAAAGGGGAGCACAGCAACTAGAGCTTAAGAGTAATAGGCTCAGCTGCATGAAATACCTGAATGGTCACCTCCTACTAATCAGGTGCCTAAATACATTTGTACTCTAGGCTGGGGTGATGTCATCCGGAGAGGGAACAGGACAAAGAAAACTTCCATTTTTTCCCTCAAAGGAATAAAAACAGTTTCTATCAGGAAAATCTAGACCAATTGCTTTGGTTTATTGAATCATCTTGAGTTTTCTGCTAATGGCTGACCTCCTCTCCCCATCTTTGAGCATCCTGATCGAGCTTTCCAGCTGGACTGCTTCTCCCTTGATGCGTCATGGTCTACATGTGCGTCATGGGAATGGCACCGTGTTTCTGTGTGGGCAGAGTTACATAGTCTAAGCAAAGAGTATGGTTCATGTAAAGAGGCTGAAGTATTTGGATGAACAATCATGGGCCACTTGGGTGAGGAAGGAGGGAAGAGACTGATTTAAAACAGAGTCAAGGCCAAGCAATATCTTGTTTCAGAGAAGCTGAAATGTTATTTTGGATCAAAACATCAAAACAATACCTGTCAAGTCTTTCCAAATGCAAACGTTCAATTTTTAGCTCAAAACTGAATTGTTTTCATTGTTTGGATGCCAGAATTTCTTTGGTGGAATTTTATGAAAATGTAAAAACCAAAAGCAAAAAGCAGACACTTCAGGAGAAAATTCTGTTTTCCATTTAAAAAAGCAGCTTGAATAGGAGAATGGTGAGGTTGCGTCTTGGCATCACAACATTGGCGCAGCAGCATGGGAATGTGCAGTCTGTTTATGAGTAAAGAAACATTCATTTTAAAAGCTTCCTTAAATTTATCTCTTGGGACATAGGGGAGAAGGGGATTTGTCAGCACTGATGGTCTTGTAAAATGATAACTATGAAGATGGAGAGAGAACAGTTGCAGTTATGCTCTCATTGCATGGGTATTTACACTTGCTTTATTGTTGGAGCAAAATTAAATGTACTTTTTAGTTATTAAGAAATAGGGAGGATATTTTGTTACGCCCTCTTTTAGCGAGGAACATAGGTGACAACTTGCTTGTAACAACATTTCCCTCATGGTTCCTTTAACACTGATTACTTGCATCCCTAGATGTCTTAGTTGCTGTTCAAGACTTCTGCCTTGGAAAAATGCACCGTACTGCTGGCTAGTGCATGGCGAGGGGTAGGAAGCAGCGGGAGGACTTCACGCTGGCCCGCTACCACGCGGAGCGCGCACTCCCTGCCTCCGGCCTGGATAGCTCGCGGGGGCGGTGGAAAGCAAAGAAGCGGCGAAGGGAGCGGGAGAGGACAGCAGCTTGAGTGCTGCAGTGCAGCAGGCTCAGCTAGGCTTCTAGCTCGGGCTGTGTTTGGTTGGTTGATTTATTTTATTTTATTTTATTTTTTACTCTTGCTTTTACTTTGAGGCAATTGCTGTCAGTGCTGTCCTTGGCCATCAGCTTGCACATGCATCTCAGCAAGCACAGGCACTTTTCTGTGCCTTGCTTTTGTTCGCCTGCAAACCCAGCTGGCTAAGTCAGACTCTTTCTTCGGCCCTTCTTGTAAGATCTGATGGAGACAGTTCATTATAATGCACCCTCTCAAAGCCCTGCTGTATGCCTTGGTGACATTAATTCAGCCAAACTGCATTTCCTTTATCATAAGGCTGTGGAGGTGGATTTTGGAGGGGGGAAAAAATCCTCATTTACACCTCTCTGCTGTGCTGTGTCCGGGTGCTGTGGAAGTTTTTGGGAAAGGACAGCCCCCCAGCACTGCTGGCTGGCACTGGCTTTCGGCAGCCCCCTTGTCTAGCCCTATTTCTGTCGCAGCCTTTTGGCTATGTGCACCCTTGGCATGTGGAATAGATGGTGTGTTTCCCTGCTGGTTGCTATGCCAATGGGAAACAATAAACTTTGTGCCCTACTTTTTCAAAGTAGATAAATAGTTTGGAACTAAATATATTAGTGTGTGTGCATATATATAAAATACACACACACACACACACACACACACACACGTATGTGTGCATATGTGTATAAATTTTATATAATACAAATTTTATATAATATATATTTATTTTCCTATATATGGGAACAAGCAGTTGTTATTGACTAAAATTATTGTGAGGATGTTGTCTGGTTATTTTAGATTCCAGCCAGGGCACCTGTCTTACAGTAATTATCAAACTGTTTCTGGTTATCAGGCAATCAGAGGCTTGTTAAGGTTATTCTGGAGTATAATTTACGGTGAGTCTTCTAGACGGTTTTAGACTTAATCTTTCTCAGCTGATTTCACAAGGTTTCTGTCTGTCTGTCTGTCAGTTATATGTCCTTCATTTTGCTCACTGGCCTAACTGGGAGATATGCTTCCTGTTTCTCTTCTAAAATTAGGTCTAGAAGGACAGAAGAAACATTTTGCAAACTACCGCTGCTTGAGCAGTGTAGTGTAGTCATCGTAATTATCAAGATAATTTATCGGTGGATAATTGAGACAGGAAAACTGTAATTAATCTCCCAATCCTGGCAGTCAAAAACATTCTAAAAATTTTTTGAAGATAAAGAAGATTTGTCAAAAACAAGGAACAAATATGAATACACATTTTTACTAGAAATTGCCTACTCTAAAAAAGAGCAACAAATTTTAGCAGAAGAGTGTATGACATAGCACATCACTCTTTTTCGTTAGCAATTATCCCTTGGCCTGAATGATGCCAGTTGTCTTCTGAGGGAAACTGGAGTCGTATGTATTTAATCTGGTCATCCCAGTAATGTCACCCAGATGTGAACTTTCTAATGCCAGAATAGGTGGATTTGGAAGGGACTTGCCTACAGTTCTAAATAAAGATGGTCTTCGTTGAGGTTTCCGTTCTGAATGCTGGCACGTACATGGAGGAGACTGGCAGGGTTGACAGTACACTTCAAAAGCCAAATTCTCTGTTCTTATAAATGATCAAAACTCCATTTATACCTGCAGCAAAGGTGATCTGTTGTCACCCTAAATAGTGGTAACTCTTTTCACAGTGTGCCCATAACATTAATCTTCCCCAAAGACCTCTGTTTATTATGCATGTCAGTGATGACATGATGACTGGAGCCAGTTAAACACCTTTTGTGGGGAACTGGATGTGATTAGGAGGGAGATAGAAAGCTTTGCTGGAGATCTGCAAACTGGAAAAACTAGGTAGACTTTGGCAGGGCACTTGGTGTGATATTCCAGGTCTCCTGGAGAGAAAAAAGCAGCTGGCAGGTGGCCTGGGGAAAGCATGTTAGAAAATACAGCTCCGTGTGAAGGCGAAAAGGAGGATATTGATTGATCTTCTGAGCAAGTGGTTGTGACAGTGTGAGTCTGAGAAAGAGCTTCCATATTCATATCTGGCAGCCAGACTCTAAGTCGTTTTACTGCAAATGAAATTAGTAATATTAATTGCATTTAATGCATTTAATAGTTAGTAGCTTCAGAAGGTTTGTATCATCCCAAAGGGGATACTGGTCCTGCTGTCTCTCTGAACACTGTTACTCTGAAGTACTCAAACTACAATTTCTTTAAAAACTTAGATCTTTTTTCCCCTTTTTTGATACAGAACGGAGGCATCTGAGGAATGATTAGATGACTCGCTCAAAACCATGCAGGATATTTCCTCAGGCCTAGGCACAGGTCTCTTGAGTCAGGATCCTGCACTTTTGGTGCTGGGAACAGCCCTTTGCCCCCGGAGAGGCCATGGGCTGTTCTGCTGGCCCAACGTCCGTCGTACAGCGTTGTTGCAAGCAAGGACGGTGTGGGTGGAGGTGGCAGCCAGGGACAGACCGCCAGAGCCTCTCCACCGGAGCATGCCCAAGGCAGCACACGCCTGGGGTTTAACCCTCAATTAGTGCCAGCAGGATTGTTGCAGACCGGCCGGGGGAGCATGCCAGCGGCTCAGCTTTGTAGCCGCTCGGCAAAGGTGGCTTTGAGCCCTTCAGACTGCCTTGAAGTCACAGTTTAGATTCAGTGCTGCTGCTGATAAACACCTCCACAAATGTGGTTTTTTTTTAAACCCACATTTGTATTTTCCACCTGGTACCTATTTCTAAATCCTGCATCTGTCATTATTATTGTAACAGCTAGACAGTATGCTTAGGTTTGACAGGACAGTCTCTTCACTGGCTTTATTCTTCCACTTGTATGCAGTTGCAATATCTGTGTTGCTGTTTATACTTTTCCAAAGAGCTCTCCCTTTTGCTTTTATTGTAACATATTAAAATGAAGTAAGTACTAGTGATCTACCACCAATGATTATCCCTAACAAATCAGGGTGTCAAGCAATAGAAGCAGAAAAGATGAAGAAATAGAAGAAGAAGACCCATTTCAGTCTCAGGATTCCATGTTTTTGTAACTAACAGCAAATACAATAGTAAAGTTATGAAAAAATATTTTTATAATGGTGTTTTTCCTTTCAGAAACATGCTAACATTTCCACACTAGTCACCTAATTTCTGCATACTGTATTTCAGCACAAGAAATAGCTCGAAGCTAAACTGTTGAATGAAATTATCTAAACCTGGGAGCACTATTTTTTTTCTTTAACAAAATTGAAGCCAATTCTGAGATGGCTATTTTAAAATACAGATGGAATGTAAATAGGAAGAGTTAAGATCCTTTTTTACCCATTTTTAATTAACCTTCTTGTCTTGACATGATTCTAGTCCAAATTACATCAAGATAACTGTCGCGATTGCAAGGGAGTTACTCTGGGCTGAAGCCTAATACAGAGTTGTTCAGATCCTGGCCTCAGGACTTGAGTGGTGAACATGTCTCATGTACACATGCTCAGCATTTTTTTCCTCTGTATTTTTAACAGAAATACGATAAGAAAGGAAAGCTGACAATTGTTAGCGACCATCTTCTGTCTGCCCCTTGGTCTGCTAAGCCATGTTTCCTGAGCCGTTGGCAGTGTGGGTGCTCCTTGGCACCCTGCTGGGGCTCAATATTAGGGAATTTTGGATGCGTGCTCGGGCAACCTGGCTTGAATCTGTATTTATAAGACAGTGTGCTAACACAGCTGTGTAAAGCCTGCAGGACGCAGCTAGAGTCCTCTTTTGGTCTTTCCGAAGAAAAGGCTGTTCCCAAAGAAAAAGAAAAAAGCATTTCGCCACAGCCGCTTGGCTGGGAGCCAGTAAGAGAGCGGGAGGGAGGCAATACGCCTTTATACAGTGCAGTGAGCGTTCAGTAAATGCAGTAGTAGCTAGAGGGCGGGCAACTTTGTCATCTGCATGTTTCCCTCTGCCCATCTCCTGCTGCTCTTACCTGGACTGCTGTTGGCTTGCAGGGCTGCCCTGGTCCTGATGAGTGTTGATTTAGTGCGTGTGAAGGGTTTGCTCATCCTCTCAGAGAAGCTGAAGTAAAATCTTCTCTCCTGAGGTTTTCTAGGAATTGTTTGTGATACCACATTGACGTGATGCTCTCGGAGAGGAGTGCAAGGTGCAGTCCAGATGGAGCAGCTGATGGTTGTCTTGGGCTTCTTTTTGTTGGCCAGTCACTAGCAGTGACTTTCCTTCTCCCTTTCTGCCTCTCTCACTCTCTCTCCTGGGTGGTCATCTGTTAATAGCATAAAAAGAGCAAGTGAGAAACCTTTGGGGTGTAGCAGGAAATCTGCCTCTTAAAGCATGTGATAATTTCAGGTTTAAAAGACTGAGGATGTGGGACTGTCTTCCAGAAAAGCAAGTGTGCTAGTGGTCCTTGCCACTCTTTTCTCCTGCACCTCACTAGTTTTTTTCTGGAGCATCAGGCACAAATGGCAGCAGCAGGTTTTGCAGGTGCTTCAGGTGATCATTGGCAGAGGGATTAAGTGATGCCCCTAGGGCTGAGCTATTTCTTTATTGAAGCCTGCAGCAGGAAGATACTTGGGAAAAGGAGCTGTTCTACACTTCAGTTTATTGGCTTGGCCAAAACGAGCTGCAAGAGAGATGGTTCCTATATAGAGATATTTCTCTTAACCATGGCTTCAGGGTAAAGATGTGGTAGTGACACAGGGAATTTTGCTTTGTGGTGCATGACAGGGGGCACAATTTTAGGCATGCTAAATTTGCTCAGCATACCTGCTGCTTGAAGATATGTCTTAATCCCAGCCTCCTGGATTTCACAAAATCCCTGAATCCCTCTCTTCTCTTGAAACAAGGCCAGGTGTCTTTTGAACTCGTGTATATTCTTTGTTCCAGTTGCCTCTCCTAGTAACTTGTTCCACATGTTTATTACCTTTCCGTTGAAGTGGTTCTGCCTGACAACTTCCCTGTTTACTCCCAGTTGTTTCATTTGAAATGTTTGCAGTCTGTTTTGACATTCCTTCCCTTCCTTCCCCCATACTCCTCCACCCTAGCTTGGTAAAGGTTACCTTGATCACCCCCTTTCATGATTTTGAAAATTCTCTACTAGGTCACATCAAAGTATTCCCTTTTCCAATGAGAATAAACATAACATGCTCTCACTTCACCCACCTAATAATTTAGAGCTTGGTAAAAGCCAAGATCTGGTTTCACTTTTTGTTGCCCTGGACTTGCACCCTCTGAGGCAATAATATTCTCCCTATGATACAGTGACTAATACAGAGCATCTGTTAAACCTTCATCTCAAGAAGAAGCCATTGTTATTGCTGTTTTTCTGCTAACACAGTTTTGTATCCAATATCTCTTTCTCTATTTTTCTTTACTGTGATGTTTTGCCAATTACTGGTAGCTTTAATTACCTTTTTTCTTCCACTACGCTGATGTTATTATTGTACTTTTCATATACAACTTTTCCTGATTCCTTTCTTGGGGACTAATTTAGTTTGTGCTTTTTGTATTGAACTGCTGAACTGAACAGTATTTGGGGAAATGGGATGGAGGGACCCTTGTGAATCTGACCCTTCCACTCAGAAACCATTTACCCAATATAAAGTTCCCACCTAATATCTCACTTTATCTCTTGCTCCACAGCTGATGTTCTGTCCTTTTACTTTGAAATCTGTAACTTTTTGTTTGTCTCCATTAGTCATCTGTGATCTTGGACCTTGTCAAATCTTTGTTTGAAAAATCTAATCTCAGTACACTATACAGCATCTGTCATGTTTTTCTTATCTGTCACCGCAGTATTATCTTCAAAGATATCCAGCAGGTTAGTTAAGCATGACCTCCTATGTCTAAATGTATGTTAGCTGTCCTTAATCAAACTGTCTTTCCAGGTGTTCTCATGTCACATCCCTTAAAGGTTTCCTGCTAATTCTGATGCTCTATAATTTCCTGGTTTGACTCTTGACCTGTTTAGGGAAAAAAAAAAAAAAAAAAAAAGAAAAAAAAAAAAAAGAAAGAAGAGTGCTACATTTAACTTTAAAGTATCCTAAGTCTGGTAGAATTTTTTTAATAGAATACCTTCCTTATCCTCTCTTATCACTATTCTTGCTCAGTCCTATTAATGGGGTAGATCATTAATGATTTTTTTAAACTGCTCACCTTCTTGAATCAGTTGGTATCTGAGAGGCATATCGAGTTTTCATAACTGAGAGGATACATTGATAGTTTGCCAGAAGAGCAAAGGCCAAGCTAATGTACTTAAAATGGAACATTTTAAGAAAAAAAACTTGAAGAAAAAACTTGAAGAAATGGCTCAGACCTCCTGCATCAAGTTGGAGCATCCCAGGCTTCCTTCAAAGGAGTGTGTTGGTTGATGGCTCGTTTCACTGAGCTGCAGTAGTCATGAGGGTGGGTACAGTGTTGTAGCTCTTTGTTTCCCATCTTCTGTTGGCCTTCTGTTGGATCTCCAGTGCAGAGACTGTATTTCTTTTTGATGGAAAAAAATACATTGTCCAATATCTGATGAATCTTCCTGTTCTGTATTCCAAATCACTGATTTTTTTTCCTGTTCTAGCAAGACATATCTTTTCTTCCTTATCCCTTTCTTATGTGATCTGCACTTTTTTACACTTGTTGAGTTTCAGTTTGATAGCCCATACAGAGAAACTAAACTAAAGTTCAGCTCCATCCCCAGGGGTTTCCATTCCCCTTCTTCACTGAGTAAAAGATACACATTTCTCAGCTTATCACTGTGAGTGAGACGTCAAGGCCAAGAAAGATGATTAGTGTGAGTAGGAGTGGAAGGGCCTTGTTCTTCATTGTGGTTGTACAGAAACAGAGAACAGAAATAAAAGAATAAAGTGGCAGATATATTATCTCATATTGTAATAGCAAATATTGATAATGTGCATTATAAAACCTAAAAGTAAAGACAACAGTCATTCGTCACTCCACTGATTCTCAAATTCATGGCTCTTTTTGAAGTATTAGATTAAAATGGTCTAATTTAGCTCCATTAGAAATAAAAGCCTAGTCCTATGTATCCATTGCTAAATGGTACATTCTCAAAGAGGTCATGATAATATTTAGCTCAACTGCATTCCCTTTTTTTAAAAAAAATGCTCGGAGCAAAAGTGTAGTGTGCCTTTAGAAGTCAGAGTAGCAGGTGTTACCCTTATGAAATATCTTCATCTGCTTTTTAATTAACTGTCATATCCCTAATGTTATCATAATTAAGGGGTATTCTGTAAGATCTCAGGTCAGCAGAACACATACTAGCTTGAAATACGTGACATTGTCTCTGAGTAACGGGCGTCTTAAGCACTTAGCTGAATCAAGGCCAAACTGCATATTTTTTCTTCTCGAGCAGTGGGTCAGTATCATAAATATGATTTAATCTTTGTTCACACAAAAGCAAAAGCACACATTAACTTTACACAGATCAGTGAAATTTTAGCTCCACTGAACTTGATGGGAGAGTTGCCATTGATTTCACTGTGTCTGGGGCTCCGTTGGTGAATGCTTGCACCAGCCAAGGCAGTTCGAAGTGCTTAAAGAAATAAGGCTTTGAGTGCCTAGGGCCTTAAAATGTACAGAACCTTAAATAAACCAGGTCTCTCTTCATTCCATCCAGTTCCCATTCACTGTCCCTTTAGAAAGCTGATGATATTTCTAAAAGTTTGGGAGACCTGTGCCTCCAGGTCAGGCTCTTCAAAGCCCAAAGGGCTGCTGGAGTTCTTAGAGGTTCCCAAACGCCTTTAGCATTTTGATCCATAATCTTTGTGAAGTAACTGCAATATCTTATGTATTTCTCTTATAAAGCCTTTTCAGACCTTTTCTTCCCTCAGATTTTGCATTTCTTGTTTTCATATACTGTTCTCCTTCAGAGAGATGATAAAAAAGAGAAGCAGCAGCAAAAGCATGAATATGTAACTGTGAAAACTCTTTCAATAAATATTATTAACACAAACCTGCATACCAGTCTGGTTTCGTTTCTATAGCACCAGCTCTACTGAGGTTATGTTCTCAGGCTGCAAGATCATAAATCAAGTGAAACCCTTTAATTTTGTCTGATAAGATCTTGTCCTGTTCTTCACTCTTTCTCTACCTGTGCTTATTGTGTAGTTTCTGGTTCAGATAATGGAACATCTGAAATATAATTTATAAAGGAAACCTTTTTCCTCTTCAGCCACAAGTCATTACTGGCCAGACTAGCTGCACAAATTCAGAAATTTATACTTTCATAAGTTGAGAAGATATTTTCTCCTGTGAGTTACCTTCATTCCTGTTGTTTAATAGGTATTAATAAGTGTGGAGGCTTGGAAGCATCTAGCTCCTTCTTTTAAAACCTGAGCAGAATATAAAATTGTATTCAAATGGTGTTTTAAAAAATCCAGAAGGAGTTGGGTTGTCTCATCATTATTAGAAGAGAGGTGAAGAGGTGGAGACATTGCATCAGGCATTCATGTGCCTTCAGGAATAAACAGCGTCTTCAGGCTGCTCTCATTCACAAGAGTCTGTGCATTGTCCAAGCTTAGTGGAGGAAGAAAAGAGGACAGATATTTTATGCCTTGGACACGCAGTGCGGTGGATGACCCTCAACACTGGACAGAGTGAATTTTGCCTGCCAAATAACTGAGCGAATGGGCCGGTTATAGTTTTGTTAGAGGAACAAATGTGGAGTCAAATGATCAGCAAGATACAAATAATTGATTTGGCCAGTGGCCTGATTTGGCAGGTTTATCAGTTCATCTGCCTTTGTTTCTTCCTCCAGCAAAAATATATGAGCTTCTCTGTTCATCTTTCATTTTCATTAGAGCAAGTCTAGCCAGTCAGTTTTCCTCCTTGATTGATCAAAAGATTCAGAAACAGAAATGCAGCCATGCCATGAACAGCATTTGAAGGAACACTGTCAAATTATTTTTTATTAAATTGATTAATTGCAGGAAATTCCAGCTTCTGATTCTCATACTGTAATACCGATGCTCTTCAGAGAAAGGGATTGTTAGGTTCTTTCAAAAAAACTACCATGTGTTGGGTTTCTTTGGGCTTTTTTCCTACAGCATTGATCATTTTATCTGTAGACTTTTTGGTTTGTTCTGTTTTGGATTTAGTGCAGGGGAAAATACAGCTGAGTAGAAATTTTGTTAATGTAAGTCTCAGATTTGTTGAGCTCACAGTTTTTTTTATACGGTAAGATGTCAATACAGTGAATTTAGTCCCTGCAGTCTTTTGCCAGTCAGAACAGCATCTACAGTGGGAAAGCTTGCACATATAACTACATTTTCACCAAAAACTGAAGGCTAAGCATGACTAGAGAGAACTAACCATGAGCTTCCTATAGACAAGAATATGGCACTCAGAGAATATACGGAATGAGCTGCAAAATATTGCAGAAAAATCTGCTTTCCCAGCTCCCCCCCCCCCACAAGTTTTCCTGACTTTACTCTTGGGTAACTCTTGAGGAGGTGATAGATACAAATGTGGGTTTTTTCAAGCTGGTTGCAGCCTACTATAACCACGGGACAAAGTAGTCTCTGGTGAACAGTTTGTTTTTGCCTGCAATTTAGTATAACTTTCATATTAAATACAAGGCTGCCCCAGCCAGTTTGGTGACTTGACTCTGCACTTCTCCCCATCCCCATCCGTAACCCCCATGCCTCCCCCCACCCTGTTTTCATTGTACTGCAAACTAGCTTTGTTTTTCATGAGATTCCCTGATTGCATGTTCCCTTGCCTACTTCTACAGCAGACATTAATCAGGTGTCAGGTTAGAGCAGGTAGGAGCTGGACAGAGAAATCTCACTGTTTAATGAAAGTGAGATTGTTATTTCTGTAGAAATGGTTCACCTGGTTTCCGTGTGTCCAAACAGCTAAAATTTCAGGATGATCTCATACATCGTTTCCGCTGGGCAGCATACGGATGTCTTGTCTTCCCCTTTGCATCAACTTTTTTTCCCCAAGCCCATTTACTTCCAGTGCATTGTACTGTTGTTTTACCTGCCTACGCTTAATGTACCACCTCACTTACTTTGTATTAAGCTGATCTCCCTGCTGTTTTGGGTATTACTATGATCTAGATTCAAATTGACTTGGATATACATCCAACCGTATACCTTTTTCTGCATGCTGTTATGTTTTCAGTAAATGCTCTATTTAAACATATTACCAGTTTCAGTCTTTTTAGCCATGTAATTCTTCTTTCTTATCTTTTGTATTGAAAGTTCTACCATGTGTGATTTTATGAGGATAACAGAAGTAGATGCTTTTTGCAGTATTTGTTGTCTTTAGTGACACCCTGTACAGTTCGAGATTTGTGTGATGGGGTATACATCTTTGCATGTGAGACACTTGTGTCACAGGTGTTTATGATTAACTTGGAATACATGCCTGTGTTTCTGCACCAGTGGAAGAAATTGCATTTACTTGGCAATTCTGACCTTCTCACCTGCACTCTGCTCACTGTAATCTTACTCCGCAGGAACTGCTTTGAACACCTCAATTCAATAATGCTGTTTTTATACAATACACTATTTTCTAATAAAAATAACCTACTATAAAAATACCTTTCCTTTTCTACCTGTACCATCTCTTGCAGCCTCCACTGAGTCACAGCAAGAAGCGACTATTATGCTGATCCAAAACTTAAGTGTTACAGGCTTATATTAAGAGCAGATTATCTCCTGCATCAGTTAGGCTGGAACAGAAGATGTTTCACCAAAGTCATTGAAAGCTTTCTTTTACAGCTGGAATGGGTAATGAAATGCTATCATACCTTAGAAAGAAAAGAATGATGTGATGCAAGATGGAGGATAGAAATGATTTATGCTACTAAGGATAGGGAAACTGAGGCAAAAGACAAGGCACTTGGAAGGCAAGGCAATGAACCGACTTGACCGGCTGCCCTTCTCTTCCATTTGTTCCATTCACGGCCACGAAGAGAAAGGTAGAATTGCAGCTTAGGGCCCAACTCAGTCTATCTTATTTCTTTGAGTGTCCCCATGTGAGATACCTACAGCTTTTATTTTCTAGAACTTTCTATTTTTTTCTCCTAATTATCTGTTGAGGATCCAATCCAAGAAGTTTGAGTTCAATTTAATTGCATCCAGCAAAAGATAACTTGTGCAGTGGTTGCTTCAGACAACTTCTTGTATTTTTAATATGCATATAAAACTGGTTGCAAGCTCATATTGGAAGGGTGTGTCAATATTGTCACACAGACATTAGAAGGAAAACATGTGTTGTGTCATCTGCCTATATATGTGCTCTACTCTGAACACTTGCCAGTTTTCTGTAGTTGAGCTGACTACTATGTTGAGCTTAAGTAAAGACATACAATCTATGATATTTTAAAATTATAGTTTAAAATATCACTGGAATGCACAGCAGATGTTTTGGGAATATGTTTTCAAGCAGAGATACCAGCTGATGGCAACTGGTTTGGTGCAGTAAAATACTAATCACTGGTCAGGATGTTTCTCTTCTCTCCTCCCCTGCAACATTTTGAGTTTACCAGGTATTTAGTTTAATGGAGCAGGAACTTAGGAGTAAGGACACAAGTTAGATCACCTGTGTTGCTTGAGAGAGTCGTCTAGTGTTTTCTCAGTTTCTTTTATTCATTCAAAAGAATAAGGCAAGTTTTCCGCAGTACATGGGGAGGAATTAGAGTGGGGCTTGGCTTGCTACGGTGCTGAAGAACTGTGGGACGTTGGCCTTGGGAGACCTAGTGAGGAAGGAGCCATAGCTGAGAACACACCATGTGTTTGTTTACACCCAATCTAGGTGAATTTAGATACTCTAACCAGAGCATTTGGGCCAGGTCTGCTGTTAAAGTCTAAAATGTGTGATTTGACTAAGTCCAATTACCCTGACTTCATAATTAAGTCAGACTTGGTTAGTCTGACTCTGATTAAGAGTAACTTCATCAAAACCACTGCAACCGATATGTGCATAGGGCAGATTCCAGGGGAATAATACAGCTCTGCTGGTTCCCATTTGTTGCAAAAACATTGCTGGGTTAACTTTGTACTGGCAGACGTTATGCTGGATCAAGTGTCGTCTGTCCTCCCACAGCTGGCATAAGGCCAGCATAAACTCCCTATCATGTATTCTAGCTAATTCATCCTAAATGTGATTATGTGCCCTGGGCTGATCCAGATCAAATGTGTACTGAGAGCAAAGAGCTGGGATTAATGATTGTGGAAGCATGACCTGGATTCAGCCATGGAAGATGTTGGGTCGTCTGCTTGTTCGTGCCTCCCTAACGCTGCCTAACTTGCTCAGCGCTTCGTCCTTCAGGGAGAAGCACCAGGAGTGGGAAAGGACTAGACTCACTCAACTGAAGTTTTCTCATGCTGGTGCTGTCATTTTGTTCCGTTCCAAAGGTGATTGTGTTTATTCTCTTTCTTTAAGGTATTTAAGTGCACTTGTGAAGAATCATATGAGAATTGAAAGCTCCCTCTGCGAAATACCACCTTTTGTTTCACTTTAGTTCTTCCAGATCTGATGACTAATTCAAGCCGTTCCATTGCCAGGATAGACCTTAGACTCTCGCTCTTAAATTCTTACACTTGTGTTAAAAATAACTTCTACGCGTTTCTTTCTTTCCTCCTTTAATTGAGTTGACAGCAAGGAGTTCATGTGCTCCGAGCACATCTTTGCGCTGGAATACCGAATTTCCTTCCTGAGCCTCTCACTTCACTCCCACCTGCCAAATCGTGGTGACTTCTGTCAGAAAGCCCCAGCGAGGCTGTTCTCCGGTGCCGGGCTATGTGGTTCATGTTTGTCACGGGAGCCAGGGAGGGATAAGCCTTTGGGCAGGAGGCCTGTCAGGCCACTGCTTTTTCCTGAGAGGTCCTTATCAGGAGGACAGGAGGAGGAGGATTTGTAGGTGTGAGCCCACGTAGCCCAATTTTTTGGCTGCGGAGCTGTCACGAGGCACAAAGATTAACATCAAGCAGTCCCCTGTGGGGAAGGAAAAGCTCTCGTGTTCTTACTGGCGTTGCAAGGACTGCAGCAACAGAGCGTGTACAGCAGTGCTCTCCTATCATTTTACAACTCAGATACAACAGGCCAAACGTCAACATTATAAATTGAAGTTCAGGCGGTTGGCTGAAGAGGGACCAAGGTTTCTTGAGCTGCATGTGGAAAGCTGGAGGCCTCCTGGATCTGTGAAGTTATCCATTTTTGAAACATGCTATTTTGTTTCACCAGCCTGCCTTTCCCCCAGCCTGCCTCTCACCCATGCCAAAAACATGTAGTCATCTGTGGCTCCTCCTGCTCTCTTGTCCCAAACCATCTACCATAAAAGTTTTGGTCAGGCTTCCATTTTTATCCAGAATTTTCTCATCTCCCTAAAAACTGACCCCTTCTTCCCGAAAAGTGCTTCTTCCTTCTCCCTCTCTATAGCTCTTTTGCCATCCCTTTTGGATGGCTCCCTCCGTTTCACCACTTTGAGTTCAGGCTCCTGATTGCCACACTGGTTTGCTCCTGTCTGCGTGCTTCTCTTCCACCCTATGCCCGCTTCCATTTGCTTCATCAGCGTTGCTGACCGCACCTGGGGATTTTCAGTTTTTGTCCCAAACATGCTTTAGCTGTGAAATCTGAAGCTGAGCTGTAAGTACAGTCTTTTCCTAGCCCTCAAGACTCTCCTTTACCACGTTTTCTATGTAAAATAACTAGATGAGATGAGTCAGCACTTCATAATATTTCAGATATACAAATTGGAAGAATTTGCTTACATCTTTCTTACCACACCTTTGCATATTACTCTTGGCAGACAGTGATGAAATACTTAGATCACAAACTCCTCCAGGCAGACAGCAGGTCTTCCTATCTGCTTTGTACCTGGCACTGGTGCTGTTATCGCATGAGCTTGATGCTGATAATGGGACCTGGCTGGAAAAAGGAGGCATTTTTTTCCCATATAAAATTGGTGAGGGTTTGATGAATGACTTTCCCTAACACTTAAATGCTTTGCTTCTGGAACACTGCTTCATGAAAGGTACTTCCTGGGTTTTGTAGTTAATAGATGCCCCTGGCTTCCACTCGTGTCTTTAGCCTGGCTGAATCAGCATCTCCTGTGGGGCAAAGGGCCACACTGCATCCCACGCAGGCATGCAAGGGATGTGGGGCACGGCCCCAAGGCGAGAGCATGAGCAACGTGCCGCAAATGCTTCCCAAGGGGCACTGCAGCAGCATTTAACACCTATACTGTTTGGGATTTAGAGCACTGAGGGTTTTCAGTAGAAAAAATAACTTTTGTGGGAGGTATTCCTTAAGCAGAAAAATCTTAAGCCTCCAGAATCTTGTTGAAGACTAAATGTCTCCATATATAGTGAGGGTGAAAACCTGTCTATGGGGAAAGTAAAGAAGGTCAGAGTATCTGTCCTGCTTCTGCTTAATTAGAAACATTTTCACATTTCAGACCTGGTTTCAAAGTGGCCTGGGGAACACCAGCTCGCAGTGTCGGAGGCTGCTGGCACAAACCACCCCTCACTCGTACCTCTGACACTGAAGGGCGAGAGATGCTTCTATTTTTGTGAAATTACTTGAAAAACTCTGAAAATAACTGCTTGTACAACTGCCAGTGGGCAAAATTAAAGTACCAAATTGCTCTTCAGTATTAATCATGCTAATTTATGGCTAAATGTGACTCATTTGATTACTTACGAAAATCAAAGCTGAATGATTTTCTTTACTGCATGTAGGAAGAGGGAGTGTGCGTGCGTGTGTGTGCACATTATCAAAAGAGGGAGTCACCTCGCCAATCGCATTCCTTTGCTGCCTTTTATCATTGAGACCCATGAAACAAGAATTAATGCAAAATCAGTTTTCAGGGCTTCTGAAATTTTCTTGTTAAGGACTGCCTGCCCCAGCAGCTTGCTTCCTTTTTTTTCCTAGGGATTTCTCAACTCAAGATGTCTGACAGAACTCCAGGAGGTTTCACATTCAGCATTTTGATGGTTTCCCATCTTCTCTTCTCTATTTTTGGAAATTACCACAAGAATGGCTTGAACCAGTTTGACCTGTTTGTACATCTCATAGCACAATTGGGCTCTAATTGAGGCATCTCACATTACTGGAATGATGCCATTATTATTTAAAAGCAAATAGTACCTATTAGGAATATTTATTCTCTGTCTTCTATGGAGAAAGCAATTTTCTATAGAAAGTCCTGTTTTTTTTCTTATTTAGGGTATTGATTACCTACTGCTTTGAAATAAGAGCAGATTTATATGCTCTGCTGCCGGATAATCTGTAAAGGACTGTTATGGTAAGATTGAGCTCCTAGGCTGGGAGCCAAGAAGAGAGAGGATGTTTCGCGGCTTGGCTCTACCTTTTTCACATGATTCATAGGATGCTGTTTAAATCTCTTTTTACCTCTGCTCAATTCGCAGTCTCACAAAACTCTGTTATGGATCTCGTCATCGTAATTTTCAGGATACAGAGCTACCTGGCTCGTGGGGCCCATAGGCACGGCTGCTGTGGCAGGGAAACACTATGAGAACAGCTCATCAGCTGTTGCCAGCCTCAGATATTCAAAAGCCATGCCTTGCCCCCAGGCCACTTGAGATTGATTTAACTTTATTTTTTCTTTTATTTGTCTTTGAAAATTTGAAATGTTTTGAAATGTTTCGAGGCTTTAAAAAAAAAAATCTGCAGTGTCGTAAGCTAAAAAGCATTTTTAATTCAAAACAAAGGAGGCTTGCAAGCAAGCGATGTCAGGATCGGGGGCATTAGGCAGAGCACCGCACATCAGGAGGTGAAATGGCAAGGGTAGATGCACAACTGTATATAGGTCTGCAGATGCTGCTCTTCCTGGGAGAAGGCCCTCAAGATGCTGGAGGAACAACGAAGCAACTTCGTGTTGTAGAGCAACAACAGGTGTTCCCCAAAGCTCCTGTCACGGGAAAGGGGTGTCCAGGCCATGGAGGCACCTGGGGGAATTTGCAGGCAGCATTAAAAAAGACAAAAGAGCTTAAAAAAGATCAGAGCGGAGAGAATTTTTCATGCTTTCAAATAGATGCATAATTAAGAGCTTGAGAGCATACTGAAGAACTGTAAAAATCCTGTCACTGTATCAGCAGGTGTGTTTTTCCTGCTACACTGACTGAATCTGAAAGAAAGACTGACTACCATGTTCCTTGTAGTAGCATTTGCAGGGGCAGAGGAGAAGGAGAATTGTCTACAGAGTTGTTCTTGAAGCCGTAATACTGTATTTTTTGATGGCGTGAATAACTCCGATTGCAGCCTGTGCGTTCTGCACACACCAAAAGTATCAGCTCTGCACTTAAAAGTCACCTGTATGGAAAAGGCGACCCACCACAGGGGAAGCATCGCTGCTGGGAACGGCACCGCAAGGGCCTTTTCCCCATTCCTCCCAGAAAATCAGCTGTTATGAAATCTGAGCGCCTCAGACATAGTGCGCCGCAAACCTGTGCCTGGCTGCTGCTGGGCTTTGCAGCGTCCGTCATTAGGGAAACTGTCCGCGGGGGATGACTGGGTATGTACAAACCCCGCTGGGGTCCTGGGAGTGATGGGCATTTAAAATGAGATAAATGAGGATGTCACTCGAGTTCAGCCATTTGCAGAGTTTCTGGAGATGGATGGTTTATTTCCAAGTTCCTGACCCAGTTCTCAGTCTCAGATTCTGGCTGCATGTGTTAATCCCGTTGGTTGTAAGAAAATCTGGAAGACAGGAATCAGGCCAGTTCTAAAGGTAGCAAAACCTCCAGATATTTTTCCAGCCTTTAGTTTTTAGAAATTAAGATTTTAAAATTGCTCCCATTCCTGCTTGGGGTATAAGTTATGCTTTTTGGATAGCCTGGAATTAACAATACTGCATAGTTTATGTGTTTTGAAATTTCCAATCATTATTTGGTATGTGTATTCATAAGTATATTAATTGGATTATATTGTGAGTGTATAGATAGCTACACTATACTTACAAGTATGGAATACAAACTCAACAAACGCTAATCCTCAGAATACACCATCAGAGAAAAAAATTATTACATTATATACAACTGATAAATCTGATTTAAAAGATTTGTCCACCAATTGATAGTAGAGTTGGAATTTGAACAAGTATTATCATTCTCAAAAACCTCTTTCCACCTGGGATTTATTTTTCTCTTCTGTGCCTCATATTATGATCTGAAACTCCCATTTGTTTAGCTTCTTCCTTTTCCTGTCCTTAAGTATCTCCCGTTGAAAGAGCTGTCATAATCTGTTGAGTGAAAACTGTTTTGCGTAATAGTGCTTTTATTTGATTGCTCTTACAAGTTGCTTAATGGGTTTCTAAAAATTCCCGCGAAATCCTTGACTCAGTTGTTTAGATTGCACTTTTGCTTTTCCACCCAGGGTGCAGAGAAGCACACATAACACCAGGATTTTGAAAGTACTTTGCAGCCCATAAAGGCTCCCTGGCCTGCAACTATGTGTCACTGTGTTAGCCCCCAGTGAAACTAAAACCTCTACCGTTTGTGTCACACCGGTGCTTCCTGACTGGTACCTAGCAGCTGCTGCTTAGTTGGGATCATCTTTGAAGGGGATGGGGTGGAGAAGACAGGAGAGGAAGCTGTGTTGCTTTTACGGTATACGTTTGGGCTGGATCTCACCAGGTGAAGTCTTACTTTTCTACAGGGGGAGATGGTGGAAGCAGCTTGCAAAAAGCAGTTTCCTTGTATGAGGAGCAGCGTCGTGCCTGCTCCGGAGAGGCGGCTGCAGCCTCCATCCCAGGAAGTCACTTGCCAGAAAATCTGAAATGGTCAAACAGTTTTGGGGGTTGGCTTTTATGCTGCCATGCCCAGTGGAGGAACAGGCATTGGTTGGGACTCAGGAGCACCTGGAAACTGTTTCCACCATTAACTCCCTTTTTGCTGTGTTTAATTCCTGTCCTATAATCATCATGTCCTACAAATGGGGGTAAGTCTCACAGCAGCAAATGTCATGGAGATGTTGGAGATTAATTCCTTTAATTCCTTTATGTTTGAACAACACATCAAACAGGGAAAGCAACATACAATTCTTTTGTGTGCAAATTTTACAGCTCTTTTTTTTCTCCCTGAAATTCCCCACTTAATGACTAAAGAAGCTCAGCAAGGAAAGTCGCTGCCATGCTGCAGAAGTATATTTCCTCTGCCACGGTTGCAGCAGCTCGTCTGAGTTTATAATTCCTAGAGCCCCAACCCACTCTAGTCAGGCACAAAAGGAAACTGTCTGAGGATGGAAGAGCTTTTTTCTATCATTTTAATATAATCTGAATAGTGTTTTTGCTTAGAGGACATTTGCCCTTTTTACATCCAGCGCTTTTTACATCCATGTTTCCATAGAGCAATTCTGTCCTTTCAGTCAGGATGGCCTTTATTTTATATTTAAATGCAGCAACAAATCAAAGAGAAAAAAAAAAGGGGGGGGGACAATGTGAATTCTTCCTCATATTTTATTTTCTCTCTTTTTCCTGTGCACATGAATGCAAAATGGCAGCTGCTGCTGCAGCGCAGTCCAGAGTCCCCATTTAAAAATGGCGTTGCTTGCGAAAGAAGTCCTAAACAGCCACGAGCTACCAAGCCCAACAGCTGACAAATGGAAGAGGACAAAATCAGGTCATGGAGGCAGTGACTAGGTTTTGCCCTTGCGCTGTGCCTTCCGTCCATCTGCGGATCTGGAGGCGCCGTGCGGACGTTGTCCCAGGGACCACCGAGGATGGGGACCGGAGAGACGGGGCAGCGCCGCGCTTGCAGCCGGCGGCAATTTTAAGAGGGGAAGCCAAGAATTCAGGGCTCGTCGAAAGGGCAAGTGGGATGTCATTAGGCACAGGTAATTAACTGAACTGGAATTGATGCTCCGACGCGCTGCAGCAGGCGCCCTCAGATTTTCATCGGCACCGTCAGTCAGCACCTCGGCGAATCCTGCAGCCCCCTCTTTCCCGCGACTGCCACTTCCCAGAGCACCTCTGCCTTGCCACCCAAAGCAGGAGCGCACGAGTCGTTCGCCCCTTTGGGGCCGGGGGGCTCCAAGGGAGCCCCGGCGAGGAGCGGGGCAGGAGCAGGGAAGAGCATCCCGGGTCCCAGGATGCTGAAAGGAGAAAGGCCCCATTCTGCAGTTTGCCCCGCGAGAGCCGGGCCGTAGGAAGTGCGCTGAAACACCCCGGCTAAACGAAGCCGAGGGTTGCGGCAGGAGGTACGTTTTGCATTTGGAAGTTAGCACCAGGGGTTGATGCGTTTGGATTTCTGCTCTTGCACCGTTCTGCCTGAAGTGCTGAGACACTGTCCAAGGTTAAATTCGGAGTTTCCTAAATGCACATGCTCCTTTTGACCACTGACACAGTGGTGACACACGCATGTGTGCATGTGTGTTGGCTGTGAATTTTACACCGCCCTTCCCTTACGTGCCCGAGTCACCCGCGTTGCACACGCGCTTTGGTTTTTCTTGCAGAGCTCTGTGTGTGGGGTTGGAAAGCATGTGCCTGCCGAAGGGGAGTCCCCGAGGGAAAATGGAAGTACAGACCGACCCCGAGGTTTATTTTTCAAGCTTAACGGATCTGGCTTTTGGAGCAGCAGGATGTGGCGATGCCCATGCCCCTTGCACAGTATCTTTTATGTGCTGTCTTAGTAAAAATAAGGGCCTCATCGGTATGACAGGGTAGAACAGTGCCCACAGGCTTTTCTGCCAGCCAAAGGCCGGTAGCAACCCTGAGAAGTCAGTAAACTGGCCTGAACTGCGTATCATTAAAGGCTTTTACAGGAGAGGCCTTTAATTCCTTTGGTCTCCGAGACTCCCGCTAATCTCTGCTCAGATCCTCGTCTCCGAGACTCCCACTAATCTCTGCTCAGATCCTCTCCGTTCCTCCTGCCGCACCTGGCTTGAGAAAGCAAAACGCCCTTGGTCTCCAGCAGGCACAGGGAAACACACATGAAAGGGAAGCTGTAATTGCTTTCCTGCGAGGGTTTCTTCTCCCCCACCCCTTTTTCCTGCTGTTTGGTTACCTTTACTTTTCCCTGCTTCCCTGAGGTTTGATGTCTTGGCTCCTCATTTTAACTGTCAGCAGCAGCCAGGGAGCGTTTTGGAGCAGGGACCTTGGGCCTCTGCTTGATCTTGTTCTCATCCGCGTGAATAGTTACTCAAAGTTTACGCTGGTGGAATTGGCAGCAGAATCTAACCCTCCTCTCAGATACCTGTAAAATGCTGTCCACTGGTAGCGTTTTATACACTTTTGTTGCTTTCAGAGCTATTCTGCAGAGAGACCCTGATACGTTCGTTAGTTAACTGTGAAGCTGTGTGCGTGCGTGTGCCTGCGTGTCCGTGCATCTCTGTCTCTTTCCAAGTCTCTTTTTATTCCTGTGGCATTTAATTCAGGATTAAGAATAATTCACTTTCACTGTCTTGCGAACTAATAACCAGAAAATTCAGTCTTCTAAATTTTCTACGAAGTCCAGTTTACTGAAGTGATGTTCCCTCGCTGAGGTCACTCCGCACTGCTGGAGGAGCCCGGGGGGGTCTTCAGTCCACCCCATCGGGGCACCTGAGCGCCGGCCGGCCGCAGGGCACTTGCAGCCGGCACAGAGCCAGCCCAGCTGGGTGCCAGTCCCTGCTGGCTCTCGCCGCTGCAGGAAGCACGTCCAGGCGGGCGACACTGCGTTCCCGCGGCTGCCGAGCTCCGTGTCAACGAAACCACTGGGCCCTGGAGACACCGTCGCACGAGTCAGCGCTCGTTAGGGGCCCTTCGTTTGGCTCCCGTTTCTGCCGGCAGCAGGCTCAGCCGCAGCTTCGGTGAAAGCAGCACCGTGGCTTGGGGCTACGCTGGGCGCAAGCAGAGGGGCTGCGGGGCTGAAAGCAGAGGGGACACCGCACCGCAGCACTTAACTGCGGCGCCAGCACGTGGGTCCAACCCGGCTCTGCTGCAGCTCTGTGGAGGCCGGTATGGTCATACCACAAATGAACGCTGCTTTACACTGGAGGAGCCCAAAAAGGCAGGGCGGAGGCTAGTACAAGGCAAAGATTTCTTGTGGCTGATTTGGAGGAGGCAGCATTCCTTTCGCTTTGTTTATTTTCCTAAGTGAAATGGAGAAATGGCCAAAAATGCTACAACTCCTGCTGCTTTTTACGCTTGGAGTTTCTGTTTGAATGCTAAGAAACGGGGCCAGTTCTAGTTCTTGACCTACACTTGCAGTATTCAATTCCCTGTGGGGACTGTGATGAATGCAAACACGCCGCAACTAGCACTAAATCACTGCGAACCGTGTAGCTGCATCAGCACAGCGCTAACTGCTGGAGTATTTACCCACCTGGTCAGGCAGGCCCGGCTGCACGTGCTGAGCTCTGGGCTTTCTCGTCCGTACGGCTAGCAAGCACGCAAGGCACTGAGTCACACGCCTGTGGCCAGGCGAAGTATTTATGCTGCCTTGATAGCGGCTACCCTCACAGACACAGACCCCAATACCACGACTGGCAGTTATTTCAGGACACCCTGTGGCAGCACTGCCCGTGAGGGAAGGGATTGGGCCCTTCCCGCTCCCCCTGGCAGCAGCGTCCTGCCCCTGTGCGACCAGCCGCCAGCGCAGCCTTCAGTTTTTGCTAGATTACTTTCAACCTGGATTAGTTCCCCCTGGTGCAGTTTGCTGCAGAGCTGAGCAAACGCTTGTGCCAGCGCAAGGCAGAGCAGCTTTAAAGGCAGGGATGGAGGGGGGCAAAACAGCTTCTTTAAGAGGTAGCACAGGCGTAAAGCAACCGTGAAATTATGGCATCTTGCTCTCACTTGTGTCTCCTTGTTTGTTTTTAATTTCCCTCCTCAGGTAGATCATAGAAGTGAACAAATTGTTAATAGGTATTACCTGCCAAGTTGTCTGTGGATCAGCCCAGCTGCTTTCGGCTGTTCCGTTTTGCTCCCGGGGCTTGGTGTGATTTGCTGTAGGGAGGTCTCCCCAGCGTGCCCGGCGGGTTTGCGGAGCGCATTGCCAGTATTCCTCCTACGCGCCTGCCGTTGGCCAGCGGCGCTCTGCCTCCGGCCGGCCGGCCGGGCGGACCGGGAGCGCGGTAGGGCCGTGGTGGCGGTTCGCGAGGCGCTGAGCAGCCTTGCTTTGTGTTTAATTCTCAGCAGAAGTGTCGTCTTTAAATGCATATGCTTGCAGGGGCTGCCGCGTTTGGGAGGCAGGTTACGAAGCCCGCTGCGCTGCTGCGCGTTGGGGTTATGCAGCGCGTGGTCCCAGTGGCTCCCGAGTGCCCTCTGTGCCCATTTCCTCCACTGCAGAGCTCACTGAGGACGGGTTTTATTTTTCCGAGCGCGTCAGGACTTCGAGCACAGCGTGACGTTCTGCATGCTGTCAACTACTTCGGGCTGCTTGTCGAGGAGGGGTGCAATGCAAGCTGAAATGCTGCTCTAATTTTTGCATTATCATTCCTGTGGCAAATGTCATTATTAGGCTGTGCCGTACTTCCAGAGGAAGTATTTTTAAGGGAAAGCATGGGTGTTCCTGCATATCGATGCCTTATTTACATCTAGGCTAGCGGAAAGCAACATGCAGTAAAGGCGCAAAATCAGTGGCTTGAGTCCAGAGAAAGAAATCACTTTAACAACTTAAGCCTGGCTCCATATTTGGCTATGATGTGTTGTTCCTCTCAGTGCAGCCGTAACCATAAAAGGATAGCTGACCAGTTGTTTTCCAAGAAAAAGGGCTACCACCTTCCATACAAAATATGGATTAATCACTGCAGGATCCGCACCAAACAAATTTAGAGCTTTGAAATTCACGGGAGGCCTCGCAGCTTTGCACAGATAGCTGCTCCTTCTCCTCTTTTGTTTACAGTGTGGCTTTGGGCAGTATCAAGGAACAGAGATTTAGTTCCACATTGTTTTTAAAAAATAAGTCATGCTTGCGTCCTGCTTTCTTTTTCCAGAGGAAAGACTCAAGTGCTTATCAGATTGCTGTTGTAGTGTAGGAAGGGTTGTCAAATAAATCCCCGCATTTTCCCTCAGTTGCTAGTTCATGCACTAACTGACTTCATTTTTTTGGCTTGTGGCCTTTTGTATCTATTAATGACTTTCCTTTCCAGAGCTACAAAACTATGTCTTGTGCTGGTGTCACAGATAGGAAAGCTTTGCTATGCTGGCTTTGCAGTAAAAATTCATCCGTTTTACCTTTTAAAAGGTGATTCTAAGGTTACCCTTATGTAAATCCAAGTGCTTGTAACTGTTTCCTGATGCTTTTTTATTGCCAAACCACTGTTCTTGTATTTAAAAGAGACTTGTGCTTTGACATGTGGAGTTTGGGAGACTTTTGCTTGGAGACGTTATATTAACAAGAGGCCTGCTATTGCAAAGTTTTTTGCAAGTAGCATCTAATATTTGCATAAATAGGATTTAATAATGATACTCATAGTTGGCCAAGTCCTGCTGCCCCTACTCAGGTTACGTGGAGTACTCACCTTGAGGATAGCTGGTTGCTTTCAGTGGAGCTGCTCTGCTGATTACCCTCATCAGGACCACTTACCCAGAGGCATCCTTGCAGACCTGGACCTGATGTTTGGCTGACCTGACTTTGAGCATTTTCCTGCAGAGCTCGGATGCTGCAGGTAGTCGCCCTGGGCTCCCTCGTTTGGACTCCCTCCCACTGCTGCCTCCTTGGGATGGCAGCTGGGGTCTTATGAAACTTAAAAGATTTTACTTGTTCTCAGCCACAAATACAAAAACTGTAGCTTCTGGAAGCTATGCACTCAGAGTATGTGCTAAAACTATATACTAAAAGATATACTTTCTGGAAGGCTGATCTGTGTCTGCTATTTTTTTTACTAAATCTCCCCCTACCTTCATAGTTGAGAGGTTTTTGTTTCAAAAATGGCTCTTCTGGAAGTTGAAGTCCTGGATATGAAGAAATTCTCCAGCATTAATAACGATTATTTTTGTAGAAATAGAAAGATGAAAATCCCACTAGGCAGAATTATTTTTTATCCACTATTTAGCCAAACAACAAGTATAAAGAGACAATAAAAGGGATTTACAGAATTAGTATGAGACCTCACCACCTCTCACATTTTTGAACATTTGCAGATTTTCCAGAACTCTTTGTCCGTTCAAGAGTGGTTGGAGCATCATGCTTCAATAGAGTTAAGGTTATTTTCTTGTCTGCCTTAGCTTTCTTTTCTTCGTGTGTTATAACCAATTAATTTAATAGTCCACTTAAGAACTTAATTCAGTCCTTTAGTTCACCCCAGGTTAGTTGTCAACCTTTTAGCAATTCCTTGAGGAATCCACCTATGTCCACCATAGTGAGAGCACAAAAAAGCAGGAGTCTCTTGTTCTGTGTAGTCACACATCTTCTGGGTCCGTAGCACTTAACATTTAGGCACCTTACAGAGGGAGAGCTCCAACTTGAAGACATTCAACAAATGGAAAAGCAACAGGCATTGCCTGACAGGGGGGTGACAACAGGCAACAACTGTTCTTCCAAGGTGCCATTCGGTCAGATCCTGCTGGGGTCTGTAAAACGACACGGTACGAGTGGATTATGCTCCACTAGTTGGGGAAGGGAGAAGAGAATCATTCGAAAGCAGAGAAGAGTTGTGGCAGGAGAGATGAATGGAAACTAAGAGTAGGCAGTGCTGTGCAGACACCTGAGCTGCTCGAGAGTACTCCACACACAGACTGCATTTTTTTTAGAGAAAATATGGAAGAGCTGCATTGTGAGATCCTGTCCTTTTGGGCCCTCACTGCTTGTGTCCTTCCCACAGTGATGCATGTTTGAGAGCTCCAGTAGCCTGGGAAGCTGTGTTGCTGGCATCTCTGACACACACGTGCTTCTGTGCCAGGAAGAACCTTCTACCCGAGTAACTGGAATGATTTCTGCAATGCTATTGCTAAACACAGGCTGGAGAAGGTCACAGAAAGGACAATATCACAAGCTCTGGTTGTGGCTTTACTTCTACTTGTGAACTTAATGAAAGACTTCTCCCTCTCCCACCCCGTCTCCTTTTGCTGCACTTCTTCCCCTTCCCTGGCATCACCCTTTGCCAGTGTCACACACTCTGGGGGGATATAGATGTTAACTTAATGAGTTGGTTTTGTTTGTTCTGGCAGCCAGTGCAGAATTCCACGCTTGGTGGCACCTATTTCAGAGGCATTTAATACTCTGCAGTGTATTAAAAGTAGTGTAGCTATGAAGTACACTGACAGCCTCTGCCCAGTGCAGGGCCTGCCTTACTGAACCCAGGAGAGTTTTCCAGCATCTGCACTTGGATGCGTACCACAGCCATGTCCCAGCTCCTCATCGGGACATGACCAGACCCTTCTCCTCCTCCCTGTCATGCCACGGAGCCAGAGCATGCAGGCTGCATGGGAGCCACCATCGCTCCTGCAGATCTTGTGGTTGTCCCCTGAGGCTCACTGTGGGGCTATTTAGATATAGTGACTGTAGCACATAGAGAAGGTGACACCAAGTGGAGCTGTAACGCTATACCCAAGGGAGCTTAGGGGCTGTCAGCTGCATGCTGAGATGTGGAGATAAAAGTAGAAAGGGAAAAAAAGGATGCTCCAATGAATGGCTGTTTATATCCTAACAACAGTGTGGGATTTCAAAACAGCGTGCGCCAGCATGAGTGAGTGAGTAGTTTGGCTCAGGATGAAGAGCTGGGTGAGGTGCCTGTGTGCTGATTATAACTGATGAAAGTAGGAACTGAGTTTGGAATGAGGTAGGGCAAAGTCCCACAGTTAGGTAAAATGCTGTGCAACAGAGTAGCGTAAATCATAATTGCGAGGAAAAGCCCTGTAGGTAAAGGATGTGGGTGCAGAAAAAATGCTGCAGCAGCTAAAAAACACTGTAAGGAACAATGAATTTGCAGCTGTGGTTTCCACAAATTTTCCGTAAGCCATGCAGAACGAGTCCTGGGCATGACTAGCCAGCTGAATCTTGGGTATGATCACTTAGGAAGATGAGTGAGGATTTGGAGAGGGACATATGTACTGTGCTAACCTTATCTGCTGAGAACATCTCTTAAATGAAATAGGTGGAAAAGACAAAATTATTATTTTCAGGAGATAGGTTGGAGGGAAAAAAAATCTCACATGTCATCATAGCTGTAACATTTTTTTTCCCGAGGTCCAAGCTCATGCTCTTAGGGCTTAAGGTACCCGTAATGTAATAACCACCACATAAAAATTTTTGAGTGCTAAGATATTTTTTTCCTTCTGAGAAGACAATACTGAACAGAGAAGCTGTGTTTCTGTCTGCCATTAGCCAGGCATCCTCCCAAAAGGATGTGCAAGGTTTCTCTGCATGTCCATATTGTTGTTTTCTGGTACAAATAGTTCTGCATCCCTAACCATATACAAATGTATTATGATTAATTATTCAGACACCACCAAAAAGTGCTGAGAGCTTTACAAAAAAAAAAAAAAAAATCATGAGCAGAAGATCCTTGCTGTATGGATTTTTTTGCACAGAAAAGGAGGGGTGGGGAAGAAAGAAGGGAAATGTGAAGGCCATTTCTAAAAATGTAGCCTATAAATCTAGTGTGGGAAGGCTGCATCCTCCCTTTTAATGTATTTTGAACTTTGATGTTTTTCAGCTTGTCAGAAGAAAAATGGGGTAAATGTTTATCTTCCTCAGATGATCTCTGGTTAGGCTTATCTTGGCTATAGATTGAAAATCAAAATATAAATCATGAGCTTTCTTATGCAAATACCCATTGTTAACATGTGTCATACACAGAGAAAAAACACTCAAAGTCCTCTCTCATCTTTATGTAGGATGAAAACAAATCACAGAAGTAAGTAGCGCTGAAAGTGCTAATATTCTTTGAAGCCTTTGAGCAGCATTAGTACCCCAAGAAACATGAAGGTGAGCTGTCTATAAATAAAAATAAATAAATGTGCATGGCATACTAATGACCGCAAGCCACCAAAACTTCACAAATATGAAGTTTTTTGCAGGAAACTTCATATTAGGATGGCAAAAATGGTCCCAGCAAAAAGATGCCAAACACAATATGAAGTCGAATCCTGGGATTTCATGTTCGTGTTGTAAGGCATGACACTCTCCAAGGGAAAACAAACAGAAAACTGGGAAAGTTTACACTGGCCACGTCAGGAGGAGGTCAGAGAAAAGCTGAATTTGCTCATTGAGGAAATATTTCAAACTACTGTCTACCCTGGAGGGCTCTAACTTTCTTTGTTGAAAGCTGTCATTTTGTAAACATGAAGAATGTGTTATTTTTGTCACCAACTATGAGAAGCTTTTGTGATCAGAGCACTGTCTGAAAAGGGCTACGGAGCCCATGAGGGCTTTTGTAATTTTTTTTCCTTCTCCTAATTTGGAGAATATTGCCTATCTTTCAATCACAGCTTCATAAATATGACTGAATAGCATCATCACAATCTCAGTGACTATGGAGGGAGATGACTGGATCATCTAAAGCAAACCACAGTATTTGTTTATGAACTTGGCAATCTTGTCCCTGGCTAGGTCTGAATTTACTTGATTTAATGAACATCCTTTCCTCTCTTTTTCTTTCTTCTCTTTGAAATCCAGGCTAGTGACTACTTTTTCACTTAAAGTGCTCCAATTTTCTTAGGGTTTTTGATGTATTACATGGCAAAGTAGCTCCCTTGGCTCTTCAGAGCGCTGTTTATCTCATGCCTTCCCCATCAATCATGCAATGCATACAGCAGAAGAATGTAAGGGAAAGCCCTACATTACATTTTTCAATTTGAAATGAGCAATAACCCCACATTCACAGGAGAAAGGCGAGCTGTGATGTTCCATGGTACCTTCATCCAACAGTAGCAGAGTCCGTGGGCTTCAGTGGGCTTGACTCGCCTTAGGCAGGTGACCCATGTGAGTAGCACTGCCAGCAAGGCTGTCACGGCCACCCCAGGACCTTCCCTGCTCCTGCCCTTGGCAGTGCTCCCCCAGGCTCACCTTGCTGTGCCATTGTAGGGTTGTTCCCAGTGCATTGCATTGGTAGTCGTGGGAGAGCTCACAGGCCCTGTTGCAAAAGTGAGATCAGAGGATATTTCAGGGTCCTGAGGGCTTCGGAGGGAATAAGTAGCTTCAGTAGACTGGGTAGTTTGGTCAAGTGCTTGTAAAACATCTGTAGTTGAGGGTGATTCTCGAGATGCATCTTCACCTGAGGCCAACCAGCAATCCGTGTCTCCAGTGAACTTAAACGGGAACAGCATGACGTAGTTAGCAGTTCTTGCCCAGGAAACCTGCAAAGGAAAAAAGCTCAGTCTCTTTGGTCTTCTGACCAAGTTTCATCCCCACAGTGTGAGGAGACTCATGCCTGGTGCTGTGATACCTGCATGCCCTGTGTGTAGTCCAGGTGCTTTCCCTGGCCTGCAGTGCTATAGCCTTTTTCTCTGCAACAAAGAACTGTAGTTTGCAGACAAACCCCTCATCTTCCATCATATGTTTTCTTATTGTTTAAAAGAAATGAAGGATGAGCATAGGGAGGCTGTGTGGCTGTGCTTTGATCTATTATTGTAGAAAATGCAGTGATGCCATTGCACATGAACACTGTAGATCAGTTATTGGCTGTTGTGGCTTAAGAGGATGCCCCTAGAGCTGCAGGGTACCGTGCCTCCTGTGTTTCTTGTAAGTGCTTTTAAACGTACTGCGGAATCGCTATGGCAATGTCCCTGCTCGGAGATAATCTAGTGCACTGGGAATCTAACTCCTGGTCAGTACTAAGGCCTTTCCTGCATTGTTATTTGTTTATTTTTGAGCTGAGACAGCCCAGAAGGGCTTGGCGCAGCTTCGCCAGCCTCTTGGTGAGCCTCTGCGTGAATCTGGAGGGCTATTTAAGCGTACATGAGGCCTGCTCTTTGTTCCCGTGTTTTTTTGATGAGAGGTCAGCATAGCTGAACAATTCCCAAAGAGCCGGGTAGGGAGGAAAAAGTCCAAGTTCAGCTCCTTTCGCTGCTGGGCTGATGTCAGAAGGATTTACCCAGCTTTGGGGACTTTTGTTTGGGGCTATTGACTGCTCTGGGAGAGACAATGGCTGGGCTGGCGCCGAGGCACGGAGCAGCGGGAGACGGGAACGCGACTGCTGAATCGGTGCAGTCGCCGAGCAGATGGAGGGATCAGCCGGGGAAACAAAAGCAAAGCTGCTCGCAGCACATTGCTGAAAAGCGAGCGGGGACACAATGCGCACAAGGCCCAGGCGGGTGCTGCCTGAGCGCGGTGCCGGAGAGGGCGACAGAGCCGGCTTGCAAAGAGTTCGGGATTTTGTTCCAAGGGTGAAAACATATTTGCGAATGACCAGGGTCGTGGTGGAGACCGTGGCAGGTTGAGTGCTTGGTTTCTCGCTGCTCCAAGCGGGCAGCTGTATCCTCCGCCAGCCCTGAGTGGGGAGAGATTGGGGGCAACCTGTGCCTTGCCCCTTTGGGGGAGCCTGTGGATTTGCGAGGCAGAGGCATGCAAGCAAGGTGCCGGGGAAGACCTGACCCACGGGGCTTGCTCTGCGGATAATCTTGGAAAGCTGCAGTCTCCAGAGCATCGTCTTTTACAATGGGTCCATGTGAAAAGTTTAAGAGCTTCTCTGCCTTATAACAAATGTTTTGGTGGTGGCTAGCAGAGAAGAGAGAGGACGAGAGAAGGAGGGGGGAGGGAAAGAGATTTGGCAGTCACATACGTGCATGCTTGTATTTATTCATCCAATGGTACTGCTGTCTGTGTGCCTTTCTCACTGCCTTGTGCGTGCCTAAAGATAACACAGACACCTTGAAGAGGTAAATACACGGACCCTCACAGGGGCTGGATAAGGAAGGGCACCGTGGTGCAGGAATTTAAATAAATGACTCTTAATATCTACTGTAGCGTATGTGAGCCCTCAGGATGGAGCAGGAGCCACGAAAAGGCCGGGAATTGTTGATGCACAGAATGAAGGTCAGTCCTGTCATACAGAGCTTACAGATGATTCTCACCAAGTCTCAAATAGTGCTCTTCTTTCACAGGCATTAGCAATGCAAAATATTTTGCCTCACTTTCCTGCAAATCAGATTATTCTCAGAGAGCTTTGATTTAAAATAGGTTTTGTTTTCTTTTATTTGGTAGAGGAAATTATTTTCCATCTTCCTTACATTCAAATTTCACAGAGTGAGTGACTACCAAGATGTTACTTACCGTGACAGTCGTGGTTATCAGTGAACTATATGTTGTCTAAATGAAGGAAAGAAGACAATGTGATGCAGTAGAGAAACAAATGCAGATCTAAAACAAGTACGCCATCCAAATCTTGTCCTTTAAATAACCTGCTAGGTAAGACTTATTTCTATTAAAAGTGGTAAGATTTAGGGACTATTTGGACAGTCTGTATCCTGAAGTTGGATGCTTTTGAGAGGTCATCCAAGAGTCAGCCTGATCTCTTCCAAACCCAGAGATCAAAGATATCACCCCATTCTTGGCTTGTATCTCAATGAGGCAAGACAGCTCATCTGTTCATGCTTGTGGTGGACATGGATGCCTTCTTGGAGCACCAAGAGACCACACACTCACCCTTGGAAAGCCACATTCTCTAACCAACCCAGTTATTCACAAACACACTTTTTCCTCTTGAAACAAAATGCCTCTTTTCAAGATGTCAAGATAGTCTTCTGACCTTGAGATGGCATAAGTTATACGTGGCAGTAGGATATTAACCCTGCTGGTGGAAGGGCTGGCCAGACATAGCTAGGAGATGACTATAAGAGAAATAGCAGAAATATGGGAAATAGTAGTGAAAAGGATCTTCTGGGTTGTTTTGAAGACTTTACAGTATCTCAGTGCTCTAAAACTTAGGGAGCTTCTAGTTTTATTCTAAATTTGTTTTGAGTAATTCATAACAACTCATTCATAAGCCAGCTTCAGTGGCCTGTCTTTATTCTTGACTTTTATTACCCTGAGGAATTTAGAGAAAGTATCTATAGATTCTCTCTGCCTTCATTATGGAAAACTAAAGAAGTTAAACCTTTCTAGCCTCCTCTTGTAAGACAGTTTCACGAGTCTCCGGCTCCAGGTAGTTTTTCTGTTCCAACTTCACTAAAGGACATTCTTGGAAATCTTGTTCCAGAGGGACTATGGGATCTTACACTGCTACATCCATCCTGGTTCTGTTACTTCTAGGCTAACTGGGAGAGTAGTGTGAGTTCGTATATGTATGCATAAATATGCAGAGTGCATGCACATGCACATATTTCAGATCGGATGCCTGAGAATTGCTATACATAACATTTTTGTTCAGATAAGACCTTAGCTATATTCGCTTGAACCACTTGATTTATTTCTTACTCCTTACTATATCAAAGAACACAAATAACTTTGTAATTTCAGGGAGGCCCGAATCAAAATTACATCTCACAGTTCAATATAAAAAAGGCACCAAATACAGATGTGGAAATCCCACTGATCTCCAGCTTTCATCTCTTATGGAGAAATACTTGTTGAAGTAATTTTACCCCTGTCAGAGAAGGAAGTGGAAGAAAATGTTTTCAGGGAAGTTGGTATTTCAGAGATACAAGGTTTCCAAGGAATTAACAAGTCACTTGATAAAAGGTTAGCATTTTAAGGCAGCTGTTGTTGCCAACCAGAAGGCAGCTGTTGTTGCCAACCTAAAAAACAGACTATTTTCCATCTTTTCTTTTTAATTTTGATCACAAAGAATATTACCAGCTTGAAAGATGGGGCATTTGAGAGACTGTTTTTTTAGCAGTGGTGAAAAATGAGAGCAGAAATAAGAGAAATATGTTCATGACCAAAGGGCAGTGACCACTGAAAATGCCCCCTCTTTCCAACCACATCCCGCATGATGTTTTCATCCTAACTGATCTGCAGTGCTTCAGAGTTGCTGCCAGGCAGCTCGGCATGGGAATCCCTCGTTTTGGTTCCAGTGGGCCTTAGCTCCTTCTCAATAGCACTTCCACTTGGAAACTGAATAGCAACTCACTGAGCTCCAAAAGGCCATTTTCTTCAAAAGCTAGTCTCAAAGGCTACCTAATGTTATTTAGTGTATAAAAATGCTACATTTTCTATCTGCATTTTTACAATAGAACGGTTTAATTGGTGGCCAGTATGCTGGCTAGATGCCCAAGCAGGCAGTTTTCTGTGCTCAAACTGTCAAACCTGTGGCACACTTTATTTTCCTTCAGAGAGACTGGAATTATTTGTGCCAGAAGAATCAAAAGATGCTGTCTGCTTGCGGTCAGGAGCTGGGTGGCTGCTTCTCCCATGCAGTGGAAGGTGACAGTTGCTTTTGAGGGCAGGGACAGCATATAAGGAATCTCAAAACCTACAGCCAGCTGCCAGAGCTAACCAACCATCTTGTCTGTGAAGAGCTAACAAAGGACATTATTAGAGGCTTACAAAAACAACAGTAACAAAATGTGGGATTTGCCAGTGTAGCTGTGCAAGGTTCAGTGGAAGAATATATGGTCCAAAAGTGTATAGGAGCTCCTGTTATGTATCTGAAGCTTGGAGTTGACCTAGATCTAATGTGTTTATTGGCATAAATTAGAGGAGTCTCAGGTCTGCTGTGTCATTTTCTGGTTACCCACAGATGCAAATTGTTGTCACATCAAGCAGATGGGAATCAGCCAAGAGAAAGGATGCTTGGGCTGTATGCTGTTTCCCCAAATATGTTTATGATGGCTTTGCACTGCCAGACCCTGAGAGTGACTCCAGCCCCAAATCTTCTTATAAATAGAATAATCGTTATTTTGAGATAATTTATCTCAACAGTAAGGCATGCTAGGGCTTCTTTATAAAGTTGTGCATCTTGGGGACAGTCTATCTGCTTCAATGCAACAGAATTAGATTCATGATGTGCCTGTATAATTCTCCCCAATTATCATACTGAACAAGGATCTCTATTAAAAGTCTTTCCTACTGTCCTGTGATGTGATCCTGAGAGCTCCTATATAAGTTTTTGAGTCTCTCACATTGCCAAGAGGTTAAAAGCTTCTAGATCTGGAAGAAAGCAAACATCCTAGTTGACAGATAAGCTGTATTTGTTTTAACAGAGTATGCTGGATCCCTAGAGTCAAAGGTGCTAACGTGACCTTGATGTAGATTGGTGTTTAATGGTGAAGCGAGGTTTGAGAGTTTGAGCACAGAAAACTCTGCCTGCTTGGGCATCTATCCAACAACTTCCATTAAAATCTCTTGCTTATAAAGACTTCACATTATCACATAACATTTACTTTACAATATCATGTTGTTAAAGATACAGATGAAAAGGAAGGGGAACAGCTGAAAGTCTCTGAAAGGTATTGTATGGCCAAATCTCCTGTTTTGCTTCTGAACTGTATTCTGTTTTGCTTCAGCTGTGAAGGTTTGCAAGGAAAACCCTGTTGGAGAGCTTTGAATTGGCATTAAATGCAGCAGTAAAGGCCATCTTGTCAGAAGGAGAAGTCACCCAAGACAAGCTGGAGTAGTAACTGCTGATGTTTTTGGTAACAATCTTTCCTTGCTTGAAAGACAGATATATAAACAGGGCGGGGAACAAGACAAATAGAAGACAAAATGCTACTTCTGTTTTTGTTGCTGAGCTTACTGGCAATCTCAGCACTGGAAGAAGGCTGAGCACAGCCTTATCAGTCAGTCACTCCAAGAGCTGGCAAATTAGGACCAGCATTAAACTGTTTATGACTGCTTTTAACTGACTTTTTGGTTATGAGCTCGCTGCAGAATTGCCGGAAAAAGGCTGTTGGCAGCTGGCTGGGCTTCCTTAAACAAAGGGAGAAAGGAGGAGCTGGGGAGAAGTGGAATAGCTTTTCCTTCCTTTTTTTCTTTTTCTTTTTTTTTCCCCTCCTCTTCTCAGCTAGGACCAATTTTCAGAGTGCAAATTTTGGTGGATCAGCTTATGATCCTCCTCTTTCTCAAGAGGCATGATTTCATAAACTTCCTGAGGTTAATTCAATCCCTATGTGGACTTATTCCAATCTTTTAATTCTTACTTTGATTTTTATTTTCATGAATAATTATATGTAATAGTCCACTTGTCTCCATGAAGGTCTCTGTGTGTTAGGAGCAGGGAAGGAACAAGATAGAGCATATTCTGGTCTGACCTGGACATGGAGTCAATACACAGGTGAAGAACATCCCCAGATGTGCAGCCTCTTTGCTGCAATTGCTCCATCACTGAAACAAGGGTCTGGACATAGCTCAGTATCCAGTTTTATGGAAGAC
This sequence comes from Rhea pennata, assembly GCF_028389875.1. Taxonomy (NCBI): domain Eukaryota; kingdom Metazoa; phylum Chordata; class Aves; order Rheiformes; family Rheidae; genus Rhea; species Rhea pennata. The sequence continues at coordinate 134,528,443 of NC_084663.1, read as the reverse complement.
AGTGAATCCTGCCTTGTGCCATCATTGCACAAACCATAATCTATCCATTTGTTTGACATGTTTATGGTGATGAGTCCCAGCCTCAGATATTCAGGTTGAATGAGGCCTGTCCTGTTGCTGGAATGCATTGTCACCCTTTAAAAGTTTTAGGGAGCTTTTCAGCCTTCAAGTGCCAGCTGCCAATGTGTAACATAACATCCCTCTTCCCCTCTCCCTGTTTCTGCACCTACTGAGGACAGCAAGGTGGGCATCTTCTGCAGAACTGCGCAGTGGTGCTGGCCTGGCAGACTTCCACCCGGTCAGAACTCAGCTCCTCAGTGCTCTGTGCTGGAAGTATCCTGGCACTCTCTATCATGAAGGTAACGCTCTGCAGGAGAAAAAGTAATTATTCTGTGGGCAATCTTTAAAACTTACCAGGTAGAACATGCTATGTTTGAGGGTCCTAAGGGCTTTTCAGCCTGCATTTGGCACGTGCAATGTGAAAAATGCTTTTACTGGTTGGCTTGACAGATGGCCTTGACTACCTAAATATGTGCAACTTTATCTCTTTTACAGTACTCATCACCTGGGTTTGCACCTGTTTGCAAAGCCCAGAAGCTTTTGACATGTCTCACCAAGAGATGATTTGCTGCTAGAGACAATCATGAGGGTTTAAGGGCACAAGCTCTCATTGCCTGGGGGAATTCTCATAGTGGATTCAGTCCCTCCATAGAAGCTGTAGCCAGGAGATGATGTTGCAGGGTTTAATCCGTTAAAAAGATGTTCTTCTTAGAGTTGTTGTATTGTTCTAACTTCCGGTTTGTCAAACGTAAAGTTGTCAAAAGAGACTTGCCTACTTGATCAGGGTGGAAATCCAGTGGATTTCATAAAGGTGGAAGAGAAAAGAGGCCGTTCTTTTGAGCTCCTTGTGGCAGGTGGCTACCACATTTCAAAGGAAACCTTTTTATAACCATTGGAATAGCTTTTTCTCCTATCCTCCTCCTCTGCTTTTCTAAAATCAATACTACTAGCAGTCCGGCATGCAGTATCCATCATAACTACCACCATAAGAATTTGACCTCATGTGCATTTTAAATTCCTGTTGGTTAAGAGCTGTTTTCACACACTCTTTGAATTTGTCTTGTTTCAGGAACAAGCTTTTAGATTGTAATATATGAAGAAAACAAAGGTAAAAATGCACACACACAATTTAATTTGATAGAACCATAATTTGTCAAAGGAGGACTGGATATGGATATGAGCTTTGATTGGACTCTTAAGACAAATCAAAGAAAATAAAAATTCAAAATGTATGCTTAATGCTATACCATAGTTTCACATCTGCACAATTTCATGTAAGTGTATTTCTGCATACATATTTTCAGTCATTGTGCGAATCTTACAGCCTGTGCCTGCAAAGTCAATTTGAATTTTAGGTTTTATTTACATGGGATTAAACGTAAAAAATGCTATCGCTCTGTCTCTCTTTCTCTTCCTCTGTCTATGCACACACGTCAATGATGAAATGGATTGCAGAAAGTTATGAGCAGAAATGTCATGAAAATTGGAATGGGTTTTGCAATAAACTTTTAACTACATAAATAGAGGTTTATTGGTGCCTCATTGAGTCTTTCATCACTGGGTTTCAGATTATGAATCATGAATAAACATTGTAATTGTGAAGTTTCTAAACACAATCAGTTGGAGGTTGATACTGAGGTTTGAGAGAATGGATGTTTGATTTTGTCTTAGAATTGAATGGGCCAATCAGAAAAACCTAACAGGATATATTCATTTGGGACTGAATTCTTGCTCATCAGAATAAACCAGAATATTTCCACATTTAAAGATGGATTGGTTGGTTTAATCTAAACAGCAATATATTGACTATGAAAGGGAAATAAAGCCAGACTCTTCTCACTGGTATCCAATGAAAGGACAAGAAGCAATTAGCAGTAATCAAAATATGAGAAATTCCATTTAGACATAAGAAAAATCTTTTTTTACTGTGAGGGTGGCTGAACACTGGAACAGATTACCCAGGGATGGTGTGGAGTTTCCATCTTTGGAGATACTCAAAACTCGACTGCTTTGGGCAGAGGAATTGAAGTAGATGATCTCCAGAAGGGCCTTCAGGCCTCAGCCATCCTGTGATTCGCAATCCAGAGAGTTTCTGTTTACTGTGGCCAATCAGCGCTGTCCTGGAAATCCCTTCTTCTGAGAGACTGAGCCTATCTGAAAACCAGATCCTGATCTGTGTGTAAAAGCTGGACACCTAAATCTAATCTAATTATCTCAGTTTCTGTTATGATCAGTTGCCTGTCTGTGGAAGTCTCATCTTTCCCATGTGGTAAGTGTTTAAGATGGGTGAGATATATGACCTTCTGAAAGCCTCTGTTGCCCTAAGTTGACCAGGTCAGACTTAGGGATCTAGCTTTTAGACCACCCAAAGCTGGGCATTTCCTACCAATAGTTTCTCCTGCTGTTCATTTAACCATGATGTGTGCAAAATGAGTGAGCTCCTATGAAAGTATCAATAACGAATGCACTGTACCGGCCATATTTTCTGCATGTGTAAAGTAGAGATGGTGACACTGAGCCCAGGTTAGTAAAGCATATTGAAATCTAAGAATGGAAATCCCATGGGGACACTCTGTCTGCTGGACAGTAGAGTAGGGCAGCAAGAACAGGCGCATAGAAAAATTAATACTGCTAACTTGGCTCCATGCTGCATGGTCCAGAGGTTTACTAGACTTAGCCCCACAGATTGGACATCCTTTCACACCTGCAACATACTTGATGTGTTCCTCAAGCACTCTAGTTTTATTGAAAAAAAATCCAATTTGCATGCTCCTAAACCATTGGGACAACAGGAAGATTCACTTCTAAAGCATGCTAGTGATAAAAAGCAACCTGAGAAGATTGATGCATCCAATGAAGGTTAGATAAGATTAAATAATGTTTTTTAAAAAGCAGCAAAATGGACAAAGCACAGTGTTATATTTTTAACAAAAATAACTTAAGAAAGATAATACAACTAGGGGCATTTTGTTAGTACGTGGTTGATTCTCCCAAAAATGAAATTCCAGCGGGACTGAAACTCTTCTAGAAAATGGGTTAAATTTATGAGTATTTTTAACAGAAAAAATAGGGGAGGACATGAAGCTTCAAAAAAGTCAGAATATTTCATTGCAACGTTTTCTGAACAAGAGAATATGTCATTTTCAGATTTTCTGAATGAAACTTTTCAACTTCTAATTCTGAGACTGTATGTTCATTTTTCAGTTTCAGCCTGATACAATACAGTTCATATTCTTTTTGTGCTAAGTGAGTTCTTTTTCTGGCTTGGGGAGGATGAAGAAGGAAATCAGATGAACAAGAGAATTTCGTGCAAGATTTTAGGTTGATCAGTGAGTATATGTCCGATCCATACCATCTGACAATTGCATGTGGCAATTATCTAATTATATAAAACACAGCTGTGAGTTTTGTAGATTTAATGTGAAGTTTCTTTAAGCAAATTCTATCAGTCATCTTCTGTCTTCATTTCAAAAAAAAGAAAAAGGAAAAAAAAAGAGGATGCAATATAACGAGCCCTGCCTAGCCTTGTGGCATGGATTTTATCCATATGGTTATATAGATAATTGCAGCGTCTTTGCTGTTTTACCGTAAAGGTTTCCAGGAATGTTGCTGCACTTAGTTGTGCCCTCTGTGTATTCTCATACTATGTTTGTTTTTTTTTACAGTTGCTTGTGGATGTTGTTTTTTTTTTCCTCAAAGAATAAGCTACTCTGGCAGCAACAGCTCAGCCGCAGACCTCTCAGCCTTAAATTTTGTTCATTTGGTTTCATTTTAAATACGATAAAAACCTTTAATCCAAGTGGATGCCCGTAATAAAGTAAGATGAATCTCCTCCCATTCCAACAGAGCAAATGTGAGCACTGCTGAATAGGTCTGTGGCTGGGTCCTCGGAGATGTAACAATTTGCTTTATATCTGCCTTTCAATTCTTCCCTTTATTTATTTTTTTTTATTCACCACTCCTTTCTCTCCTTTTCCCTCCGAATCCCATTCCAAATCCAATGACGTAAAAAACAAATGTCATTGCTGTCGAAAGATGTGCTAGTACTGGCTCTGTTTTCTGTCCATACCTGCTCACTTCAGAGCCTAAATACTTGCAGCATGCACACAGCTCAGGGAGTTTAATGTCAGACTCTGGCCCCCTGAAACCATGCACTTCTTTGATTTCTGTCCTTACTTATTTGTGTACTTGATGTATATCCAGCTGACCGTGAGCTGGAAGGAGAAGATGCACTGGCCCAATTTAGCTTGGCTGCAAGTGAGACTGAATTTTAAGACACTGATTGCTTACAGTGTACCTTGTCTGTGAGTGTTTGCACATGACTCTGTGTGGATTCAGCCATTTTTGCAAGATTTTTGGAGGCTTTTGAGAGTAGCTGGTTCTTGTGTTAGTGCAGAGCTGGAATGATGGCTATAAGGAGATCTGAAAGTCTGGGGAGAAGACAATGCAATGATTTCATTCACTGGTGGAAATCTAGGAGGAAGTTGCCGTATTACTCATCCAGGGGATGTTGTGGCTGTGAAGGTGCATGGCAGACTGGCCTCTGCTAAATCTGTGTTTCAGTAATTCAACAGCATAGGTTTGCTCTTGTTGAATGTGGGAATCTCTCAGTGAAGATAACCTAGGAACAAGACGTCAGGATGATTTGGAGGAAAATAGATAAATCGACCCCCAAATCCCTCAACGGTACTCTGTGGGGATTAGTAAAAACATTCATAGTGGGTGGACCTAAGTCAATAAATCCTTCACTGTGTCGCTTTTCCTTGTCTGCTCAGAAAATGCTTGAAGAAATGCACAGTGATGTTGTGCCTACTCCTTAGTGCTCACATGGTGCTGAGACTATCCTGCAATATACGCCATCAGTCAGTCTGTCACGAACGTTTATTTTCACAGTGCACAGCTACTTCTCCCAGGGTGCATCAGAAGTACAAGCCGATCCTGATAAGGGAGGAAAAAAACAGAAGTTAGCATCACATGTCCTTTTTCATTTCAGCTGCTTTCCAGGTTGCCATGCACTGAATTTCTGTTTATTTGCCCCTGGAGCATTTAGTTCCAGAATATGCGAGTACATACTTCTTTTTTGGCCCTCTTTGTAGACAATGAAAGGGTGTGTTTGTTCTGGTAGCTTTAGGGTAAGAAATAGCAAAAGAGGTACTGTCTCTCTGTTGTTGAGAGGAAGGTGAACACTAATTTTATTATTACAACAGACTCCATTCTGGGGTTTGCTGACTCCATGCATGGACATGCACAAGCAAGAGGGAGAACAGAAAAAGGAATAAATGGAAACAGAACAGGAATACTGAGCACATTTGAATGTTTAATGCTATTTTTAAAGGCAGTCGTTTTCATCTCACAGAGGACATTGCCACTTGCATATTCAAGAATAACTTGCCCATGAAATGTGGACCATCTCTGGGGTGGAATCTGGTAGTCGTTGCACAGCACACCACAGCACACCGTTTTTCAGATCGTTACGTTTTGTGGGAAGGGAGGGGAAGTGGTTGTGAGCATGGTTTTGAAAACGCTGAGATGTGTACTTTCAGCAAGAGCGTAATCTACTGGCACTCAGCTAATAGCAAATGTGACACCCGGTAACTTAACTTGCTACCAAATTGTTCTGGGCCACAATGGAACTATTTCCTTTAAAAATGTAACACCATAATGTTTCCAGATCCTTTTGGAACCGGCATCTAGGTGAGCTGCAAAGAGGAAAGCTTAGTTTTTATACCTCACTAGGGCAATTTTAGTTAGGCTTCTGGTAGCAGCTTCTCATTTCTTAACTCATGCTTAATTCCCATATGAAAGCTTGGAAAGCATGCAGTGTGAAAAATGTTTGTAATTCACTGCTCAGCACCACATGGATATCCACAGATTAGCACAAGCTATAAAATATGGGCCTGGTTATTTTCTTCTCCCCTGTCCTGCCCTCTCTTACCCAAGACTGAGTCTTTCAAATTCTGTCAGTCCAGATCATACCATTTTTCTCTACTGTCTTTCCCTAGAAAGGATGGGTATTCTTTTTTCCATTTCCTCAGAAGCCAGAGAAGAAAGACAAAAAAATAAGCAAAATAGGCTTTCTCCCTACATTTGTCTTTAAGTCTGAGATAGACCTATAGAAGAGAAATCCAGTGTCTCTGCAGATGGTGGTGTCTCCTGGAGATGAGTGCACTGGCGGCGGCATGCAGAGGAGTGCGGGAGACAAATGGGGAGCCCTGGGTGCGGGAGTCGGAGGGTGACAGGGACACCAGTGGTGTCCCCGTCGGCGGTTGGGTGGGGAGCTCCTCACTGTGCTCCGGGCCTCTGGGGAAGGAGCCAGCCACTCGCTGCCTCTCCTCTTGCAGCGGGCTGCTGGCTTGTGCCCCTAGGAACAGCATCGCTTCCCTGACATCTCCTGATCTTATCTGGGGCATGATGAATGTTTTATTTGGTTGGGTTGGTTTTTTTTTTTTTTTCTTTTTTTTTTTTCTTTTTTTCTTCTTGTTTTTAAGACAGGACGCTTCCTGAAGAGGATCAAATTAAGCAGCATCATAAACTGTATTTTTCCTTCTTTGTTTTCTCCTGTTCCTCATTTTCTTCTTGTTTATATATAGATTTTAAACATGATACTCAGTGACACTAAAAGTAACTTTGAGTGCTGGGAGAACGAGTAAGTCCTACAAACCTTCCTGTAATTTAGAAAAGGCTGGATAAGCAGAGGGGGGAAAAGCAGCTCTTATCATAACTGAAATAGGCTGCAGGCCACAGCTGGCAACTTCTGTGAAAGAGACAGGCTACTTCCACAAGCATCAAGAGGCTAAAGGGAAAAAATCTTGAGTCCATAGGTAAAATTCAGGAGAATTACATCATTGCCTGTTGACTCACCCATATTTAGTTTAAATCAGGCTGGGATTAGAGAGAGAAACGTGCTACAGGGACGTGCTTCAATTTTTTTCCACCATGACCAGTTTGCAAGGTCATGCAGATTTTTCCTATGTAAGGAGGAAAAAGTCTTTTTTTCAGGACTGAGTTGACTAACAGATACAGGTTGATGTTTGTCACATATCTCTAGTTGTAGATTGTTTATACACATATTAACTTGTCTGAACATACTTGGTGCCTGTAAAAATAAATCTCTTAGACCTGAGTTCATTGAGGTGTATATGACCAACTGTGAGCACAAAATTCATTCCAGTGAAGTCAGTCAAGCTACTGGTACTTAAAAAGTCAGGCATGTTCTTAAATACCTTGCTGAATCAGGCCCAGACTGCAGGCTATCACTTTCATCTTTTGGCACAGAAGATGCGTTGGAAAAGAAAATTATAAAGGATTTTGCTCAGTTTTTGGAGAGCAGTTAAGAAAAGCTTCTCCCTCCTCTCCCCCTCAAAAAAAAAAAAAAAAAAAAAAAAAAAGGGGGAATTTAGAAGAAATCCATATCCATATGCAGAACATGAGATAAAGATTAACTTGATGACCAAGTAACATGCCTGCCAGTATGGTTGTCTGTTAGAGAAACTCTTTGTGGTAGGGAAGTGGTTTTCCAGGTACAGCATAAATCATAGAAAAATACAACTATTTTACAACTTTTGGTTTGATACTGCAAATATCAGCTTTCATGGTGTGTCATGAATCAATGAAAAAAGTTAGGGAGCAAAGCATTCCTGCTTCTTCAACAGTAGTTACAGGTCAGGTGTTTTGTATGGAAAAGGGGAACAGAAATGCATTTATGCAGTTAGACTTTTTTCTTTTTTTCTTGAGGTATGACTTGGCAACGTGAACCTAAGGACACTTGTATAATATTTCATGTCCTGTGGTGCACAAAAGATGAGACATGATGACCTAAGGATCTCCTCTGGGTTAGTGAAACCACCTGATCTGAGTTTGTGCCAATGGGCGTTTCAGACTGTGATCTTCATACATCTTTAGCCTGTCTTTCTGTGGATGCTTTCTGTGACTTCTCAGGAATTTTCATCCCTTTCATTACTTTTGTTTTTTGTAGCACAATTTTGGGTGTTTTTTTTTTTCTGTCTTCAGTTTCTCAGCTTCCATGATGCTGCTCGCCCAGCTCTTCTGTTTCTCCAAATCCAGACCCTTTTCTGCCAACGGTTTTGTTTCAAGGATGATGAACTACCACTGGGGCTACCTAGAGAGTGGCTGTGCTTGTGTTTCAGCCTTCAGCTCTCTGTGGAAGCAGCACTGCCTTCTCGCTTGCATATTATCTGAATTAGAGAAGGAGGAGTAGTCTTTTTTGTTTTTGCAGCTAAAGAGAAGATCACATATTTTCACCCACACTGGTTCAGTATCACCTCTCTCCCCCCTCTTGGCTAAGGCGAGCAGCAAGTGACATAGCAGTCAGGGAGGGAACAAGATCAGTTTGGTGGTCCCTGTAAAAGCCTGTGTTTCACAGTGGGGTAATAACCGATTCCCTAGGGAAGGTCTTTGGGATACGGCAATTTCCATTTATGAAGTGGCTGCCCCTGTTCGTGTTAACACATCAGACACGTCATCGTGAATGATAAAATGGTGCAGAGCCCCCTCTGTGGAGTCCTCCACTGCGCACTGAAATGCCAGCTGCCTGTTTCTCAGCCCGCACTGCAGCGATGTCTGCAGCAACTGCCCAGTTACGACAGGGCACAGCTGCTCCTCTGAGGTTCCTCTTTAATGGCTAATTCTTCACTCCTTCAACTCGGACAAAATCCTCCTGTGGAAGCCTTCAGTGCGCTGTGTTGTTTTCTCCCTTGCTGGTCTGCTGTTCTTCCTCCCCTTCACCTTCCCAAACAAATAAATCCCAAATCCCTGAATGTGCTAATTTGATGACATGAACAGACGATGACGTCACTGATATAATACAGATATGTAAAAGCATGTTTTTTCTGGCCAATTTAAAGACTTGCGCTGAGGAGTTAAACTGATGCAACTGAAGGATGAAACACTTAAAGAAACATTGAACCTAAACAACCCCATGATAGAATGATTAAGTTAATATGCATCCTGTTTAGCTTACCCTGGACTTCTAGAATTTGCTGTCTGTTTTGTTCTTTCATCCTGGAGAGATGGATAAAATTGAATAATCATTTGTGGTATGTGCATGATCTTGAGAAAACTGAAGGAAAAAGTACACCAAGTTGGAAAGTTCACCTCAGATGAAGAGTGGTGCAGAAAAGCATCTAGAATTGAGAGCAAGAGAGGGAAAGAGGCAGAAGGGAAGACAGAGAGAGGGGCAGATGGGAGTTACGTTGTAGCACTGGATGGAAAATGGTCATCCTCAGTTTATTTTCTCATTTCTTTCCCAGATCTTTTGCCAGTCTTTGGTTGCCATTTGGGCACAGAGGCTAAGTGTGTTTAGCCATCTCCCCTCATTGATACCGATATATCCTTCCCTACTCTTTTTCATATGTGAATGGTAGAGCCTCTCTGCCCCGTCTGTTCGTTTTCTGTATCAGCTATGAGACTGGGGTTAAGTGAGGCAACACAGCACCCCTGTGCTCTCCTGTAACCGCCTGGTTCCTCTGCTGTACGACTGCCCTTGACCCAGGACTCCCTGTCTTGTATTAGGGCAGTTATTCTTGCAGCCCACCTGTAGAAGGTTTCCCTGATCCAGACTGAATTATAGTCTGTTATTATCAGACTATTTTTCCAACTTGGATTTTAATCCTGTCCTCCAGGTCGTGCACAGTGTCCTCCAGCATTGTGTTAGCTAGAATGTCCTTGCTCCTCCTTCCCTCCCCCTTTTAAAGCAAGGTGTCATATTCACTCTTTTGCAGCCTTCACTCATCTTTCAGAAGTTCTCAGAGATGACCACTGATGAGTCTGTTAATTATTGCTTCTGTTATTTCTTTAAGTACCCTTGTGTGAATTTCAGACACATGTGATCTAATAGCATCTATCCATTGAAGTACTTCCTGACCTACTCTTTCCATAGTCCAGATTGAAGTCACTCCCCTTTGTAGATATTAATTGTCATAGACACCATCTTGCTGCTGACCTTTCTTAGCAAAGACTGAAGAGAAGAAGACATTAAACACTTCACAGGCTTCTTACCATTATCTGTTGCCATTTTTCCCCTTCACTGAGGAGCCAAGGAGTAGTTTTCCTTGATGTTACCGAAGGTGAAGTATTTCCCTTGGATTCAAGAGCAGCAAGATAGTGGGGCTCATTTGTCTATGGCAGAGCATATGGCAATGAGGGTGATGCAGGGGCAGGAGGGGAGAAGGGGCACAAAGATTTAGCCCAAACCCAGCTCGGCGGGAGCAACCAGGAGTGATATTCAGCCATATGTTTAGCTTTGAAATGGGAGGCTACCAGAAAGGCCACAGCTGACAGGGCCTCGTTGGAGAAAGAGACTGCCAGCAGCCCTCTGACCGGAGCAGGCAAGGGAACTAGGTGTCAGCAAAATTTTTTGCCTTTTCCCTCCTACTTCTCACTCTGTCTCCTCTGTAAAAAGCCTTTGAGTAGACATTTCTGCACAAGGCAGTCGTCTTTTTGTATGTTGGGCTCGCCTAGTCCGTGTTTGTCCTGACCTTGTGCTCTACTAAAAGAAGAGGCACTGGGATGTGTTCCCATTTTCCTTTTCACAGTTAGCTTTCTCATTGGCAGAGAGAACAGACGGAGAACTTTTCGCTTCCCGCTAACTGTGGTATGAACTGCCCTGCAGACTATTTATTCAGGTGGTGACGAATTATCATTATCAGACCTCACACTATAGCAAAACTGAGTTTCTGTGCTTCAAATTAAAAGAGTGATGACACGACAGATTAACTTTTCCTCCTTCTCCCCCTGCATACACCTATGCTATCTTCCCTCAACCTCCATCTAATAGCAATAACAATAATAACAGAAAACAAACCAAATCCAAAGCCCACACAGGAAATTCTACTCGCAAGTAGCATTCGTGACTCAGTGTTATTTTTTATGTCCTGCCTGCCAAAAACAACAGGAGTCTGCCATAGGGATGTGAAACCATCTCAGATTTATTGGAAAAGTGTATTTTTCGTGAGTCCTCCCTTTTCTTCCCCTACTATTTTGATGACCAGCCAGGCCATAAAAACCTTCGTGCAAAGGTTCCACTTTGAGGGAACAAGGTATAAGAGTTTCGGTTTCATACCTAGTATGTCTGAGTTCCTTGAAAACCGCTAATATTGTACTGGTTTCTGGAAAAGGATGTTCATTGAGGCATACCTTAAAAACAAACCAGGTCCTTTCTGAGGTGGTCAGTTCTTGACTAGCTAAAAAATAATAATAAAAAAATCTGCCACCACCTCCCCAGTTCTGGTGAATCACAGTGGCAGCCCCAAAGAGAGCTGCATGTAAAGTAACACAGAGAGTCGTGATCCTACATCAGTTTGTTTGGTTGAGGGCATGGGGGTTTGAAGGACCATGTCAATGTAATGGGAAGTCAAACAGGGCCATGGCTTGGACTGAGAGCAGGGTTGGCTTTAAACTGGTGAAAGGGCTGAGTGTTAGAGCTGTGGGGGAGCGCAATGCCTTTGGCCTGCCCGCTTGGGTTTTGGAGGCCAGTGCATGACCAATACATGAGTCATTCTGTCTGCCAGCCTTATGGATACACCGGGGTGCCATGAGTGGCTTTCTGGTTTGCACCCGTACAGCATGGCTTGTCACTGTCATTAGGCCCAAGAGATGCTTGTCCTCCTACACCTTGTAACTTTAAGTGGAGGGGGTCCAGCGTGTGCTACAAAGCTTTTCTGCATTATTTGCAGAACCGTTCCTACTCTTTACTGCAGTGCTTTGAACACAGCGGGTGGGTTTCCTTTGACTGTGGGAGAAGCAAATAGCAGAAGCTCTTAGAAAGTGCCTGGTGAATATGAATAGGCAGACTTGATCATTGATTCAGCCTTTGATGGCAGAAAACATTTCATGAAGCTCATTATAGGAGTCAGAACTGTTGCCAGCAAATTGGTTGCATCGGTTTTGCCAACACCTGTCATTTATGGACATATAATATCCATGGCCCAGAATATCTGGCACACACATGTCCATTTGTCTCATCCTAATACATTACGTCAAACTAACTGTTTGATACGAAGTGTGACAACTAATCAAATTAAGTGCACTAAGGTGCACTTGGGCAGAGTCCTGGTATCAAGTTTTGGTTTTACATGAGTGCAACACTGCTGCATCTTCTTATTTTTATGAGCCTTATTTAGTCCCCATTCCTTCTAATGCGGTGGCCTTCAGAGATTTTTTCTTACTTTTCAGACATTTACAGTTACAGAGAATTGTTGAACAACGTATCCCCCAGTGCCTAAAAAAACAGACGCTAAAGAAAAAAAGAATACCCTGATGTGTTATGAATTTTTCAGGCCAATGTTATGAATGCTTAGAGTCTGACTTTGAAATATAAAAAGACATTTTTAAATTTATTAGCAGAGCTCCCCATCCACTGACTTGGGATATCAGTGAAACTAACTTGACTATAGAAATTGATGAGTTCCAGTGACTGAGTTTTTCTTAACAGAAAGAAACAGTAGACCTTACATGATTTATTAACATAGTGGTCATCCTTTATCTAGCAAAAAGAGCAATTGGCAAACTGTAAAAACATGAAGTTTGCCCTTTGTCATTTATCTTTAAAATCACATTATTCTGAACAATTTCCGTTCTTCTTCTGTGCTCTCCTCTTCATTCCAGTATGAATATGGTTGCCACTCTCTAGACCTAGAAGCACCCATTAAATCCCTGAGAAGAGTGTAGGGACCTACACTCTAAAAAAAAGCGTTTGTGCAGGCCTCCGTCAGCTCACATAACATGCGCCCGGCAGTGGGTAGAGCCAAAGGAGCGATGCGCCGCTCAGAGCGGGCTGCCTCACGCTCAGGCAGGAGCAGGGGGCACCAGGGCAGGTGCTTCCCAGCCAGGTAACTTTTCTAAGCGCTCATCACATGCTGGTGGTCAGAGAAAAAATGGCAGTTGCCTTCAGCGACAGGGAGCGTGAGCTTCAACTCAAGGTTGAGGAGGATACAAAGGTTAAGCATTTATACAGTGGGTCAAAACGCACCATTTTAAATAAATATGTGTGCGTGTATCAGTTTGAACGCAGAGATGACTTGTCTCATCTTGCTGTGTTTACAATGGACAGACATTTTTTGGGAGCCATAATCAGGACAGGTTAATAATCTGTCTTGATTGGAGCTGGAAAAGAAACCTTTTTGTGAGCATAGGATCAGGGTGGAGATTTTTTTTTTTTATTTTTTTTCTCCTTTTATTTTTTTATTTTTATTTATTTATTTATTTATTTTGCAGTCTGCTCTTTTCACAAAGCCCTTCTTGCAGGAAGACAGCTAATGGCAGTGAATTATTTCAGCTCAGCAGTAATTGGTGCAGCAATACAGAACTAAACCTCTGAAAAGACAGGGAGAGACTGCCGAACCTGGCAGAATTGGCAAGTTGGGGTTCGTTAGCCACTTCAGGCAGATAACCTGGATGTGAGTCTAAAACACAGCATGTGGATTTCCCTTCTGCTGAGCATGCAAGCCTTAGGCACCTATAGGGCAGTGAGAGAGAGGGAGGAGGGATTTGGAGCTCTTGACTCTGGATCTCAACCTTTTGGGTTGGACTCACCTCATTTCAGTAACTCTGCCCTTGGTTGCTCCTTTTTATTCCCAAAATATACCTATCTGAAGCAGCCTCTCTGGTGATCCTGTCTCAGATACCTGGCTTCCTGGGAAGAGTGCATTTTGATAAAATGAAGGTATTTTCCTCTTTTACTAATGAAGGCAGTTCCTTGAATGAGCTGTTGTGGCTGCCCTGCAGCTTTGAGAGTTGTGGGGCCATGTGGACAAGCAGAATTCGCCCTCCTTACAAGCTCCTGTGTTTAGTTATCCCTGCACAACATGAAGAAACTGCCTGGTAATGGGTACCAGATGGAGATTTGTGTGTTTAAACAGAGACAGATTCTGGTGAATCAGAAACAACTGAGTGGTCGTTTCGACATTAATCCTTAATTTAGGAGCGGCACTCGCCAGCTGACCTAGAAGAAGCAGAGCACAAGGACTTTTGAGTTACCCTGACCACGCAACCCTCCATCATTTGGGCTTCCGTGAGGCTGACCCTACAGAGCGAGTGTACGCGAAGAGCCTCACTTTCACAGGCTACGGAGAGCCATCCTTTCAACGGGACACAGTCAAGTTCATTTAGTTTTTGACTTAAGTCACCTTCTCTGTTGCCCGTGTCATGTTCTTTTACACATTTCTCTTTAGACTGCAAGAGTTTTGTTACTGATGGACTTTTTGCTGCAGTGGCGTAGGTGTGTGTTTTAAGCCAAATCCTTGGCCGTATACAAATGGTTGCTATGGCTACTGCTACAGAAGGTAGCATGAGTTTGGTTACAGCTAAGCATTGTTCATCTGTATCTCTGCAAACTAAGTTGATAGAAGGAAGGGGAAATCTGTTCTGCGCTACTGGGTGAATGTCTGTTGAATACAAAAATGAAACTATCATCTCCACAAGCCATAACATCACCCTCTTGGGTGTACTGAGTATCTTGTTTGACTGCATGCACTGATACAGTTACAGTTTGACACATTATATAAATAAAAAAAAATCATCAAGAGAATGGTAAATTCCTCAACTTAATCTCTCAAAAGTCAGGCAATAGCATTTAACCTTAACTCTGTCCATTTGGATTATGGTAAAATAAATTTCCTTGCATGTTATTCTCAAATAATATAACCTGTCAGCACATGTATCGGTCAGCAAAGATAGTATATTATTTAAAAAGCCAATTCTGTCAGTAGGAATTGAACATGCTCGTCACTTTGCAGGAGTACAGCTTATGCTTTCGTATGTGGAAGACATTTTTTGTTTCCTCAAATGCCATTTCTGAAGGGGGGAAAAAACAGAAACGAAAATGAGTGGCCCTCCCCAACATGCCAAAGCTTGCTTAACACAAGAAGGATTAAAGAGCAGTGTACAGGTTTTGTAGGTTTTTATCTGTGAAAAGGCCTACTACTTCTCGAGGCACATGTGAGTTCATGTCAGAGTTGCTGTCCCTGGGCAGCTGGGATCTGTATATACATAGCCTCACACGCAGAGAAGAGGAAAGAGGAGCCTGAAATAGGAAGATATTCCTCTAAAATGAGCCCTCTCCAAGGAAAAGGAAGATGTCCCTCAGTTTGTATCCATAAATAGAGCATGGTGATAATTAACAACATGCTATTGTGTACTAAGGATGGACAAACCAGAGAAAAAAGAATACTGTTATAGTATTGTTCATTGGCTAATGTTCCTGGAACTGCATTTTACTGAGCAAACATACTGGAATAAAGCAGCCACTGGCAGAGAGTGTCACCTAGATGTCAGTGTTCCTGGACATAGACCATTCTTGGTTTTTTTTGTTGTTTGTTTGTTTTGTTTTTGTTTGTTTTTGGTTTTTTTTAAGTAGTTCTTTCCTTCATCCCTTTTATGCACTTGTTTTTGTCAACGTCAAGGCATCAGACAAGACCAAATACAAAAGTTCTGAAGTGTGTTGAGAGAGAGAAATTATGATAATTCTGATTCAGGTAGGAACAGAAAGTCTTAGTTTCCCATTTCCTCAGCTGTGGAAACCTTCACTTTCTCTTATGGTCATCTATGTTTTTTTTTTTTTTACCTGATAGTTATTTTCCCACTTCAGTTCTTTCTGAAGCTACCTAATAATGAACCAAAAATCTCTTCTCTTGCATGGACTGTGAACTTGGTGAGCCCAGCACTTCCAATTGTGATGCTATTGCAAATCTTGCAATATTTGACAAATTTCCTAATACGCCAGCTTGTGGATTCGTGTGATAAGATGAGACTTTCAGCTTTCAGCGTAGAAATGCGGCCCAAGTATGTTCTAACTCTTCAGCGTGCAAGTGAAATGAAGAACCTTTCATGCTTCCCAAGCACATGTTTTCAGGCAGCTGATTGAAGGTGTTAGCAGTACTGTCAGCCCTGTCTGTTGATCCATATGTCCTCGCCTCAGTGCAAACAGTCTTTCTGATGAATGTAGACTTGGGGTAGAGTTTCCAGTTTGATTTCTCTTCTCATCTGTCTTACAACCATAGCGACATTTGAGAGTGAACAAATTTACCCTCCTCAGTGCTAATCTGCTTTTTGAGACCCTTAGAAATTAACTGATTTTTTTCAGTCATGGTGGTGTTGCAATGTCAAGAGGCCATTTTTTAGACAACCTGTAACTGAACTTGAACAGAATTTCTTGTTTGTATTCCTTTTATGGTCAATGATAGGGCCTATAAAAACTGCAGACCTCCCCCAACCATTTCCTTTTATTCTCTGAAGACTGGGTAAAGAGCTGAGTTTGACACTTTCCTGAAGTGGGTGGTAATCCAAATGAGATTTTGTACAAGGTAGATAATGGGTTTGCAAGGTTACATTTTCCAGCTTATCCATTTCACTTCCAGGAAATCAGTGAAATTCTGACACCAAAAGCCAGGCCATGAGCAAGTCCCATGCTTGTGTTAGCTTTATGTCAGAATTGGTTACAGAACACAGTGAGCTTTTTCCCACCAAAGGAGGTCTGTTTAAAACAAAACAAAATAATTTTTCAGATCGCTTATGAATTAAGATCATGTGAAAGGGGGCAACATAATAATAGGGTAGAACAACTTGTCAGCTCTGTAATTAACATCAATATGTGCTATTTAGCTCTCTTTATAGACATATAAACACACTTCAAACAGCCTTCTTGTTAGAAAAATCATGAATCCTACACATGCAGTGTAAAGATTTCAGACTTGAATACTGCTCACCGTTATTTTTAGTTTACAAAAACAAAAGTCTTAATTATGTTTCCAATGACAACAGCATCGTTAGCAGCCAGATGTTTTCCCCTTAAATAATAATAAAAAAAAAGTATTTGAGGGCTTATCTGAAGCAGAGGAACAGTCAATAAAGTTGGCATAGAAATGTCAGGCTCTCTACAGGTCAGGATGACATTGTGAAAACTCTGAAGAATGTTGCAAACCAGTCATCCTAACCATGTACAGGTCATATCTATTTCTCAAAGTTGTTTGGAATAATGGTCATTTGAAAGACGGAAATCTTATGCAGATGGAAAGGAAGGTCACTCTTAATTTATTTCCTTGATAGTCTCCCACGTTACAACTGTGCCAGTATAATAACCCAGGCCCAGGGCGCAGGCCTTATGGTTTTCACATCATCATCCATAGCATTACATCCATAGTGTACAGCCCCCAGTTTTGGCCTGTGTCAAGTAGTGCTCTGCGAGACAACGCCTAGGCATAGTTCTGGGGATCACTGCATTAGGAGCTGTTCCCAGTAGCCCATTTGGATGTGATCACCCTGTGTGGAGACAGAAGAAGGTATAACTCTCTGGATGTGCACTGAGATACACCACTGCCTCAGGGCAGACAGTGGTACCTGGCACCTTTTGTTTACTAGAAGATAGGTAGTTTTTTTGTCTTACAATATTGTGAAAGATAAAACAGTTCATCGGTTATGCATATTGAAATCAGAGAGGTATCCTCAGGTGGCTAAAGCTCTTTCACTGTTCTTTCATTTATTATTCCTTTTGCAGCTAGCACCATCGTGTCCTGGTCTAGCCGTATGGTTACTGCATGCTACTCTGGGCCTCAGGGAAAAATAATCGGTTTCAGCAACTGTCTGTAATATTTCTGGACACAAGAAATCCTGGAAAATGTCCATTTCACATGCAGAGACTGACTCTACTGCACATGTGATATTGATGTGATGGTGGGCACTTGTGCTTTTGTATATAGGACTTTTCCCATCTGCATCTTCCAAATCTGCCAATACTAGAAGGTAGCTATTTGAGAGAAGGAGAGGGGTGTTTCAGGTATTCCCAGAACCTGACAGTGAATCATCGAAGTCCATGAAATGGATCCCTGTTGTGCAGTTAGTGATCAAGCTGCCGGAGATCTGGATCAAATTCCGTCTTTCATACCTCCTGTCCATTCCCCACGGTTGTTTGTCCATGCTAAGCCAATTTCTTTGTGCCCAAAGGTGCTGTGCAGCAGGCAGCAGCTGTCCCTGTGTCCTCTGTGACCACCTGCCCTTGGCTGTGAAGGCTCTCCTGGAGCTACTCAGCACTGACCCTGCCTAGGGGCTGCTGCTTCCCCCCACTGCCCTCCAAGGTCACAGCCCTCCTCCAACCCAGCTCCCCTGCTGCATGCCCCCGACTCCCCCAGCTTTCTTCTCGGGTGCCAAGGCTGTCCCCCCTAGATTGCTGTCACGTGCCAGGCAGGGCCAGGGAGGCGCAGCATGGCCGCTGGGAGCCTCCCAGTCGCCTCTGCTGTCAGGTTGATCACATCGCAGAGCCAGCCCGTGGGGCAGCAGCGCGCAGGGGGCTGGGGCTGCCTGCGCTGCTTTCCCGCTGATTTATAATTTCTGGCAGAATGGTTACAGTCGCCCTATTTGAGGAAGAGATATTTTGATTAATAGAATAGGCAAGAAGCAAATGACAATTCCCCCCCCCCCGCCCTGTCCCCCTCTCCCTCGTCTTGCCGGCTTTTCATCTTTCAGGAGATTAAGAGCAATTGTGTCCTCCAGCTATTCTTCAGGAGCCGTCTCCTCCTCCGTTGTCAGTGCTGCGTGAGGAGACCCACGAGGCCGAAAGGCAGCAGCGAGCGGATGCCATCCGCACCCGCGAGGGCTGCAGAGGGTACATGGTGCAGGGATAGAGGGTCCCCAGTACGCTGAGGTCCCATTTTACTTGGCAGATCTTCAACGCAAGACAGCAACCAGGGCTCCTGCAGACTACATGCAAACATGAACGTCAGACCATTTGGGGCAGGGATGAAGTTTCTTTATCCTTTCCACCCCATCTCCGGCAGGAGACCTCTCCAGCTGGGCATCCCCAGCCCCAAGCTCATGGTCTCTCACTTAAGCAGCCATCTGTCCACCAGCAGCACCTCACCACTCTCAGCCACCTGCCCTGGCCGGCGGGCCGTGGCCTGGGGGTCTCCCCTCAACCTCCAGGCTGTCTTTGCTCACTCCAGGCCTGCTTTCTTCTGGCAACCACCTGCTTGCAGATGCCCAGCATGAAAGACAGCTGGCACCAAATAACCCATCACTGAATTTCTGTAATTTCTGGAGGTAACCGGGTGGGTTCATGTAAGTTGCCACAAGTCCTAGCATTGTGTCACTGCAAGGTGATACTAGACAAAAAAATATGTGCATTTCAGCTTCTTTTGTGAGGCCACGCAAGTCAAAGAGGTTTGCTCCACTGGGAGCGAAGATGGAGAAATAGGACGGTGCAAATCCAAGAGGAAAAGAAAGGTCTCTAGATAAGGAACATCATGTCAGTTATTTGCACCAAATCCATTTCTCCTTGGTGTTTCAGCTCAGAAGCATTGGTATGTAGTTTGCTTTTCTCTGTTGACTCTTGCTTGGTCAAAACTGCAAACGAAAGCACCAGAGAGTAATTTTTTTGTAAGCTTGTTGTGGCAGAACCTGTTTCTTGCTTGTATGTCACAGCACGTATAATATGAAGTTATATCTTTTTACTGTTTCTGTAACAGAAATGGGAGTTCTCGCATTCTTTTCAGTTAAGTGTCTTCTACTAGCCCTGGTTTATTTCACTATTTACCAGATGTCTTCTATGTTGGCAATATCTTTCTGATGCTGTACAATCCACTTGAAAATTTTGAGTATAGTAAGTTCATCCCTTCCTGGTTTTTTTTTCTATGATGTCTTTTAACATGCAGTCTCTTTTTTCAAGCTGCCATATCAAAATATTTACAACCCATCTTTTGCCATCATCAGCTTCTGTGTTGCCTTTGGTCCCTGCTAGTTTCTATTTTGCAATGCCACGTTTGATGACAGCCTGCCATAGGATGCAAATGAACTTATTAAATGGACCTGTTAGACACTTTTGAATGTCTCTCCATCATGTATGTGGTGCCCTTCCTGCAGCTGGAGCTATGGGGTATCCAGGGAGCTCATCAAGTAGTGCCACCCTCTGAAGATAGGCATTTCTGTCATCATGATGCCTGACTCTGTTCAGAGCAAGCCCAGGAGTGCAAAAATGTGAAGTCTTGGCATAAGCTACAGCTTGTATGGCAACACGAGATAAGCTTATTGAAGAGGGTGGGCAAAAAATTAAAATAAATTTCACTGAGTGTTTCTGTGCTGTCAGGTTGGTTCACTCCCTGTTTTGCCCTGGGGCGCTGCTCTGCTCTTCACCCACACTGTATGTATAAGAGTTTGCATCTGGGCTCCAGTCTGAAGCAAACCAAACATTTTTGTTGGCAGGGAAATCTGTCTATGAATCATGATGGGCCCCACATTGAGAGCAATCGCAAACCAGTTCACATCATTTGGCCTGGGATAAGGCCTCACTTGGGGCACGGAGAATTTACTGAGATTGAATTTGACACTGCTCACCAGGGCTTTTGTGCGGGACCAGTGCACAGCAGTGCCCCTGGGTATGTTAAAAATTTGGAGCGACTTTGTTGCAGCAAGTCTGCTGAAGCAACTGGTTCATTACTTCAGTCACCAGCACAAAAGCTATGGAGTTGTCTTACTGGTACTTGCTAGTCCGCTTTCCTGTAGAAATTGCATTCTAGTGACTGAGGATGCAATCAAACAAAGCAAATGAGTCAGCCTGATTTTGTATTTGTGTTTCAGGTAGACCAAGGAGCTGAAACTGTGCCAAAGTAACAGCCCTGTCTTTTGAGAGAGGCCACAAAAGAACTGGACTTTAAGCCAAAGCTTTCATATCTGAGGGCATTTCTAATGACTTCTTAACTAATTGACTTGACTTTGGCGGGGAGACAGCTAGCGGCTGAAAAGGATTAAAACTGCTTGAAATGAACAGCTTTGAAGTGGCTGAAACCCTATTAAAATTTGGATGGCAGATTTCTTTCAAATGGTATTTCTTAACCACTACAACCTGGTATGCTGAGCACTTTATGTGAAACTTAGAGGAGAGGGGAAATCTGTGTAATGGAATGGACTCAAGGAGCTATTGCAACTCCGTCATTTGATAGCTTCAAGATACCCTATATAACTCGCGTATTCCACAAATGTTGTTTTCAAGAGGGAATATTCTGGGTTATGGGAGTATTTTCCTTTTATCATATTCCTGATCTGATAGAGCAAGCACCATGGCAGAATTCAACGATGTATCTTTTTTCCATGGCTAGAGGAAGCTTGCTCTGGGAAACAATCTGCTGTAGAAATTACTTCACTTAGGACTTTCTGCAGCGAGCAAATGGTGATCCAATTTTGTAAGGCTGAAAGCTAGATCATGGTAGATGATAATCATTTAAGCAGAGGTGACAGAAATTTTCCAAAAGAATGTTTTTATCTTAGAATATGCTGATTTTTTCAGATGTAAGACATTGTAAGGAAACATGCTCATTTCAGCTGATTTTCTGTCAGTCAGTCCCTTTTCCCCAAGCATCGGTGTGACCTTGCCTGTCAGACAGGTTTCGAAACTTTCTTGTTAGTCTGATTTTCTCAGAAACTCCTCAGGCTTACTGCCAGCTTAAGTGCCCAGCAAATGAGAAACCTGCCTGGAAGAGAGCATCAGAGTGGGGATTGCAGAGGCTTTCAGGGTTCACAGCTCCAGGACATCCCTTCTTATACTCTGACCCACAGAAATGGACCTCATGGTTTCCAGACTCCCAGGCTAGAAGGCTTCTCTAGCATCTTCCTCATCCTTGTGGAAGGAGCCTTGCTGTCAGACCTCTGTCTTTAACAAGGTCTCCAAGGGTATTGAGGCTTTGTGCTTATTCAGCCAAGGGGGGGCAGGGACTGGGAGTCCTGTGGTCTGTGGTCCCAGCATGGTCTCCATTGCAGCACTGCCGGGGAGCCAGGACTCCCCAGGATCCTTAGCTCTGAAGCAGTTCCTTTGGCTGAGCTGCTGGAATTCCCGAAGACACATTGTGTTTCACAAATGAAATACTGCTGGATTTTAGGCCCCTGCAAGTATCTGCCATTTGTCTTTTTGTCCTAAGTAAAAATGAAAAAAAAAAGCCTTCGTATGTTTGAAAGTGATCATGGAGCACATTTGGTTTCTCAGACTGATCTGCTTTAGCTCTGGGTTCAGCAAGTACGTGCAGGAGCACGGCTTGAGTAGTTTTTGCTGAGACAAGTCAGTGTATTCACTAACTTAAGACCAGGCTTGTGCTAAACACTGCCCTGAACTGGGCCTACAGGAGTAAAGTATATATTGTACAGATCACAGAGTAGGTCATAGTTTCCTCGGGGGCATTTCAAACAAAAACCTGATGGCTAATGAAAGGCAAATTGTAGTACCCTAATTTACATGGGCACTCAGCTGCAGACCTTTGACACACGTTGAAGGAGTTCATGGCTGGAACTACTTTTAATCAATCATAACTCTTGTTGGCATGAATCTGTAAGAGGAACAACTTAGTTAATCAGTGCAAAAGAGCTTTACAGCAACTACGTAATGGGAACAGATATTATATAGCTAGTCTCTATACAGCTATTTAGCAACTCATGTAAAAGCATTATCATACCTACATAATGCACTAGGCTCTTGTGTACAGTTACAACCATAAAATGACAGCATGGTCTGTGGTGAGTTTGTGTCTACCTCTGTATAAGATTTGAATATTTTACAATGTGTATGTAGTTCCACATCATAGCTATATAAAAACTTTTCTTATTCTAAGACCACAGTAGAAGTT
Source organism: Rhea pennata (assembly GCF_028389875.1). Lineage (NCBI taxonomy): Eukaryota > Metazoa > Chordata > Aves > Rheiformes > Rheidae > Rhea > Rhea pennata. The sequence goes on along the minus strand of NC_084663.1, from coordinate 134,505,770 downwards.
GTTCCCACAAATAGCATTGTACTTGCTGTTTCTCATCTGCTTTCACAACACCATGTGCCTTCATTGTGAATGGAGCTTTTGCAAGAGTCTGGAAAAACTCCATAGCTAAGAAGTAGTACATGAAGAAGTATCAAATTAAATGAGAAGTTCTTCCATTTGCTCTTCATTTCTGTGGGTGGATGGGACTGACAGTGGCCCAGTCACCCCTGCCATTAGCTACCCAGCCTCAATGCAGAATGAGGGCTTGTATAGCTTTTCTGGAGGTGTTTTTCCAAAGGTAGTTTCTAATCTGGATCTGAATAAGGTAGGTGACATGGTGGTAAATTTTCCCCTGCCTTCTGCATGTTAACACCTTCTTCATTTTGGACATAACACTATAAGAGATTACTCACAAATACTGGTGAAGCCATTCTTAAGTGGTTCAAACCACTTTGGTGCAAAAGCAGAACTGCTGCTTGCTTTTGCACATGCAAGGCCATATTCTGTTCAAACAAATAAGTGGAACCATGGGCTGTCATTGTCCTGATCTTGTAAATCATTTCTCATGGAGGAACTTCTGCTGAAATCCACAACAGTGTTTGAACCGATAGGGGCTATTGACAGGTTTTGGCAGTGTTGTGCAGGCTCATGGAAATTACAGACACATCATTCAGTTTTTGGAACATTATATAAGATATCAGCCACATGAGTCCACTTCATTTTAGGGAGTAAAACCCCATGAAAATCACTATCATTGTTCATGTGATCCAAACACAAGGAGAGGTTCATGTTTTTCCATGATTAATTGCATGTTTACAGTTTGGCTGAACAAAACCTGGCTTAACTTTGTGATATGAAGTATATCTACTGGAGAAAAGCATCCAATTAATATGGCCCAATTAAAACTTTAAAAGAAATAATCTTCAGTTAACAAACACCAGATGTACTTGTCAGGGTTATCTCATTGCTGTTATATTAATCATTTATGAGCTCTGTTCATTTGAGCACTTGGTACAGAATACGATTGCAAGATTATCTTTCTGAATATTATGCCAAAAATAACCACTTCCCTGATCCTGAAACTGTTAAAACATCAGATTTAAAAAGAGAGAGAGAGAGATTGGGAAGCAAAGCGTACCTGATTATTTTTTTAGTACAAAATGACCACTTAACCTATTAAACAGATTGAATAAGAGACTTTTTGATGCTTAAAAAATTTAGAAATGTTCAGTTCATGGTATGGTTCTGCTTTGTGGGGGAAATTAAGTTATTAGCCTATTAAAGCAGCACATGTGCCACAAGGGTAGAACTGATCTGCCAACAGAGAGATGAAGGAATTTCCAAAATGTCTGTTTCCACCAAGAAGTGTAGATCATAGCCAACATGAGTAAACTGTAGAACGAAAAAGTCAGAGATTTGCTATAGTCCTTTTGCATCCTGAACATTCATGTTAAGTAGGGGCAGAGTTAGATATTTTACATTCCAGGATTTTCCAGGAAAATGAGGCAGTGGGCTCTGAAACGCCCTGCCCCATTGCTTCCGATGCTTTGGGCACAGCTTCTTAGGTCTCCTGGCTGCAGTGGCTATGTGGCCCATATGGAAACTGCACATTGGAGACGAGAAAATCTTCATTTTTGCCTAGCTCCACTGTATACAACATGACCACATAAAGGAAGTGAAGGGTATATGTATTTTAGGTATGTATTCTATGTCCATACTGGATTTATGTTTGGGATCATTTGATATTGGTAGTTACTTTGCATTGTAGTAGGTCTATATCAGAAATGTAGATCTACCAATATATGTATCTATGTTTTGTTTTGTGATCTGTTTTCCGTTTTTGAGCAAATGTTATTGCTATTGCAGTGGACAGCATTAATAGGGTGAGAGGGTCAAGAATGATTAGTCAAACAGGAGCATAACCTTTTGGGAAAGATAATCCTAATGAAAATAGCAGGGATTTGAAAAAACAAGGGTCTCTAGGGAGCTGGAGATTATGTGGAAAAGTGAAGATTCAAACCCCTGAGTGGGGGTGAAGAATTGTTTTTGGAACACCGTTATAAAATTAAGTGTACAGGGTCTCTGTGGTCAGAGATGATGCATCCTTGTTTTTCCTTATCTCATCTCATGCAGCTAGACTGCATGAATCCAGAGCAGATCTCTTCAAGTAATGTCTCTCTACGCTTTTAGTTTGGGCTCCATGCCATTTGTAACAGTTTCACTTAATCAGCCATCAGACTGATATCTTCTTCAAAGATGGTAAATAATGGATTAACTCACCTCCTCAGGAAACTGTCATGAGCACAAAAATTAGTGGTTATCCAGAGTGTACTGGGTTTGTTTTTCCTGTGTATTGTCTGAGCTACTGCTCAGTGCCACTGCCCCACTGCATCTGTATTTTAGCCTGCTTAGTCCCATTCCCTGCTGCCTCCACCTTGATGGAGCCCATCCCCAGGACTAAGGGAATGAGAACAAGTTTTGTTAAGATACAGAAAAATCAGCTCTTTTCCTCCTGTGCCCTCACCAGAAGGTCACTTTGCTGAGAAATGCAGTGTGCTCCATATCTTCTACTTGAAGCTGAAATACTACTTTTGCAATGTCCCCAGTTCCACAGGGTTTTTGTGAAGAAACCTTACGATGTTTATCCTTCTGAGAGGCACAGAAAGACGGGGAGCACAGGCAGTGAGTGAAAAGGTGTAATACAAATGGAGAGAGAACTTCCCCTCATTTTCCTTGATAATTCCAATGTCCAGGTGTGGCTTTCCCCATCTGCCTATCTATTCTGTCCCTCTGCTCCTTAACACTATTTGGAGTGCTATTTTACCCTCATGGACATTTATCCTTTAAGGGAAGATACTAAGTTGTTATTTATTATATTTTGGTTTTTGCATCATGACTCTGTCTGATGTGGCAATATCTTTTGGGGCATGCAGATCATAATCACTTTATTCTTCTCTCAAAGTCTAAAATTACATTATTTCTCAAGATTTTGGAGAAATAAGGCATGTTAGTCTCACTGGTTAATCTCTAGTGAGATGGAAACTAAGAAACTGAGTTCAGGTTACAGATATTCTAGTGTATTGTCTTATCAGCAAGAAAAGCCTTTCTCCAGTCTTATGTGGCAAAAGGTTTTTGCTTCCTAGAGAATCCAGGAGAGAAATCATGGCCTTGAAGTTGATGGGATGGTTTTTGAGTGAGGAGGGGATTTCACCCTAGGATCCCAGCTCTGGTCACCAAATCAGTACTTCCCCATCCTTAAGTATTTTGTGACTGTGCTTACAAGTGTAAGCTTATGATAATTTAATTCATTATATTATTAATTAATTGTGGTCTGTTAATTTTTATTTTTTATAGCTGATGGATTAATTTGTGTTCAGAATGGAGAACATTGTTGTTCTTTATTCTAAATTTAACTTTTTAAAAGGCTCGTTGACAGATTTATATTTGTTCCTAGTGTTCTGCCCCTTCTCATTTTTTAATATTCCTAATTGTTTCATACAGACTGAATCTTTCATAAACAACAAATGGCAATGGTAGAAAGCACTGCTGCATGCATTATTGCATAAACAGAAATACATTACTTTTCTCACTGAACTCATGCCAGTTTTAATGGAAATCATACATATGCAGATAAGGGATTGGCAGAGGTATATGCAGAAGCTTTGCTGAATCTGTGGGAGTATTTGTGTATGTGTGTGCAAAAGAGAGAGAGAGAGAATGTTGAAACCTGGAACTGTATCATCTAACAGCTCTGTAGTGACATGTATAGTCCTGATATTGAACAATTTGTTTTAAATGCGTGATGGGATCCTGTTTGGGGATCCTGTGGGACCTCCAGCTATGCACAGTGAAGTTTTGTTTTCTCTGTCTTCTCTAATAAGCTGTAACACCAATGTTAGCGTTACGTGTGCTGTTTGTTTTCAAATTAATTTTAAAGTGAATGGAGTATTAATACAAATTGCCAATTTGACAACCCAGAACCTTTAAGTCTTCTGTTCTATTAGTATTACATCACTGGCAATGCACTGCAGTGTAGTACACACGGCCCCCTCATATTCATGCCTGAGTACTGTAAGCTCAGCTAGAGAAGCCACGATTAAATTGTTGTCACAACTAAATTAAGGTGCTGGGAGCCCTCTGTTCAGCTCATATGGCACCCCTGTGGCCCTGCTTCTTTGCTATTCCCATACATTTATTGAGGTTGGGAATAAGATGAACAGGGACTGCTGACACCTTGTGAAATGATTTATTGCAGGCTTCCTACAGGTGGAGGCCAGTACCTATTCTTTAGCTCATTTTTAAAGGTTTCCTTTACATCTGCAGGGAGTAGGAATGTATTTTTTAAGAAATGAAGATTATGATCTCATCATGTGAAGCAGCTGAGACCTTTGACGTGCCCCTATGATGACCATGGCTAACTCTGATCTTAGACGCCGTGTCCTACTCACCATTTTCCTCATAGTCCTACTAGGGCAGAATTGTTCAGAATTGAGCTGCATTATTAAGACCTATTCAAAAGTCTTATTTTTGGTCTGGGAACTTATTTGGTTTGACAGCTCATACCCCGTGAAAGCCAGGACACAGTCAACTCCAGGGCAGGTGGTCCTACCTGACTACTTTCTGGTTTCTTTCACCACATCCTGGTTCTTCGAGAAGCAGTTGAGTCTCCTTATTGATGTAGAAATCAGAATAAACAGGTGATCAGTTCTTTGACAATATCATTGTGAGATATTGCTTCCTCTTAGATGCCAGTGAAAACCTGGTGTCTTTGTATTGCCCCTTTCTTTGCCCTATCATGCTCATTTGCCATTTCTTCTCCGCATGCCGTAACGCTAACTGTGGGCATTGGAAGAACATGTGCTCCAGCAGTACCCTAGAAACCTAAAATGCATCTTACTAGTCCAAGAGCAACAGGAAGATGTCAGGGAATCCAATAAGCTGAAGCCTCAGCAAGAATGTTAAGAATATGAATAAGAAGTCGATCCATTAAGTCGTCCTGAAACCAAATCTTGGTTTGCTTTTGCTTTTTCAAGTAGTTATGTTGTTTCCATAGTTTAGATACTCTGAGTAATTACAAAAAAAATAAGAGGATATTAAGAAAGCAAGCAAAACTACTGAGACACCCAACTTCCAGCCAGCCTTCTGAGGGATAATTAAAATGCACTCCTTCCTGATAGGCATTATGTGACAAGTTTCCGATATGATGCTAGTGGAATAAAATCTTTGAGGAATATAAGACTTGTCACAGGGAGCAGTGCATGTGATCTGCTTCCCCGTTTCTGACAACAGCTAATACTGGTGAGTTTTGAACATAGCACAGATCACAAATTGCATGTTTTCGCATGGTAGCAATATTGAAGCCAGCGTTTAACGAAGATTTTCCACATTATTTTGCCTGATTTTTTATCTGTAAATTGCAGGCCCTGTTTTACCTTTTTTTTTACCCCAAGTAGAATGCTTTCCTGCCTATTCCACAATTGTAAAAATAAATGTTAAGTGCTTAGGACGATGGAAAGCCTATAATAAAAAAACGAAGTAATTACATTTTGTGGAGGAGAGAAATAAAACTCACAGATGAAACCAATTTAATGAAGTAGGAGAATGATATGCAGTGGGTGTACTTCCAATATTCACTGCTTTGTAAACCTGTAGGTAACAGATTCCTTTTATTCCTCATTATAAGCGTAATAGTTCTGATCAGCAAAACATCTTTCACCTAAAGGCAAAAAGGTAAAAGTAAGCTTTTTAATTGTGCACATTGTAAATTATTTAAAAGACCTTTTTATTTTTTTTTACCTTGTTGTATTGCAAGAAAAAATAGGAAAATGATTTAAACATTTTAGTGTTCTTTTTTATCATTTCCTTTTCCCGTTTTTAGTATCTCAAAAGCACAGGGTGCTTTCCTGCTCACATTGTGTTTTTCATTTGCTAAGATTAACGGATTTTTTTTCTTCTCTTGGTATTGTACTGTCTGAACTGCTGTGTTGTTTCCATATGCTTCTAAGCTTGTATTTAATTTTTAAGACAAATAGATCCAAAGGCACGTAGAAGTGTTAGTCTTAGAAAACAAGGCCATGTGTGCACTATATCAGAGAGTATCCTTTAAAACGGTAGCCAGAGAACAGAGATTGAGCAGGGAAGTATGGTCTATTCTGGCTTTGGCCAGCTGTGGCTACTTCTCTTCATTTATTTTACCATTCCCACATGTACCTCCTTGGTAGTGTAACACAGGCTTCTGTGTTGATACCACAGATGAGGTTGAGGACTCTGTAATCGTGGGAAGAGTATGAGGCAAGTAGGGCCTTTCGCTAACGAGGTTAGTGATGAAACAGTTAATAATCAGGTTAGGTTTCAGACCTGTTGTATCCATTGAAATAGAAGTGTGCTGTACAAAGTCGCTATCTCTGAATCCGCAGAACAAAGCTCTGTCCACTTGCTCCTTTCAGATTCTTGCACTTCTCTCTAAAATTCTAAGGGGTACAAACATTTTTTTTCCATGTTGACTTTCAAAACACAGATCTGTGAGAACGTTTGAATTGTGCAGGAAAATCTGTTGTCATGGCATGACAGCGTCGTGGCATCGTAGCGTCAGGGAGCCCTGACCATTGCCTGTCCACCTTGGAGGAAAGATGCGAAACTGGTTCTCAAAAGCCAGATTGCTTTGTCAAAACGATGGGTCCGTGGTTTACAGCCAGTTTCCTCAGAGACAGGCATGCATCCAATCTGTTTTTCCATTTTCTCTCAGTTGACAGCAGTTCTTTGTTCCCTCGTGCCATTTAACATCTCCTGGCAGTGGACAGAGAGATACTTCCAGGCTTCCCTTGAAGTCTGTCCAAGCCCCCTTTGGACAAGACAGTGAGAAGGCGGGCCTGCGAGCGGCTTTTTGGGGGACTCTCTAGATTCCTTGGAAGTAGCATAAGCCTGAAGCATTCCTCCAGAATTTATTAACTTTTTCTACAACTTCACATTGATATAATAGTTGGGCCCTTGCGGATTTCATATTGTTATCTTTATAGACTATGCAGAGCCTTCCCAGTTTTGTGGTTAACATTAATAACAGAACATAAAAAATCTGTTTTATGTTTGCAATTTGTGAATAAATCAAGACAGCATCTATAGATACCAACCCTTTGGCATCAGTGTGTTCAGCTCTCAGACTGCTCTTTCCCTTCACTCTCAGTCTGGCTCTGACACTCTGGTGCAAACAGATGCCCAAGCCCATGCCTGACTTCAGTCTCTCAGACCTTATATGTACATCAAAAGTAAGTGCTTTTTCTCATTTTTGCATGAACTAAGCTTATGCTGTAAGGCTCTATCTTCTCCCAAATGGGTGAGGCCAAATACCAGGATGGAAGGAGCCTGCTGCATGCTCAGCAAGACAAGTTGTCGTGTATATTTTAGACAGCAAAGCTCAAATATATGCACTGAGAAGTTTTGTGATGAGTTTGCACTGGTGACGACCTGCCAGGGTGTCATGAGGCTGGGGACTCCCTGAGCCTGGGGGCAGCAGGGGCTCCTGGTGGCAGCAGGGCCTGTCCCACGCTCCACTAAAGAGCAGGGCAGGTGGAAGTCACTGCTCTACAAACACAAAATGTCACACCTTTGGGTGGACTGTGTCCAAGCCCTGGGGGCACTGGCAGCCCTCGCTTTCCCTGCCCACCCTGTGGGCCTCCTCCGCCCTCCCAGGATGTCATTTATTGCTGTTCCTGTCATGTCACTAAAGAGGCCATATTTGCCTTTTGTCAGGAGAAGAAAAGGACACTGACCACAGCAGCAGTGACTTCCTTCAGGGAATGTATCTGACCAAGTCCTTGGAATTCAGATGATTAAAAAGTGCCTAGAAATATCTCCTCACTACACTTCTCTGCCCATTCCCCATGACAATTGTTCATCAGTTTGTGTTCCCATGAATAATACAAGAATTACAAAGGATGCTTTCTAGTTAAAAAACCCAGTATTCTCAGTTTTTCAGCATAGCCCAGATTTATCAAAATTATAATTAGAGCATTAAATTCTGCCATCCTAGTCATATATTAACTCTGCAGGAGAAATTGTATCTGGGCAACTCATTGGAAAAGGATGGAAAAACGTTAATCTGTTCATTTGGAAAAGTGGCATATCTGTGCATGTATCCTATCCTGAAGAGCCTCTTGTTTTTGTGCTGTCTCTCCCAGAGCACTGATGAATCTTAGAAACACTGTGCTGTCCAGAAAGAGAAATAAAGTGAAATCTAATATTTACAACAAACTCATAGCAAGTTGGCAGCAAATCATGCAGATCCTCAAGCTGTATTTTGAACCTCATATTGGAGTTGTATGACTTCTAATATAGCTTTTATGAACCAGTCCTCTCCCCGAAAGGCAATGTTTTGATTTAATGTCCAAACAACAAGTTGAATAGGGTAAAGGGTTCTTTGATGCCCATGAGATAAAGGGGAGGTAATATGCTTCAAGGGAGGTCCTGCAGTGATTTACAGTGGACACCAATTGTTAATAGGCAAGCATTAGCTTTCTACTTCTCCAATAAATGTGTCGGACTGGAATGCAGTGTGTGTTCTCAGTGTCAGCTTTATGGCCCAAGAAATGTATGTTGTTGAAAGCACAACTGCTTTCTTAGGCCACTTGCGTTGCCTGCCTAAGCTTCTCCTTGATCAGTCTTTTCCTTCAGTGATCCTGCTGAGGCTTGTTATTTTCTGCTCTACCTCAGTTTTGATGTCCTTTTAGCAGTTGCACTCAGACAGAGAGGAGCATATATAGCAGACCTATGCAGAAGTTTTCTTGTCTGCAAGCAACTGGGAGGGATACTCACCACTTGGATTTTTTCCCCAAGTGGTCTATGTGTGTGTGAAAAATATTGTCTGCTTAATTTGAGTAAGAAATTACCTCAACTGAATATGAAAATGTTTGCCTATCAGGCAGCATAGATCATGTGGACAGCCAGACTTCTTGTTTTTCTATACTTCTTTTGAAAAGGAGGTGAAACCCTCAAAAAATTGTTCAGCAGCGTTCTCTTCTGCACGGTCCAGTGGCCTGTAATGCTATTTATATGCATTATGGTGAGATACTGCTCTCAGGGAAGTTGTGAGTTTATTTTGTGTCTCCAGTGTCGTCTATCCTAGCAGTGGCTGGTGATGCTGAAGAGGTGGTAGCCTTGAAATGTTGAGTCTCACCCATGTTTGGTCTTTTTTGCTATTAGATTCTTAGCTGATTAAGGTGGGTATCACTGCAGATGGGGTTTGTTAAGCTGAAGAATGATAGCAGAATATGCAGAGTATTATAAAGAGAACAAGAATAAGATGGCCTGTTAACAATGAAGGAAATTTTTTTCTAGAAGTTTACAGTAAGGTGATATCAGAGAGAATTTTAAGGAGCCCAAGCGTAATAGCAGCTAAAGTCACCTAATACGAAATAAATGCTTGAGAAAGGGCAACCAGCAAAGGAAGGTGCTGTAAAAACATCATGGACATGACTAATCCAAGTTTATTGAATAATCCCAAGAACAGTGTCACCCTTAGCTGGCCTAGCTAGCTCTTACATTCTGGTGACCCCTATGTCTCCCCATTCCAAGCTTTCAATTTGCCTGTCTTCACGTGTGCAAAATCAAGATTGGAGGTCTGCAGATGTGAATAATCCTCTGAAACAAAACCCTACCAAAACGCTCAGCTGCATACACAGCTCTCCCCTTTGAGAGAAGATAAGAGAGAGAGTGAAGTGCATGTAACAGATGGTGGGCATGTTGCTCGGTGCGTTGTTGGAAGGAGTTCAGATATTCTGCTGATAGGGGTAGAGTCAGAAGTTGTAGGGAAGCGGTGTAATGCAGAAAAGATGTGAAGGACAGCCAGCACTTTTGATGGATATTTGTCCTCACAAAAGTCACAGCTATGATTTTTGACTGCCTTTAGGATTCTGGTAATTTTGGGAAGACGTATTTTCATGTGAGGAGGAAAAGCCGATGAATTTGACAACTGCTTAAAGTGGAGCATACATTAATTTTTAAAATGTTCCATAATTTATCATTTTTGCTCTATTTTTTCAAAAATGTTAGTGCCCAGGGATGTACTGAATAGTTACATTGATCTTACACAGATGGAGAATTACTGGAAGAATGCAAAATCTCATGTCTCTCATTTGGTGGAATGCATTGATACCTGTATCACTGGAAGTTGGACTGGGAGAAAGGAAGAGAAAAAGGAGAATTAAAATATTTTCAACTTGTTAATGAAATCAGATTTCCTGATGAGAAAAATTCACAGGGAATGGAGGAGGGAAAGCAAGCTTTCGTTTCGTATCACTTATCTGCTCACTACCTTAAATTGTTTGTGAGAGATTGTTACTGCTGACAGCACAGACCCTTCCTAGTTCTGCCTCTGTGCCTCCCTCTGCCTTGTCAAACCCAAAGTAACATGTTCCCACATGTTCGCTGTTTTTCTTAGCCTCAAAGGAGACAGTGTTTTCCTTTCAGAAGAGAAAAGGGAATTCCCTGCCACACATTCTTTTGCACTCGCCATCTTCTTCAAGAATGACCGTGTCAAGCAAGCATGTGCCTGTGCACCAAATTCATTCAAAAATAACATTCTGAATGAAGATTTTTAAAAGAACTTGTTCCCATCATTGGTGCAGCACAGCAGTGACTTGAGTAGCATACAGGCAGTTTGCTTGCAGCAGGGAAACTATGGTTACAGGGGGTCTCTTAGAAGAAGCCTAATAATTGAGCAAAACCCAGGGAGAGAGAGAATCTCTCCTTTCCTCATGAGAAAGCTTCCAGGTTTCCCTGTACACTTGCTAGAACTGAAATGCCCTGAGGACATGCAATATCTAGGAGTTAGTGTGGGGTTGTGTGGATTAATAACTGTTCAGTTTTCTAATGTGACAACATAAAAAAAATCCTTAATGGGGATTATTGTCTTGATTGTGTAAATATGTAGTTAGCTGTACTTAAAATGCATATTATCAGCCTCTTTGGAATCATTGCATTCTCTTATGTAAATATGTATTTAGGGCATTTTTAAAATGCAGGTTTTTGCCCTGATTATGTAAATATGCTTGAACACTGAAAATGCCAATTTCTTCCCCTTCTTCAACCACTCTTCCCCGTTTTTTTTCATTTTTGGAATATGTAAGTGAGTTTCATGCTTAAGAAAGTGGGGAACTACTAGCACAGAATGACTGAGAATATATAGGGCAGTCTTTCTCTAAGAGCCTGCCAGTCCACCTAATACAGCTATCTCCATATTCCAGTCCTTGTTTTTTGCTGAGCAAAGAGACTTTCTATAAAATGGGCAGAACTACTAGACTAGAAATTGCCAGGCTGATACTTTGGGCACAATTGACACATTTTCTGTATCTTGTGAACTGGAATACAGAGATTTCTTTATAGAATTATAATGTTCTCCTAATGACAGTGCAGATACTAACTATGAATTTCACTCCTTTACATCGTCAGGAAACTTGGACTCCCTTATCTTGTCCTGACCCCTGTTAATCCCTTTTCTTCAGTATTATCCTGAGTCAGTTCATTCCACTGATTAATTGTATCAGTCAAATTGCAAGAGTGGAAGGAGCTAGTTTTGACACCTAGGTGGAAATAAGTTCATTTTTCCTTAGCTGTCTAAAAGCATCTTAGATATCTTCTGGAGAGAGTGAAAAAAGACAAGTACCTCTGAAGACTAATCCAGACCATCCTAAAGTAGGTGGAATGAACTCTTCTGGGGGGCTGCATGTCTCCCTTGACTTTCAAAAGAACCTGAACCTGTGTTTTAGGCAGGTAAAATAAATCTCATCACTTCTGTTCACTCAGTCTTGCACTTGCCGGAGTACTGGGGCAAGGACTCCCCACAGCTACCACGTGGAAGGTGCCTTTGATGATGCACCCCAGCAGTCCTGGTCTTTTGATGGTGCAGACTAGGAACCACATTAGATGGCAGAGTGGCTTCTGCTGCGGAGGGGCTCCCACATAAGCGTAAGTTTCCTTCCTTTGGAAACCAGATCTTTGGAAGAGGGAAAAGTGGGGAAGAGGCAGATGATGCTTGGCTTTGTTGCATCCCAGCATGCAGCTGGGACATTGCCAAGGCTGTGGGAATTACTATGAATCCCACTGTTTGGAGGGCACAAACAGGTCTAAGCACAGCTGGTTTGGCTCCCATCAGAGCTGGGCCAACCCTGAAAGTAGGGAGCGTACTCGTACAGTGAGCTATAATTCCTGCGGGACTCATGCAGGAGCAGTGTGGGCAACTTGGCCGCTCTGCCCACAGACGGCTGAGCACACTGTGGTTTGCTACACTGGTGGGTTTATAACCTGCACTGATGTAAGAGATATGACTTGCCGTACAGCACATTACCTTCTTTTTAATACTAACAAGATGATCAACATGAGAAAAAAAATGAGGCAATCCTCCCATTCATCCCATAGCCTGCTCTGTGCTCCTACACACTTCTTCAATTGTATTTGGCCCAGTTGCTAATGTGCCATCTCCCTTTTGAACATATGGGACTGTAAAGGGAAGGGAGATATTTATGGAGAGAAGAAAAAAAGAGCAGATGCAGTAAACTAAGGAAATGTTTATAGAAAAAATGCAATAACTATAAATTCTTTTTTTTAAAAAGGAAAACCTACAATAATATATTCTCTAGAGTGAGGCTCTGCTGGTATATTTATTCATTGGGGTTTTACATCATCATTTCCATGTGGTGCATTCTGATCTCTTACAGTTTTGTGGGTTTCGGTCCAAGCCTTGGATAGCAAACGTTTAATCTAGGGAACTCCCCTTCTGTTCTCTCCTCTTCCCAGTAGTATGGAGTGAATTACTGTATGGGAGATAGAAGATTTTTTTTATGTGTTGAAGGGGGAGGAGAGACAACAACTGACTACATTTCAAGCCCTGCAGGCAAGTCTTTAGCTGGTGTAAATTGTCATGGATTTGGTGACTTCAGCAGAGCTCTAACAACATCCAGTGGCTGAGGATCTCCCCCTGGATTTTGGCTTCTTCTGTTGGAGGCCTGCTGGGAAGCCCAAATTAGCTGGGAGAGAGCGAGGGAGAGAGAGGAAGAACAAGAGCAATGCCACAATATCTTTTTGCCATTTTTTACAGAAGAACATTGATGGAAATGCCTTCATCCTGGAACATGTAATGTTTCATCACAGCTGTTGTTGCTGAGACAAGCTGTTCTGCAAAATGGGGCATACCCCATTCTGGGTGGGTAGTGTTTTAACCACATGAACTGGCAAGTTTTTATTTTTTTAAAAAAATAGACTCATGAGTGTTGAAGATGTTTCCTTTTAAGCTGTGTTTTGTCTGATAGGATGCTAGAAATTATCCTCATGAAGCTGTGAGCACTGTCTTTCATAAATAAAGTATGCATATTTGAAAAACTCTAGAAACAAAAAAAAACCACATAGCTGACTGAAAAGAATCTTTCTGTTGGTTTCATTGTGCCTTGGATGAGGATATAAGAATCTTTGTCTAGTGAGAACATTCAGTCTGATAACTTCCTTGCCTTGAAAGAAAAAAATTGTGGTCATCATGTGAGTAAGAACCATTTCATTTGAGTATCAACTCTGCTAATGTCCTTGGAAATATGACCTTCAGCCAGCACACATCTTCTTTGCTTTACTGCACTGATGGTCTTATTTCTGGTAGCTTGAGTTGAGATACCAGTTGGGAATTCAAAGTCATTTTGGTATTCAGGTGCATTTCTTAAGAAAATTTAAATCTAAACTACCACAGAGATTTTTCATCCTGGAAAAAGTCTCTTTTTACAATCCTTACTGCCCAAAACAGGGAATGCAGTGACTAGTCTGGTTGGTAGTGTCAGCAATTTGCAGTATTATCTTATGTGATAATAATCTATCTGTGTATAAGTTTAAAACACTTCACTGAGATGCCTTCTTGAATCCCTTAGAACAGTTTGTCATTGAATTATGGGAATCATTAGATAATTTATTAGTGGGAATACTGCTGTAGTAATGGTGAGGTGGACAGAAGGTTTGGTAGACTGTCTCCAACTTTATTCTTATAAAGCCTCATTGCAATGTAGGGCTTAGTATCCAAAATTCGTGGTCTGCAAAGCTTTAGGTGCCCAAAGATCTCTAAGAGTATTTCAGCAATAGCAAAAGCAAGGGTTTTAAGAGTGGTGGTGTGACAAGGGAACACTGAGAAGAAAGAAAAAGTACAAATGTGTTGAAGAAGCCCACTTGTGGCCGTTAGTCATTGCTCAGGTTCAAAAGACATGTTAAATATCCAAAGTCTTTTTTACTTGATGCTTTTCTGATGTTGTTTGCTGCAGTTTATGGAAATGCAGGCTACTAGTAAATTGTCTTGAAGACATATTCGTTGCCTTGAAGACATATTTATTGAATGGGTCTACAAACATTTTCCTGGAGGTGATTGAATGTTATTACTAAAAACAGTCAAAGCAAATGCAAGGTAACAGACATTATCTTGCACCTTTGCTGAAGACCCAGAGGCATCGGCTTCTCTCTGGTCACAGCAAGGGACACAGGTTACCCCGTAGCCCCACAACCAACATAGCTTCATGTCCAACCATGTGTTACAGTGTTGTCCTGGGAGCTGCTGCCCAGCCATAGCTTTTCTGCCCCGATTTAGATAATTTATTATTCAATCATCGTCTGTTTTCTAGTAGCACCTGAAACAGATAAGACACCATAGAGTGTCGATGTGTCAGTCTCAGACAGACTGATCTGTAAACGTCCTTGCTCTTAGGCATAGGCCCAAACATTGTGAAGCACTCCTGTAACTAATGACAACCCCGCTTTGACAGTGATAATTTATAGTACGAAGAGTATTGGCTCCAGTAAGTTCAGTTGCCAGTGGCTTCCAGGGCAGGTAGGGAGGGAGAAAGGAATGTCAGAATTTCTTCCTGTTGCTTTTCTTGGGAGCTATGCCTAGAAGTAATAGAGAGTCTGATAAATGATGTTTCTGCCTTCTGTGTGGATCAAGTTTAAAGGTTTTCTAAGGAAAGGAATATCACGGAGTGGCTGACTGCTCCCTTGCTGGCAGTTACTGATACCTCAGCCTAGGCATCTGCAAAATGGGCCTTCAGCCAGCTTCACAGGAGCAGGGAGAGGCTTACTGAACGTCTGTAAAACAATCTGAGTTTGAAGAAATGTTTTACATGGGTGGAGTACAAATCTGCACTACAAATCTGTACCTGCATATCATTTGACAGACATGAAAAGGGTCCACTCGAGGGAGAGGGGACCTGGATTTTGCTGTGCTGACGTTCACTAAGGCTATTTCATACTGTAACTGTCTAATCCAAAAATATTTGATTGTAAACAGTCTTCTGGTTAATTCTGTTGAGGTTGAGAGACAATGTGCTGGTTCTAGCTTACCCGTGTTCATATCACTTTAATGGCTAGGATTGTAGGATCTAACTGCAGCTGCTCCTCAGAGACTAGAAGAGCAGAGAAAAATGTGAGTTTTCTGCAGGAATCTGGAGAACTTTGTCAAGGCCCTCCTTGAGACATCCACAAGGTGCGGGTGACATTTGTCATCTGGATCTGGACAGAGTTTTCTGCCAGTTGAATATCCCTGGTGAGACAGACCTAGCCTGTAAACAACTCTGGTGCAGGAAATGTTAGCCGAGTGTCTCATTAACTAAATTAATATGTCAGCTAGAACGTCATGTCAGATAAACATGGTGAATCCTCATTCTAGCTGTTATCACACACAGTATTCACACTGATCTGGTTGGTAGGTGCTGATTGCCCATCTGTGTTACCTACTGGAGAATTTTTCTTGGAACAATGCCACTGTATTAGAAGTAAAAGCCAAAGATGTAGCCAATGACTGCTAACAAGTGTCTGCAAAATCTAGGAATTGAGCCAGCCTTTATAAAATCAGGAGCCAACCTAATTTGCACCAAACTGTTACAAAGACCTTTCCTTGGGCTTGATTTCGATTGTTTAACTTTGGGGTTTAAGCACTGTTTTTATTTTCAGTCATTGTTCAGTGGTTTCAACTGGGACTGAGGGAGAAATTTGCCACCTAGTATTTCTCATTTGGGTAAAAGATAGAAGTCCTGGGCAGGTGCTAGGAAGAAGCAACTCTCACAAAACACCCAGGGGTACTGTGTGCTCGTGGGTGGAAGGCAGAGTGCCAGAAGGCAGGAAGCAACTGCCAGCGATTTCAGGAGTGGGTAACAACTTCAACAAGAAAAGAACTTCAAAATGTTTGATGTCATTTGGACAGTCCCCAAAGCACAATGCTTACCTGAACTGATTCTCACTATTTTCCCTCACCATTAATCAAAAATAATTTTTAAAAATCAGTTTCATGTAAGAGTTTGTTAGGAGAAATCTAGTTGCTTGTAGGTTTGGATTCAGCCAGACTAAACGCAACTGAGGTCCCTGGGCCTAGGCTTTCATACCAGCTAGGTCCTTTCCGAAGACCTAGAGCCAGCCAAAGGGAGTAGTAAATGCAGCACTAAGGTGGCCTGCTGAGTCTTGCTGAGTCTGCCCTTTAGCAAGATGGGGAAGTAAGGAAAGGCAAATCATAATAAGCAGCAAAGGCATTTTGAATACTGCACAAGCACAGTGAAAAAAATCTGCCAGCTTTTTGTAGCAAATGAAGATGCTTGGCTTTCTTTAGGTCCTAAAGTGATTAATGAAGCAAATGTTGTGTGTGCAGTGGGGATCTGACCAGGAATGACAGGTTTTCTCTTTCAAATTATAGCCATTACGATGATGTCATATTACAATATGGCATGCAAATGTGCTGGGTCAGAGTTTGAGGCTTCCAAAATGAGGAAATCAATATGCAAACATGAAGGGCAGTGTACTCCATTGGGATTTTCATTCCAGAAGCTTGATAGTTTGCCAGTATCCTAAAACCGATCACATAGATTCAGGGCCTTTCAATTTTAGGCAGTATTGCATTAAATCCCATTTGAAATGTTTTGTTGATTGTTTCTTTTGCTGTTTTCTTCCAGAAGATTAACTTGTGTTCAGGTCCTCAAAGACGTCTTTGCAAAGCTGCTAATTGCAGATCGCAGCAAAATGGGTCACATGGTACACTTAGCACTTGACTAATTAATCCACACCAGCACATGCTTGCATAGGACTGACTGGAAATTCAGCTCTGGCTGACTGAACACTAATGACAGTATCTACTGTAGTAAACTGATATTAGTAAATAAAGCAAAATGGCCTGTTAAAATCCCAAATGGGTGATCAAATTTCTACATCATCCAGACCTTTTAATATAATTGTATAATGGCACAGACTGGCACTCAACCCACCAGCATCCATTTAATTAGTGAATAAGGCACTCTGAAGGCCTTGGCTATCACTTGGCTACAAGTGACACACTTGTAAATATGGTTGAAGGTTCCTGGGTACCTGTCATAAATCCAACCAAAACTTTGTGGTCGATGGGGAAAGTCATCATGTGAAGGCACAGGATAAGATACACTTTATTTTAGTGTTTCTTTTGTTCATAACACATAATTTAAATACCATTTCTGCTGTCTCTCTGTATATTTAAATAATGTATTTATTTTCACTCTGTAGCTTTTGGTCCATTTGGAGTGTTCTGTCTTCTAATGTCCAGGTACCAGTGTGTGTCAGGTAAGGAAGTCTCATTGGGCAGCTGTGTTATCTTATAGGTTAGGTAGTTCACAAAAGCGAGATTCTATTGAAGGCTTTATAAAGCTGCAGAGGGGCCATCTGCAATGCTTGTGATGATTAATTCTGACAAAAAGAGTTGGCTGGAGGATATTGCTAGCCTAGCACTTGTTACTGTAACTAGTCAAAATGATGGGTTTTCTGCAGTGTTTAAGCCTGCCTTTTCTTTTTTTCTTTAAAAAAATTATTTGACCTCCGTAAAAATCTTATTGTGAGTTTAAAAGATGTTTAGCCACAAACCTCAAATAAGTTTTGCACTGTGTTCTTCTGCGCCATAAGCATGACTGTTTTGCTTTCTCCTTCTCAAAGATGCTGACCCTGAATAAAGGGATCGCCATTCTTTTTCATCTGTGATCTAATTAATCTGCGTTTTTCCCGCAGTGCCGTGCTGTGCATATATGCTTAAAACCCTTTCCTGCCACACACTATGTAGCCCTAGAGATAGGGAAGGTCAGCGCCACCCTCCCAGCTGCTCTTCAGCACCCCACCGTATCTGAAGCATTAGCGTTAAGAGGCAGATTCACCAGGAATGGTGTGTGAGGGAAAGAGAAGGCAGTGGCCACTGAGATGAATTTCCATCTACCCACCAGCGTCTCTGCTCCCTGGACCTGCTGGTGGCACCCTTGGGCTTCTGCCCAGCAGAAGCCCAGTAGACTATGCTCATTTAGGCCATAGGGGACGTGTGGTGTCAGAGACTGCGTTCAGGGCTGTGCCTATGTTAGCAAGTAGCACGCTGCTTCAAAAGTTTACTCTTGATTTGAGCTAAAACAATAATGTAAATATACTCGGAGAGGACAGTCTCTTTTACAAATGTTAATGCGGGAGACAAGAGCAGATAGAGTAGCCCCAGACATTGCCTAAGTTTTGCCTTCTGCAGATGATCACACTTTGCTATTTTTTTTTCTTTCTGCCTAAGAGGTTGTGAGCATCTGAAAGTGCAGAGGTCAAAATGCTTGTTGCTTGGGAGAAATGTTAGTAGGCATCTAACTGCCATAAATTATAACTATGTCACCATTGTAGAGCAAGGAATTCTCAAATAGGCTGTAAAAATAGACACAGTGAATTAGCAAAACAAGTATGAATTGAGACCATGCTGTTTGTAGCATGCTCCTTCGAATTCACCATTGTAGTGGCACAAAACTTTTAAGAGTCTCCCTGACAGATAACCGCCGCACGCTGGGCATTGTATATAACTGGAGCGGAAGAAAAATGAGACAGGCACACCCTTTGTGACTTTCATCTCTTAGAAGATGTTGTTCCTCCCTCCTAGTAATAAAAGCTTGGAAGCTTGAAGTTTGGATCTGCTTATTATTGTAGGGATGCTGACTGTTTTAATCTTTATAAGAACATGTGCATAGTTTTACATGTATGCATATGCATGCACACACACACACATATATATAAAATATATATGTATTTTTACTGTAGAAGGAATTGGCTCATTCCAAAGTGGTTAAGAGAAGCCAGACTACCTCAGCTTCTCTTTGACAAAGCGCTTAGAAATGCTGTATCCTCTCTCCTTCTATGTCTTCCATTATATACTATGTGTCTTCAATTTATTGCTCCTTGTAACATGTCAAAAAGAGTTAGGGAAGAATCTGACCAAACCTGGCATTGAACCTAGATCTCTAGTCCTCCGAACACTGAACTGTGTTCTTCTGATAGGAAAAGGAGGATTATCTTTGGCTAGTAAGAGAGATGGCTTAACTGTCATTCGATCTGGAAGGTGACCATTACAGCAGGGCCGAGAAGGAGACCAGTACGGTGTTTCCTCCTTTGAAACTCGATTTGTTAGCTCTGAGGACTGTACTGATTTAATGATTTTATTTTTTATTTTGGAAATGACAGCGGTAACACATGAGCTAAAAGGGGAGGACTGAGGTAGACTGACAAAGGGAGCGAAGCAGGAAGGACGTGCTAGCAAAGTGGAACCGGAGACTGGGCTCCGGCAGCCCACACAGCCTTCCTCTTGCCGCCACGGGACAAGGGTTTCAGCCAAGCATTTTGGGGGATTCAGGAACAAAGTCAAAGGGTGACTTGGCTTGGAGAGTCTACATACTATTTTTCTGCAAGCAGTTTTACACTTAAAGAAACACGGTGGGGATACGCTTACTCAAGGTCTGCCACTGCGGTATTATAACTCAGATGAAAAGAGCTGTCTCTTGACTGTTGAATCCCATTGAACACTAAATTAACTACAAGTTAGTTAACAAAATCAGTACTTCACTGTTTATGTGGCAGGCTGCTATTTTAAAATATTCACTGGAGCGCTCTATCTTTGTTGGATTTAATTGTTCTGAATCCTGAATATAGTGGCTCTCTTGTCGTGCTTCACTGTCTTTTTTTTAGTTGCTCTGGGTACCTTGCAGAATGTAAGTGCATCTAACTAACTTTGTGGGTGTCTAATGTCAGGGACACAGATTTGGCTGTTGCCCAGGGCAGCAGAATTGGAAGAATAACTCCCGCAGTTACGAGGATACTGTACATAGTACTTGTGTCATAGAATAAAACAAAACTTAATCAAAGTCTGTTACTACCTATGTGTAGTTACTGTGCAGCACTAATAGACACTGTCAACTAATTGCAGCTTTTTAGCCTGGTCAGACATGTTGTACATGGGCTTGGTTTTGTGCTTTGGAAACTAGGATGAGCAAACTTTGGAAACTTTTAATGAGCAAAAGGCAGATCAATGACAAATCAAAGTACAGCATAGCATCTGAATAACTGAGGTCGTTTTTCTGTCACTGCTGCAGTCCAATGCTGTTTTGTCAGAGTTGGTACATTATTTCAAAACCTACTAGAATGGTTGCAGTGTTTTAGGAAGAATTGCATTCTCAGAGCATGGAGATAACCTTAATCATGGCACTGATTCTCTTCTCGCTTACGATCACTGTATCTTACGATAGAGGCACTAAAGTGATACAATGAAAGCAGAGCAGGATTCAATTTTAAACAGTTTTGCAGTGTGCTTGTCAATCTGTTGGTACAGCAGCCTATATGTAGAACAGTCTTTTTTCTCCAACACTTTCACAGAACTACACTAATTATGATGGAATCCTCTTGGGTGTATATTAGCATTAATTAAGGGATTGCAACTTTCGGATGAATAATCCTCTGTCTTCAGCAAACCCTGAGCAGAGTTATCAGGTACGTGGAAGGTGAAAAGCAAAGGACAGATCAGGAAACATGAATTTTTCAATATAGAGACTGTTGCTAACCCTGTTGTTTTCCTGTATGCTGTCATGCTAAAAGATGATAAAAGATGAATTATTTTATTTTCAGTTTTAGCACCAGATTCCCATCTTCTTTTTAAAAAGCACTCAATCCTAGAAATAGTTAGCCCTGATGAAAAGGTATGCTTCAAAACAGATGTTCTTGGCAATAAAGCTCATCTGCTAAACCTGATTATTTCATCCCTGCTGGTGGCGAGAGGAGGAGGAGAAGGATGTTGAAGGGTGAGGGAGATTTTGGCATAAGGAGGACACAAAGATAAGCTGAGATGATTTCTTTGGTATTTCTCCTGAGTCTGTCTCCTTAGATTGTGCTTCTGCCTTTAACCTACTAAAATTATAGCTAACTGCAATAACTGGGATCATTTGTTATCCTCGGTGCACAGTGATTTCGTGGGGCTGTGGTAACTTCAGGAGAATAATGCTGTTGCCTTCTACTGTGCTGCTCACAAATATCTAGGTCATGGCATCCATGAAAAAAACCTTAGTGGGATTGTTTCCAGACATGGTGTAAAGCGTGATTAGTATACTCATGGAGATCTCAGTATGTGCTTGGTACATCTGTTTATCTTGCCCAGTGGAGTCCGTAGGCTCAGTCGGTGCCTTGGGGAAATTCTTTGACAACCTTGCCAGCTGGATGCATCACAGTTATCTTACCCTCAACCTCAAGAAAATAAAACCTTCTTGCTGGGCCTGTGGTGCTGCAGTTAAGAGCAGGGCCTCTTTTCCTTTGTGTTGTCCTTGAAGAATATCAGTCAAGTCTTGACTTCTGACCTTTCTGTTTGTGTGGCAAGCTGCATACTATGTGCAGAAACTGAGCTGTTTTTTGTTCCAGTAAGGGTGTCTGTGCACGCTGTACCCTAACTCACCCTATGTTGACCTTGCCAGAAAAGCATTTGAAGCGTTGTTGATACAGCTTCCTTTCAGTGGATCCTAAGCAATGCTACCTTACATCTTGCAGCAGGGTTGCAATAGCACATTAGAGGGTTTGTATGAACTATGAGACTAGACTGGCTTTGAGATCCAACTTCAGCTTCTTCTGTGCTTGATGGTGGTCCCTCTAAATTCAAGAGGTGAATACTAACTGATTGGGAACCCACTGGACAGCTGTACTTCACTCTGCCATTGGTACCTCCTAAACTGATACCAAGTTTTGCTCTTACTGAGTGGGTTATAATGTGTAGACCAATCATTCTTGTTAGCTGTCTGTCTCCTTTCACACTAAGAAACACCTGAAATCTCTCTCATTTTATGCAGGGCTCTTTTCAGATTGACAATTTATTGATTTACCTTATCTCTCCTTCCTCATCCCATCCTTTCAGATCCTGTCAGTTAAGTGCATTTGTTGCCAGTTTTAAAGAGTATTACGTTATTTGAATACCCTCTGCTTGCAGAAGATAGCTTAATCAAATGGGAAGCACTTGAGTGTCTGAAAGCTTATCCATTTTTTCTGATTCTGGGGCTACTTAGCTTTGCTGGCTTAAGCTGCTCAGCAGCATAAGCGCAAGTGAATTTTGCTGCTTCAAAGGTAAAGGCCGTGGCAGGGTTAGGGCAAAAAGGGGGCCAAAGTGTGAGAAGAGTTGAGGGAGGGAGACCTCCTGATCTGCTGCTCCTGCAACCCTGGTGAGGTGTGGAGGGCTGGGGAAAACAACCCCACTGCTGGGAGCAGATGCTTCCTGTGTCCCTTCTGGAAATACCCATGCTCTTTTTGCCCACTGCTACCTCTGAAGTAGCAGCCACCCAGCGTGCCAGGACACCTGCGTGGGCATGGTAAGGAGAAGGGCCGCTCCGATTTCACCTTCATGTGCAGTCTGTTGCCCTAGGAGACTGTCTGCTTCACCTCAGTCCAGAGCCAGCCTTCATCTAAGAAAAGAAATTACTTCTCCTTGCAAGCCTTACTTCTGTTGTATCCTGGCTACAAGAGCAAACTTAATGAAAGACTGAAGAGACTGAGATCAGTTGTCAGCCAGAACTGATCTCACAGAAGAGAGAAAAAATTGCAATCAGAGCTTTAGGGTCATTTGAGGCCAACTCTTTAGGTAAGGCTAGCCTTTAACAAGAGTAAGTTTCTTTGTTGATGCTCCATGTCTTGAGTATATTCTGAAGATGAAGGTTAATATTCAGGGCATAATATAAATCAAAAAATAATGCAGTTACTTGCTCAGCTTTGGAGAGATTTTTCTCTATTAAAAAAGAAAACAGGTTTGTGTGTGTGTGTGTGTGTGTGTGCCGCCTCGCATTCATTTGGTGTTATAATGATGGTTAAAAATTCTTTGGACTTGGAAAACAGCCTGAGGGACACTACATTCAACTTCTACCTGAACTACAACTTCCCCATGAATGGCATGGCTGTATCTTGACTACTTTATTGATTTTCTTGGGATTACTCCAGTGAGGCAAGAAAGCAAACTTGACTTTTATTAGATGCTCAGCAGCAGGCAGTACCCAAAATACTAGTTTTTCAAAATAGTTTGTTTATCCTAACATTTTCTAATATGCATTGAGACACAAAAGAAATGAGGGGAATGTGTGTGATTTTGAGTGGTGTATCACTCAAATCCTGAGCCCCTGACACTGAAGATAAGGCTCAATCCTTTGAGATGACATCTAGGGAAAGATAAAATTATTCAGTGCTTTCCAATATTGGGACAACCAACTGATTCAAGAGACACAACACTAAAAATATTTTCAACTTTAGAGTAGGAGTTTATTGCTAAGCATAGGCTTCTAGTTTGATATCCTAGCATTTATACAGCACATTTAAGCAGTTGGTCTACTTGTAAACTACAGGGCTCTTTGAGGCAGAAGAAGTTGAAAGTCTGTTACTTCCCCAATGTAGGTGCCTTGCTATAAAGTTAGGCATGTGTCTCACAGTGTGTCTTGTTTTCAAAGTTTGGCTCAAATCAGTATGCCAGTTTATTCATCTAACTCACATAAATGTAGACAAACCCAAAAGATGCACTATGCAAGCAGGCAAAACCAAAATGAATGTTTATTTCCATACACATCATATGCATGCAGTGGAACATTAGGGTTAATGTCTTCCCAGGGTGTTTGAGAAACCTGCCTGGAATGGTAGTTGAAGTATTTATTTTAAAAAAGGCTAAATACAGTAATGTTTTAGAGCATTTTCTGCTTTCTCTGCTTTAGGCAGTGTGAATAAAGTGAGAGACAAAAAAGCTCTATCTGCTGTAAACTGTGATCTAAAAATTGAGGGGGCTGATGTGGATGGCTGTTGGCAGTGTGTTATAAACGTCATTTCTGTGCTGGAATTAATCCAGGAGGGAGGGTGCTGTTTGTGTGGTCCTTCAATACCTGGGATTGTAATATGTTAAAAAATGTAGATTTTAAGTGGGTGATAAGACATGAGAATTAGTAAGGAAACTTATACTATTTAAGAGCAGCCATTTATACTGGGACTTGTTCCCAGTTTCTCCAGTTAAAAAAAATATATATATACACAGATGACCTACTTAATACAGATACCTAAATAAAGCATGTGAATGTAGGGCTTCAAGCTACTAATGCATGTTTCTAAACATATGTCCCCTTTTTACTTTGTGTTACATTTAATGTGGTGCCTAGTTGCTGTGCAGTTCTCCCAAATATGCTACTTCCTTTCTTCATTGTTCCCTTAATGAGAAATTATGTGTTTGCTTATTAAAGTTGTTGGGTTTTGTTCCATTTGCAAGGCAAAGCAGAAAGTGAGTTTGTACTTCCATGTTTTCTGTGTTGCATGGGTTCTTCAGTCATTGCCTCCTGCTGTCTGATTCCTCTTTACCCCCTGGGTCCTCTTTCCACTGTATGATCACTGGTTCATGCTTGGGATGAGCTGCCCTGTATTTTGGGTGCCTGACTACCAAAAGAGACATCCCTCTGCTAGGGGCGGCAGAATCTGATGTGCAAGATAGCAAACGTCAGCAGCCAAGACTTGAGCATAGTTTTGCTTCTGCTGATCTTGCAGACATAACCTGCCAAAGGACATGACTATCAGGGTGCTCTCTGCTGTTATTTTAAAGCTTGGCTTAGGTTTTGAGCTTTATTTCCTTTCACTGGGAGTAATTGTATCGTGATCTTAGTCTAGCTCCCCAAGTGGCAGAAGCTGGCGTAGATCCTTTGAAGTCACTGGAGCTATGCTAATAAAGATCTGATCAGGAGCAGCAACTTTGTATAGGCCTGGAAATTAATTCACAAGCTGGTAAAATGTGGCTTCGTCTAGTGCGAGGTTGGATTTTCAAGCCCTTTGGCCACCAGAGGGATTCACAACTTCTTGCCTGAGGCTCAGGGTCCTGTGGCTTGTTTACATACTGCTAACAGGGCAAATTCCTGTCCTAGGAGGCTTCAGCGAGTCACCCGTGCTGTTAGGTGGGGTGCTCCAGCTCCAGTGAAACTAAGCAAGCTGTGACCAGCTAAGCAACACAGAAGAGCATTTCTTCTTGTTACAAAACCCATTATTTACAATCACTGCGTATTTACGTTACGCCTTCGCTGTGGCTGTCAAACCCGTTCGTTGAGAGAGGAGAGCGTCCATGTTATTTCTCTTTCCGTTCTCAGGTTATATTTTAGCTAGGCCTGGACAGGATTCATTCAGCTCATAAATAGAGGAAAAATAAGATGAGCAAGAGAATGGGATCCATAGCTGTGGGAGGAAGCTGTCCCTGCAATCTCAGAAATCTCCTGACAGAATTTTTTCCAATTGAAAATGCTGCTATGTTAAAAGTGAAGAGCCGCTCCCCAATGTGTTAATTGCCATTTCGTTGTATTATGTAGGGTCCCTTTTAAAGTATTTCAGTAAATGTAAGAAATTTCATGGTAAACTGTATCTTGCTGAATGTTTTACTCGCTTTTTTGGAAATAACGTTTCCCTTTAACACAAACTTTTTCTTGCAATAATGGATGATAATTGAAACTGAACAAAATGCTTCTGCTGTTGTCGAAATGAGAGCAACATTTTGATCAGGCTGGAAGTAATTTTTGTTTATTTGGATGGGAAATTTAGTAACGATTTGAGGGGTTGCCCAGATACTAAAATAACACAATTCCCCCCCCCCCCCCCCCGTGCACGCACGCAATAGGAATTTTGACTTTTAAACCTAATTTATTTCCCTTAAAGAAAAAAAGGGGGGGCAGTTAATGCTGAGCTTGAGAGCGCAGGGGTCACCAGCAGAGCCGGCGTGCTTGGCGGGCAGAAGAGCAGCGAAGTGTGGACGCACCGGGCCTTTTGCACAAGGAGCACAGCGCGCACGGTTTTGCTCGGTCACAATGGGCAGAAGTTCATCTACCTGCAGAAACATAATTCAGTTACTTTGAACCCCCACAGCCCTTACCCTGCAGGTCCTGGGCTAACGGCAGTGGGGGCATCGGGGGCTTTCAGCTGGACTTCTTCTGTAGCTGGTCCAGGGTGCCCCATCACGGTGACTTCACGTTTCCAGCGGGATGGAGGCTTCCCTCTCCTGCAGGCTCCAAGCCGCTTTGCGCTGGCACCAGCATTTTTTCTTCTTTCTTTCCTTTTCTTTTTTTGTTTTTAATGAACAAATAAATAAATAAAGCAGCCCAACTTTTTAAGGCCGTTCCCTCCGTGTCTGCGAGCAGAGGACTGCAGATCTGCGTGCGATATAATGAAGGCCTGGGGGAGAATATTAGCACTTCTGAAAAGAGCTCAGGGAATTCTGGTTTTTGCTCTGACAACTGAAGGCAGAGGAGAGCTTTTCCTTTCATGTTTGTTTTCAGTACATAAAGTGATTGAAAGCAGTTTCCCGGAGAGGAGGACGGGGCAGGGAGGACCGTGCTGAAATTTTTTAGCATTTCTAATCTGCTGCCTTAATTTCACTGCTGCCGCCTTCCCCCGTGGAGTTTGTTAGCGCGACTGTCAGGCAGGATGTGCCAAAGAGGGGGACGCGCAGCTCAGAGGCACGGGCTGGGGACACTGGTGGGGTGCAAGAGAGACCTCTGGCCCAGCAGCAGCAGGACAGCACAAGGCTCATCCCACAGCTGCACGGGCTGGAAACGGGAAACGCGGCCGGCGGGGAGAAAAGCGAACGGGTCGAAAGGGCCAGCCGTTGTCTCTCCCCTTCCCAGCTCTCCAGTAACGTTTTTCAGGTGCAAACCCAGCTCTTGCCCCCGGCGGTGGCCTGTTGTGCTAGCTGGATTTTCTAGAGAGATGGGCGGTTTTGTGACTGATGCTGTCACGGGGACGTTAGCCAGACCGCGCGCACCGGCCATGCCCAGGCGCTCCCTGTCCATGCCCTGCGGCGGGAGGTTTGCTGGAGAGCGACCACAGAGCCCTGGCAGGGCTCCGGCTCTCCTGAGACGTCATCAAGCCCTAACCCAGACGGCCCTGTTGGGCCATAGCATGAAGCAGGCTGAAAAGACCCTACAAGAAACTTTTGGATCAAATTAAGACCTCACCTAAAGCCCCTTCCAGTAAACACGAATCACACATTGGGTTTTAGCATGGTCTGAGTGCAGCTGTCTGCACTGTCCCCTGGCAGAGAGGGGAGCGCAGGTTGCCAGGTCGTCCATCCAACACCTTCCTCGGCCCAAAATCATGAAGATGGGGTCAGCCAGGTGCCGGCACGCCGTACCACCTTCTTGCCTTGAGCACTGGTCTGCTCGCTTTGCCTGACGTTCATGAGAAGAGATGCAGCCTCAGACCTCCTCTTGAAAATCTATTCTCCACGTGTGGAGCAGGTGTTTCCCCTTTGTTTTACTGGACTCTTGCCCAGAGTGCCTTCGCCTGCGTGCAATAAGGATATCCTAGTCCGTTACTCATTTCCACAAGCACAGCGTACATACATCTGGCTCTCTTGAGCTGAAAATTTGGTATGTAGCGCGTTGGAAATGTGTAGATGTGGCTATATTTGAAGAAAGAGATGACCAGAAAGATAGGTGGAGCTGCGCAGGATAGTCGTGGTCCCTCTCATCTTTCCCTGTGGGTGACTTGTTGAACAGTATTTCAGAAGCAAGAGCTGAGCATCCCGAAACATCTCACTGCTTTCAGCTTGTTCTTAATGAAAAAGGAAGAACGATCGTGGGTGGTGACACATACATGGCACAGAGAGGACTAACAGCAGCCAGCTAATAATCTTTGTCTGCCCTCACTGCTGGCACAGGTTTAAAACAAATATACAAAAAAAAATGTCCCAGGCACGTGTGCTCACAGATGTCTATGCACACAGGCATGGTTTAGCATGAAGAATCACATAAATTAGCAGGATTATAATTACTCTTTTTAAGCCTTTCACTTTGAACAAACAAGCTTTAATCAGCAAACGGGAAGCCCATTTAAAACTTGAAACGCAGTCCAAGGTCGGAAGCTAAAGGTCACCCCCCCCCCCGCCACTGTGGACCCACCAGCCAGGTGGGAGCAAAAGCTGTGCTGGGAAGCAGCTTGCCCCTGCCCGCTTCCTGCGGGACCCACAGGCTGCACAGCTGGGCAGGGGCTGCCGGGGGAGGCGGGCGCCTGGTCACGGACGTGGGACTGGCGGGACCTGGCTCCCGAGGAGCAGGAAGCTAATAAAAACAGTTTGCCTCTCCAGGGGTAGCTGGGGAGGGGAGGGATTAGAGGTAATTAGTTTATATGGGTAACAGAGGTTAATAGGGTTCTTGTTCAGGGGTTTTGCTTCCTTTGATGGAGTGTGGCTGTTGTTTAAAGCTAACAAGCTGATGAGATAAAAAGCAAATTAAGTATGTGATCCAGGTGTTGCCAACAGTCGAGGCAGAAGTGTTAAAAGGAAAAGTTTACAGCGCTAGATAATAAAAAATATGAAATAAGGTGTGCATGTAAAAAAAAATATATTAAAAAGAACCTCAAGCTCTGCATTACTTGTGACTCAGATGGTAGCTATTGAGCAAAACAATTCCAGGAGCGAAGGACGAAGGTGTTAAGAAGAGCCTTCCTGCTGCCTTGGGGCCTATCTTTTAATGGACTTACTGCACCGTACTGCCATCCAGCTTTCTGTCACGGGGTTCCTCATCCATAAACAGGAGATAATTGAGAGCACGGTGGCCTGGGCCATGAACCATGCAATGCCTTTTCCTACCCAGGCAGTGTGAAGACGACCCACTTCCCAAACCGGCTTGTCACAGCCATGCCCATGAGGTCTGTGTTTAAGAGCAGCAGTTCAGCTTTCCCTCCTAATGTTAGCAGGTCGCTTTGCTGTGTAAATGTCTACACGAGACACAGAATAGCAGAAGTTGCCCTTACAAAGTGGGTCTGTCCCCAGTCAGGTGGAGAATTGAACCTCAGGTGTTAGAGGGAAACACATCCAGGCAAATAGCTGTTTAGTGAAGGAAATTTCCAGTGAGTGAAGGTGTTTTATTCTGTGTATCGTCAAGCTCTGAGGTATTCAAGAATGTCCACTCAGTGCCTGAAACATGAGGGGGAAAATGGCAGCACGAGGGAAACAAAGTTGCTGAGGGATATTCACGACCATCAGCCTACCAAGGCACCAAGCACTGACAACAGCACTGTTAGAAAATAGCTCTTTTCTAAGCTACATATACTGCTGAGTGCTTTCTGGTTCAGAAATGTGTTGTAGACAAACTGCTTGGATGTTTTTCAGGATTCATTAAGTTGAAGGCTAGCATAATCTGCTACTGCTTTTGCTACTGCCTGGAATACAATTTTAAAATATTCAAGCTCCCTAGGAAAGAGCAAATAGAGGAGATGGACACTGAAAATGGAGACTTGGAGCATCATCCTGTGAGTAGTAAAAGTGTTTGTGGCCAGCTCTGTCTCTTTGCTGGGACATTTGTTTAGTATGGCCATACACACCCACATCAGAGGTGGGGAAGGAGGAAGAGAAGGGACTGCTCTCTGTTGCTGATACCTGGAGAAGGAAGTCCCACCAAACTGTCAAAGGAATTTCCCTAGTCCGCTCTTTCAGAGCTCCCTGTGCTCTCCCCAGGGTATTAGCAGAGATTTGCTGCTGCTACAGTCAAACTGCAACTTTCTTTTGCCTCGTGTTCATAAGGAACAGCAGATTGTCATATGTTTTGTGAAGGAAAGTAGACCTGAGCTCATGATATCCGGACCCTGGGATATTCCTTGGAAGTGCAGGAGGAATATATTTGGCATCAAGTGTAGAGAGAAAGATGAAGGGAGGCAATGGAGAATTTGTTGCTACCAACCATCTCTTCCTCTTTGCAGATTATAGAGAAAATAGCAATAGTAAATAAGCAGCAACTCAGAACAAAGATAGGACCAAATTTGCTAAAGCATTGCTTTAAGCTTTGCAAATAATTCTGTTTAGTACATGTTTATGGAACTTCTATGCTCTAAAAATAGCCTTGCTGGAGCAAGTCCCTGAGTCCCTGCAGGAAGCCCTACACATTCCTAGCATAGAACGGCGGCTTAATCCCGATTTTCACAGCAAAAAGAACAATTATTTTTAGCACTTTTTAAATAGACTTCAGCTGTCCAGTGCCTAGCTGTCAAAGCAAGACATGGAAGATGTGTTACTTTACAGGAATCTGACATAAATTGCTGGCTTCTAGATGGCCAGAAAGTCTGACAATAATGTGGTGGTTCAGAGGTGTTAAGAGATGCTGTGAGAAAGACAAGGCTTGCAGGAAAAGGATAAGACAAAAGCAGGGCCTGAGCAACATCCTGGTGGTTATGAAGGGAGGGGCGGATAAATGGAAAATAGCAGGGGAAAATGCTGAACCTGTGCAGATGAGGGCAGAACAAAAATATCATGCTTTTTATGACTGAGACTGGACTATCTTTAACAAATGTTGCAGAGCCAGTCTATAAAGAATGTAATAGGCTGTGGTTATGTTATGACAGAGACATTGGGCCGTGGGGGGTTAAAAACCTGGTCAGAGTGAAATGAAAAGCCAAACTCTTATGCACTTAGTTCACCACCGTTTTGTCACCTGACTCTGACTGACAGCAGTGTCCCACGTGGTTTGTAGATGGGTCTTTGGCATACAAAGATTTACTAGGCATTCTTGTTGCCCACTGAAATTTAGTAGATTTCCCTTCTGTTTACAAGGTCTTCAGCAGAACAGCAGGCAAATGCAAAAGCTTTTGCAAGTGTCTTGGAATACTTTATGTTAGACATGGACCTTATCCATACTTCCTCCTCACATGAATGGAGAGCAGGCAACTGCGTGGAGCAGAAGCCTCCAAAAAGAAACACTTACCTTGAGTCAGCTTTGGGGGACTGAAGGAATATGAAATGCTGAGACGCAGCTTCTTCAAGCAGTGTGGAAACTAAGGTCGGAGGCTGGGCTTGCTGTTGAATGCCTGACAGATATTTTCCAGGTTTACCTGGAAGTAACCACCACAAAAGATTGACAATTAATTCCAGAAGCTTTTAGCAGAGTAAAGCACAGCCTCAGTCCTTGCTCCTTCCTCTGTAGGGAATCCAAGAGGGTCTCATAGTGGGTGTCCATGTTTGGCAGGGCTAGTAGGACCTTTCAAACTGGAGGACGAGATCCTGGCATGGCGCTGTTTGAGGTGATATTTACACATCCTGTCTTCTGCTGCCTGGATTTTCCTCTGCCCTTGCACACTGTTAGTGGAAGGAGCCCCCGGTACGTAGAGCTGCACATGCGTTGCCAATCTCCCTGGTGACAGCCCTGGAGATTGGAGCAAGCTCATCATCTGTTTAGTTGGCCTGGCAGAGACTTCTGGTTCCTGCCTCTGGAGGAAACCCTTATACACAAGCTTATGAGGAGGAGCCCATCAGGCAAACAGACTTCTGGAGCATGGGCCTTACTGCCAGTGAAGATCTACTGAAGACATGCTGGTACATCTAACCAGACAGAGAGAGATTTTTCTCCCTTTTATTGCCTATTTTAACAACCTCGCGCTTTGATTCCTAGTCCAGCCTGGCCGCATAGGCTCCCTCTGTGGTCAGTAGAAAGGATCCAGAGGGTGAATAACATTTTCTTTCCAAGATGTCAAAACAATATATATATATGTATGTATGTATGTATGTATATATAATTTGCTGAAAGCATGGTGAGAGAAAAGGAGAAGAAAGCAGGCTTCACTAGCTTTGCTCATACAGAAAATATGCTGTGTAACTACAGTCCAACTCTTATCTAGGATGACTTGTATCATGTGTTTGTAGCAAACTTTTTCTGACTTTAGGTACCTCTAAGTATCATTTAGACAACCACCTTACTAATGTATACTTCCCATGCACCATTTTACCTGTGTGCTCAGAAGGGTGCAGCTGGAAGATCTCCATTTGGCTGATCTGCCTTGGAAGCGGTAGGATAGTGCTTGTCTGTCAAACAAAGCTGGAAGGGAGATGCCTATCTTTTACAGACAAAATACCTGGCTGTCTGGCTTTGTGAGTGCTAATTTGCAAGCTCAAAAAGCTGTTTTTTCCCACAAAAGTAAAATAAAAACATTTATATCACATTTCTATCAGCCTGTAGTTCAATTAGATAGTATACAACCTAAAACATATGGAAGAAGTGATTGAAAATTACTTTCTTCTTCAGTGATTCTAAATATGTTTACTTAGTACTCACTTGTGGGCTTTTTCTCTCTTTTTTTGTTTTGTTTCCAAGCATTTGTAGTCACATCCTTAAAACTGGTTGGGTACATAAACTCCACCTTAACAGTCTACGTTGGTAAAACTAAAAGTATTTTATAAAATGTCAGAAAAGCCTAAAATTGAATAATGATGAAAACATTTGGCTATATTTGGTCTTCTCTTATAAACACTCCTCGCACATGACTCAGCAACTGTATTCTTTGTTATTCTTTCCTTCTATTTTTCATGCAATGCTTTTCTTTTACTCTGCCAAGAAGACAGATTTTGATATGAAGTCTTTGAAAAGTACAGTGCCTTTTCAAAATAGTGTACATAATCACTTACTGAAACACAACTCTGCCCCAAATACTGTGGGTAAACAGAGCTTTCTTTTCTGGGAGAAGCAGATCAGATGGGGAATAAAGCCACCTGATTTAAGAAATTAGATATTTTCCCTTTGTCAGTGCTTTCATACTTCTCAGGTCTTCACCTAACATGCAAATTTGAACTGTTAATGGGCTTCATAGTCTTTGTCAGTCAGCAGTGCTCAATTTCCTACTTGTTGATGCTTTCAGATCTAATGCCTATAACTTCTCTACCATCCAGTTTTCATTTCTCCACCAATAAAATGGTTCTGTTTAGTGTACGCGGGTAAGAGTAAGCATATGAGCTTATGTAGAAATTTGTTTGCATTTCTCTTTGCTTCGCATTTAATGGGCAAAAGCACAGAAATCTGTGGTACAGAAGTAGTAAGCTGTGGTTGTCAATTAAAAAAGAATGGGTAATATTGTCTCCTTAGGGCCACGGAGTCATGGATGCCGCTATTGCGGGTGAGAACTGAGGTCTACAGCCAGAGCTGATCTGTGCTACGTTGTAGGGTTAGTATCCCCGGAGCAGCCTGTGCCTCACATTTAAAGCAGCATCACACCAAAGGCTGAACATTAAAAATCCCAGAATTTCAGAAGCAACAGGGTAATTCCTTGTGCAGATAGATATTGTCTCTCTGTAATACAGATGTATTCTCTGAATTCTTGCTGGGCACTCAGTGAGGACCGGGTTTGTCTGCCTGCTACTCCCCACACAACCTTAGGGTGACCCTCGGAGGCGCCGCTTCCCCCTGCCGGCAGGCTGGCGGGTGGGCGCCCGTCCTCCCGAGGAACTGGAGCCGCGCTCTCCAAGCGCGGCTCGGTTGCGTTGCATCTTCTCCAAGCAGCTTGGAAACAATCCCCTCCAGTGTTTTGGCGGCTGGCTAAATAGCAGTCATTTGCAAATTGAAGACCAAGCTAGAGGAACGAGGGCAGGAAGGTGGGGTGGTATTCCGACAAGCAGTATTTTCGAACCAGTCTGGCTTTGAAAGCGAACATTAAGGTATCATTTACTCAGGGCCCTGACTTCCTATTGAGAGACCTGCTAATGAAAGACCTCTTTGTGTGCGCGGTCACTAACTACAGAGACTGCTCAATGGCTTTATGGACATAACCATAAAAAACAGCCTGTAGGCCAGAACTGATCCTACAATTAACTCCTGTCTGTGTGAGTGGAAGCACCTGCTCTTGCTGTAGCATGTTTCAAAAGCGGAGACTTTTAAATCTCTATCTGCTCCAAGGATTCCTTTTCCCTTAAATGCCTTGCCTGCGTTTCACATGTGCACGCGTTACGTATCCAGCTCAGTGGGAAGCACGAGGCGAAAATTGCAACAGGAAGCAAAGCTAGGCACTGCGTCTTCGTGCAAGTAATTACCACCTCGTGGAGGGCAGTATTTGGGAGAGTGGCCATGCAGGCTTTGTGGATGAGAGTCCTACAGCCCTCGGTGATACAACATGAGCTTTTGAACATCTGTCTCTGCTTTTCCCATCTGTACAAATGGTTTTGCTTTGAACTTTGTTCAGCTTGTCGACTCTCCTTGCTGTGATAGCAGTACCCTGCCACAGAAGCAGGAGGCGCTGCAAATGCCGGGGGCAGTTTCTTCTGGCGCGTGGGGGCTGTGCCTCTCGCACATGCCTCATTGAGTGGCTCAGGCCCCTTGCTCGGGAGCTGCCTTTCCCCCTGCACCTCAAGCAGTGAGTGTGCTGATGCTCGCTGCGTTGCAAAGTGATAGCTGTAGAAATGCTTGGGGTCTGAAACAGGATGTCGTCCACCCTTCGGTACACGCATATCTCGATGCACAAAAGAAAATGGGCTGTTTGCACTTCTACAATTGGAGATGATGCCTGTATTAAATATATGCAAAATAGATGAATGAGAATTTGTTTTCAAGTGATTGAAGACAAATGAGGATAAATTCCCAGATACAGAACTTCTGAGCTGTAGCCATGTACTTTGATATATACCTGTTTTCATGATGAATAAATCAGTATCATGTCATACTTTTCTCATGTATCTGATTTGTTTCAACTGTTTTAACAAAATTGAATAGATTTTCCAACCTCTGATATTGCTTGATAAATAGTGAGCTGTAGGTTTAAGAAAAGTCAGATTGGTAGGAAAATAAAACTTGCCAGAAGAGACAGAATTAATTTTGGATGTCTTGTCAGTTTACTGAATTATTTTGCCTTTAGCTGCCAAGCGAATTTAATTTTCTAGTTTCAAATGAAATTCCTCACGCTTTTAATCGTAGCTGGTCTGGGCCTTATCAGATAACACCATTCACGGAACAGCTCTGCCTATGTGTACGTGTAAAATCCCTCTGCAAAGACACGGCGCAGCTGTTGGTCCCCTTTTCTGCTCTTTTCCCAGCTCTGTGTCTAGCTAGGAGTTTTTTTTGCCGGGACGTACCTGTGCCAGGTAGCGGCTACCGCGCACAGATCGCTTCTGCTGCCAGCAGAGGGAGTCGCCTTTTGGTTCCCCGAAGAGCCCTCTGATGCACGGGCGAGAGCAGCCCTGGAAGTGAGGGCTTCCCCGGCAGCCGCTCTGCTCCGGGCATTTAGTCAAGGCAAGGGGCGGCAAAATCCGGTTTTCCAGTATTAATAAAAACCTCTTTTTTTTTCATTCTTTCAAAAGATTAGAAAATAACTAAGGAGGCCGTTTGCACGCGGTGTTTCAAAATGAGCCAAAGGAGGCATGAAAAACATCCCCTTTCGCTTCGCAGGAGAGAGTCTTTTGTTTGCCATAGAGGATGCCTGAGCTTGGCAAACGCTCAGCAGAATTAAAAGCAAAGACCTGCAAATTTTTGCATTGCATTAGAGCCTATCTGACTTTATGTTTATTTAAATTGGTTTTTAAATGTGCACCATAACCCACCCATCTGTGAGGCGGTTATATCGCAATTTTTTTATTGAAGCCACTCCAACGAGGTGCTCCTGTGCATCCAGCAACAAATTGTTAGTAGAAATTAGGGAAGAAAGAAGGCATTTACTGCGGCAAGTGCTAATGCAGTTGTTTGTTTAGTTCCTGCGGTGCACTGTGAATTAGAGGGCTAGTGGCTGATTGTTATCAGTCAGAAGAAAGGAAGGAAAGGAAAGAAAGATAGTTGTCGCAGCTGGTTGCCTTTCACCTCTGGGGACAGGAGTTAGATCTGTCACACATCACTTGTCTCCATCTTAGCGTCTAGATGGGCATCCACACTTTGCCTGGAAATCTTTAGGCAAAAGAAACTTTGAATTAGGCAGCCAAGAAGATGTAGGTCAGAGCTGAGGCAGGGGTAGAGTTTGCCAGAGGGAACTTGTATTGCTTAGAAATGGGCAAAGTCAACATGCACAACCACTAAAATTAGTACTCCACAAATCTCAAAATGTTGGAAATAACCAAGGCATCCAGGAGATGGAATTTTAAACAGCCCCATGGAGTTTGGGAACATATGTAATTAGGATCACAGAAGAGAAACAAATCTGCACACCTTTTAAAAATATACAACAGGGTAGGGCTTCCCACCGTACGCCACATTATTCTGCATTTTCATAGTCTCGGTTTGTTCTTCCTTTGCTAGTCTATATTCTTCTAAATTTTACCAGTGGATTTTCCTGAGGGCAGACTTGGGTGTCTCCTTGCTAGAGAGTAAGGGGAAGGGGAGGGAGGAAATAATACTCTCGGCAGGGACTGAGTTGCAGAGACTGAATTACAAAGCCCTCTGCGTTTTCTTTGCGAGATGATCTCCTCGCCAAGTGCTCTAAGCCTCCTGTGCTCCTCACCTTTCTGAGCTGCTGAATTGTTGACAGAACAAACAGTTATGCCTGAAAGAGGGTTAAAAGCAAGCAAGCTTGTGTATTTTTGTTTTAAAGCAGTAACTAGGTCTTATATTTTTAGCTTACTTCCCTTAGTTAGACAATTGACAGACTTCTTGACCCTACTACAGGCAGGATTTCAAAAACTATGACTTCAAGAGGAGGTACTCACACATTTAAAGTACATGATAACTTTCAGAAACACCAAAGACATCCTGCCATCGTACTGGGTGTATTAATGTGTTTTCTACAGAAAGGTTAAGTCACTTCTAATGCTCACAGAGTGGAAAATAGTGTATTTCTTGAAAAATAACATGATACTGCTGTTGTGAATGTGCTCTCCATTTCTAAAACCCAAGCAGGTTTGTAGAACCTTTGTCTATACATAATAACTGAATTTGTTGGCATTACAGAGTGGGGAGCAACCATGCTGAGCACCAGATAAAGAGAGAGCCACAGGTTATGAGATGGTTGTTTTATTTTCTCATCCCCTCTGCAGTGTTTTGTCCTACCACATTTGATTGTTTCAGCTCCTTCTCAACCACAACTCATTGATCTGTTGGATAGAAGTAGAAAACATTTCCCCAAATGAGCATGTCATCTGCTACTGTTTGGTGAAATGCATCCCTCTGTTCTAGAGGGAATTACAGCTTCCATCTGCTCTATAATATGAAAAATATGTACAGGCCCCAATATTGCAGAATCACTGGGTTATCAAGCTGCATAAACTCCTGGAAATTCATGACTGTTGACGTTTGATTTGAGGAAATCAGACCGCCACTCTGCAATTACTTCGTTAGGCCCACAAATAATCAGATGAAGGGTGGTCTGAGATTTGAAAAGCCATGCTGTTGGGGCTTTGAAATACATCCAATTCTTCACATTCTCTCCTAGCTATGTTTAGATTAAGTGCAGCATGTGTTTGAAGTTAAAAAAAGTAGAGCTCTAGCAGGGAAATGTTTTTAACGTATTTTCAAATAGTATGCATGTTATCCACATGGACAAAACACTATATTTCCTTCATTTTGTGCATATGATGCCTGTTGAAAGCCTAAGTGTGTGTTTGTACACATCTAGGGAGGACAGCTAGTAAGCAGGTCCCAAACTAATTCATCTCTTTGGTGTCCCACTTGCTGTAAGGGACAAGAAATCTTAGGTATTGCTTTGCTGTGGATGTGGAGCCTTGGTGCATTTTCAGAGTAGAGTTTGCTCCAGGACTCCAAGCTCTGAGCTCCAAAGGAACTTGCTTCTATGCCCTGGTGGTGTTAAGTTAAGGTGATTTACACCTGCATGTCTTCCCTCCCTCCTCTCCATGGCTATCGGTTGCAGGAAGGGTAGTGAGAAGCAAACTTAGAGGTCATTTTCCCTCCAGTGTGTCTGAGAAGGCTGGAAGCAGTACCAAAGGCAGTCAGTGCTGCGTGGTGTCGGCTGTCCAATGACAGGACCTCTTTCTGTCATTGCAAACAACTTCTTGTACGCCTCAGAGCCTTCGAGACTCCCCTGCTTTTCCTTGGTGGGTGATCCCTCGCAGATGCTTGACACCTGTGCTGCCTTTCTGCATGACAAAGCAACCCCTGGCACTTGAGAAAGTCCAAACACCTGTCTGTAAAAGGTCTGTGCAGACAGCTTCCACCCACCCATGTTCCTAGCTGGTAGGGCTTAGAAATAGCATATATTGATGGCCTCTTGTGTATTTAGCACAAGCACATGAGACAACAGCTGAAGTACTTTTGCTCACCTCGGAGGCATTTGCTTCCATCCCTCCTGCAGTTACCCTGTGAGAGAAATGAGGCCACCATGAGCCCGGTGTAGGGCAGCTGGTGCAACAGAGGAACAGAAAGGTTGAGAAGGGCTGAGGGAGACTGAAGGGTTGATGGGGGAGAGGATGGATACTCAAGCACTCCTGCTTCCCACTATGACAGTTGCTACTGTTGACATATCAGCTTTGAGGCTGTTCCAGGCTCAAAGGCTGCTCGAAAATCCCTCCAGGGTCTATCCCCCACCATCAAGAGATTTGTCCTGTCTCCTCAGAGCAATCTTTCCTCTCAGTCTCTCCAACCTCTGTCCTCCAGTGACCGTCTGATTGCTCCTGGTTTCTCTCAGCAGTCATCCCAGGGGACAGGGGTGCTCCTCTCCTTATCCATGTACCCGCTGATCTGATGTGACACCCAAAGAGATGCTCCAGGCTAGCCAGCTACAAGGTGCCTCAGGAACTGCACGGCTTTCACACCTCTACTCTGACATTTTTGTCATTAAAAGGTTGACAGAAATGTCATTAGGACTGTGAGATGAAGGGGTTTAGACTGTCCATGGGGAGCAAGGGGCTGGGGACTGTATGGGATTAGTAACCTACCACTGAACAGGGTGCTTCTGCATGGGGGCATTGAACAGATTATCATGATAGGAGGATGTGGGCTGTGTAGTAGGACTGAGTACCTAAACTGCTTCAGGATACTAGACTGGGTTTTATCTTGGTTTGGGTGATTTTGGCCAAGCTTGGCTTGGCAGCTGAAAGACAAAGATTAGAAGGGAAGAGTTATAACAGAGTCCTCCATGCCATAATCTTCCTCTAGCCATACATTTCTGTCATTGTCACGCACAAGTACCCCTCTCTAACTCTACCTCTGTCAAGCTATCCATGGCATAAATCAGTTTTCTGGTGTCTGGGCCTTTAAGAAATGAGCGCTCCATAGCAAATAAAGGAATTAGTGTAATGAGGAAAAGCCACTGTCTGGCCTAATAACTGCACAATTAGTGATACTAAGAAGCGGATGAGGGCAGCGTTCTTGTTTGGCTGTAATCTTTTGGCATATCGTGTTTTAATTACAGACCGTTCTACCGTCTGGAATATTAATCATCTCTTACTGCCACTCTTCTTGATTACTTTGTCCAAAGAGAATGGACTCCCCTTTTATTGTAATTTTTATTTTTTTAACTGGCTGCAGCATTTTGAAATGTGCTGCACTTATTGTAGGAAACTTTCCTTAAGTCAACCCCAACAAGTAGAACTAAGTGCTCTTAGTCCTATACATGAAAAGTTCTTGTAGAAAAATAAAAATAACAACTCTTTTCTTTTCTTTAGCTTTGCTTCACATTCTGTGCAGTTACTCACCTCATTAGTTATGCACACAACCAACCATAAACAGATAATTTTTAGAAAAGCCTTACATGTCAACAAAGTGATTCCTCTGGCAGTCTGAGCAAGAAAAAGTGTCATAACTTTTGTTTTTGTTAATTAAGCACTTGTTAGGAACTCAATGCCAAGAGGGGGGGTTGTGTAACTAGAGAGCAATTAGAAAGAGAAATGAAATCAGTTGAAAAAAGGTTAGATGTTCCAAGTGAAATCTTGTCTCTGAAACCAAACTGAGCTTGGCTGTAGGTTTTCCTATTATTGATGTTTTACAGACATTAATTTTTCTGAACATTTAGCTGAAATTCATTGTGTTACAGCACACTCTGGAGAACACTGATACCAGAGTCTAGAATCAAACTCTCTGTATATGTTAAGTATGGTTTTGTTTTTACAGAACAAAAATCGAAACATATCTATGTGAAAAATTTGTTTTCATGTGCTGACTTGGGCAAATTCTTTAAAATCCCCATTCCTTAATTTTCCTGGATGATCAGTGAATAATACTTGCTATTGAGAAGAGCAAAGAAATTATCATTTGTTTTGAGATCTTTAATGAATTTTCTCCAGGCAAAAAATAATCCTTTTCAGTTCGCATTGTTCTATATCTGGTTGGTGTTTACACAGATGGCGAAGTCTGTCACTTCAGCCTCGCTCCACAGCTTGATTTTGTTGGCATATTTGCTCTGGCATTTTATTTTATTTTATTTTATTTTATTTTTCCTGGTTTTTTTTTACTTACTATTTGAAAAGTTCCTTTCTCAAACACTGATCATGGAATTTGCAGGTGACACTGTCCTGGGA
This sequence comes from Rhea pennata, assembly GCF_028389875.1. Lineage (NCBI taxonomy): Eukaryota > Metazoa > Chordata > Aves > Rheiformes > Rheidae > Rhea > Rhea pennata. Next base: position 134,465,326 of record NC_084663.1, on the reverse strand, counting down.
AGAGCAAGCAATGCCAGTGAGAACAGTGAGCAGTAATGCCCAAAGAGACAGACAGGCCTTGCTAGTTCGGAAAAAAATGAGCAGAAAATAACCAAGGGAGATTTGACTTATTAAAACAGAAGTTTAGGCTCTGGGGAAAAACATGAAACATGGTTTTTATGTTTTGAAGTGGAGGATGGTTGTGTCAAAGGAGGAGGTGGGCAGCACAGTCCTGACTGACTTGAAAGAAGGTTTAAACGTGTTGTCTTTGTGGGCTCTGTATGGAGGTACTTCATCTCCCAGGAAAGGAGATGGCAGCTCCAATCTCTTTGAGACTCGATCTGTGACTGGAACTTTGGGATATGTTCTAGTCACTCGGTAGCCAGAAGAATAGAGATAATTGGGCTAGAGCTCAGAAAAGAGCAGCAAAACTGGAGCTGGAAGGGTGATCAATTATCAGTTTTCTTTGCAATAATTAAGTTTGGCTTGTTTGGCAGTGCAACAGCTGAGGATCTGCAGCTGCAGGACGTGTAATGACAAGGCAGGAGAGAAACTGCTCGCAGTAACAACCAATAACTCGTTGACTGAATCCCAGGAACAACTTCCTAAGCAGCAGATTTTCCTAGACCTGTGGAATAATATCTGAAAGGAGTGGGAAGATAGGATTGCTGGGTAGTTCAGATCAAGCTGAAGGAAATTAGTGTGTAGAGCCTCTTAGACCAGAACCATCTCTTTTTTAATCTACTGCAAATACTAGAGCAGCTCTAGGGTCACCGGGCAAAATGCTGCGTGTGGATACATGCGTGAGTCACAGCTTGAGCTATTTTCCCTGCTATTTATGGCAAAACATCCTTTTACACCTGTCATGGCCTGCATGCTATTTATGGCTGCATTTTGGATAGCAGTGGAGCCTGTACATACATGATTCCATTTGTCTTCTCTGAGTGAAATTTGGGCTGTGGCGAGGAGACGGCTGCCTGCACCAGAAATCTTCTTTTCACTTCAAAAGCTGTCCCACTGCCCATGGTGGTGCTCTCTAATGCAGCAGCAGCGCACCAGCACCGGCACTGGAGGTGGGCTTGGGGCGGCACTCGCCGCCATCCCAGCTGGCGTGCCTTGTTTTGGAGCTGTCCCACGGCACAGGGGAGTTCCCTCTTCAGGTGAAACTAGCCCACAGCACTGGCATCGGCAGCACCAAGTGCATTTTTGATAGCAGCCCATCAGGCCTTGGGGATGACCCAGTTTGGGGGGGAAACAGATATGTCTTCTGTAAGAGATCAAATAATTTCAGGAGTGCTGCAAAGAAGCTGGACCAAGTCGTAACGATGGCCAGTCACTGCTGACTTGGTGTTCGAACTGGTGATTTAGAGGAAAGAGCTTGATAACATGGTAGGGTTAGGAGAGCCAGGCAGCCTTCCTTGACTCCTTGGACTTGGAGGCAGGTGGGCAGACTGGATGATATAACACTAGAACAACAGGAACATTATAAATACTAGAGATTTCTTTGCTGCTTGTTTGTGTGTCTGCAAGTGACCACAATGCAAGCATGGACAGCACTGCTGGGCTAACAGAGAGAAGACAGAAAGCCAGACTTAGACGTCATTTCAGATAGCATGGGTCCAGCTTCTGGTGGAAAGAACATAATCTGGAGCCTTAGACTTCCATTCCAGTGCTCTTGATATATATAATTGATAATAATGTATATAGGATAGCAACAGTAGTTTCTGGGGCCAGGAATAAATTGGGATTAAAATGAGAGATAACTGTCCTACATCAAGACAGTTGAGAAGTCTACTTGTTTCTCAGTGTAGCAGTCATCTGTCAATCACCTTCGTACAACCTTCACAGTAGCCCTTTCATAATTCTTTGAAAAGCAGTGCTGCCTCCTGTGAAAAGGAGGACCAAATGTCTTTCCACATCAGGAACTGATCCCTTGATTGCTCTATGTCTGTATTCGGAATAGGGTTTAGGGTTTAGGGTTTTTTTCTTTTTTCTTTTTTCTTTTTTTCTTTCTGGAAGCTGAGCTGGCAGCTTCTTTTGGATTATGTTTATAGTACCCTAGCGTGCTATAGCTGATGAAATATAAATGACTGAGTTGATTCTAAGGGCTGTAAAATAAGTCTGGTGTTGTAAGTGCAAAGGCGAGTGTACTTTTGCTTGGTGAAATATCTGCTGTTGTTCCAGGGAGGTCATTATTTCAATTTTCATGTGAATTTTCGTCACTTAATGGAACATTCTATTTTGCACATCTGCACAGCTTTTGAGGTAAGTGCTGTAACATAATACTGAAATAGTACTGCTGCTTAATCCTTCCCAATGAAAAGCACTGCCAACTTTATTTTCTCAGAATGTGGAGGCAGACAAGGCAGAGGTCACCTACCACCAAACAGAGAAGGAAGACCAGGACTTAAACAACTACAGGCTTTACAGCTTCAGAAACTGCTAGTTTCTTTCCTGGGCCTCACACTGCCCCACATACAGGTTTTTTGGAGTCTTCCTTTTGTTTTGACTTACTAAGTTCGGTTAAAGTTCAGTTATTATCCCAGACTGATTTCCTTTGGAAATTTGAATTTGGGTTCCTTGACTGTGAGTTGCTGATGACTGAAGAGGGAGTGGGTAATCCTCTTCTACCATAAAGGCCCTAGCATGCTTAGAGTTTAGCAACTGTGAAGGCAAAATAATATTTTTTGAAGGAAACTATGTCAAAAGGAAAATATTTCTCTTTATGTCCAGTTTCAGTAGCTTAGCTTGGAGTTTAATTTAAGGGGTGGAACATCTTTGAAGGATTTACAAGCTTATACCAGACCCAGCATGGGTTAATTCCCTTTGCTGCTGATTGGAAAACCCAACTCAATCTCTTCCTGAGACACATGCTATATTTAGTCGGGAAATGATAAATAATGCTATTTGAAGTACATTCTACTTCTTCCCCTTTCCTCCCCCAGCCCTTCTCCTCTAAAATAAACTAGGAAGTATAAATAATTTGTATACTTAACCTGAATATTCCATGTCTACTTAGGTGTATTTGCTTTCTCTCCCTACACAAAAGTCACTAAGTGGGTTGAAAGTTGTTATTTTATTTATGTATAGTATAAATAAGTCACACTACATGAGGTGATTTGTAGTTAACTTGCACTTGCTCTATACTCTGTCCTCTGCTCTCCTATGCAAGATGTCTTTATCACTTGAACTATTCTGCTTAAGAAGTGAAATCACTGTTTGATATTCAGATTGAAATGTTTCCAACACCAGCAGAACAGACGGTGCTATTGCATGTCTGCAGTTCCTCGCTTTGGCTTTGTACTTGTTGAAATGTCTACATTTTTTGGTCCAACACATATAGCTAGCTTTCTTTCTGACAGAAACGGGCTGTTTACTTAACTCAACATTAGGTAATGATGATGTAAGAGATTTTTAGTTTGTTTTTCATCCACAGAAAAATTTGTACAAACCAAAATGTCTTCATAGGGATTTTTTTCTGGGGAAATAAAACACTTTCCCTTTAGTTTGCCTTCAAAATCATGATATTGATTTGGAAAACACAAGAAAATCTTTATTCCTTTCAAAAAACATCTTTTGCTCAATGAAGTTTTCAACAGGATCCCATAGGTGCAAACATCTTACTCACCATCACTTGAGAAATCTGGATAAAACTTAGGATTTATGATTTATGAAAACCTGTTAGTCTAGGTGTTTTTGATGGAAATCACAGGAGATATATTTCTTATGAGTTGTTCAATAATGCTAGGCTGCAGGATGTTTGCATCAGAGCAAGCTCGAAGAGCTAAATCAAATGCAAACTGGGCTCTGTGTCAGAGCAAGTTAGCTGGTGAGTCCGTGTTCACTGCAAGTCCTTAGTCAAGGAATATAGCTTATATAACTCATGACCTTTGGGGGAATAAAATAAATAGTCTAATAAAAACTAAAGCAGTCAGGGAAAAACACGCGAGTCTTCAGTTTTCATTTTTCTGCAAAAATTGGCTTCCATTTTTTCTTCATTTATGTTCTGGAAGTAAATGACGAAATCAGGTAAAAGTTTCTGTGCATACCGTTTGGAAATAGGACACACTGCCCAGCTGTTTTCTCTGTTTGATTTCCTCCTGTGGACAGTGAAACAGGTTTGAGAGGCAGAGGAAGAATGGTGCTAGTGGTGTGAAAACACACACCTCCCTACCTGGATCTCAGCTGGGGATTTGGGAGCCTGAGACCTTTGCAGTAGGGATCTCCACTAAGGAGCAAGAAGAAGGGCCCAAGAGAAAGACCTCAGCTAATATCTGAGGTTAGGATTCATCTTGTCTAATAGGTGCACTCTAAAAGTTATGTTTTTAGTCTAGGGTGTTCTGGGCTCCCTCTAGAGTTGATGCAGAGAAATAGAGGCTTGCAGATGGTTATTCATTCCTCCATGATGTGAGTGTCCAAGATAAGTAACATGAATTGCCCTCCAAAGGTGTCTGTCTCTATCTGTGGACTCTAGCAGGAGTCTAGGTGATAGATCAGTCCAGGTATTTAACTTCCAGACAACTGCTGTTAGATGAGGTGAATTCCACACTAAAGGGCAGGTTTTCAACAGGATTTAGTCATGTGGCAATATATCTGCCTCTTGGGAATTTTCAGAAGAGCCATAGATTAGTCACCTAAGTCTCAGTGAAGCCATGGGTAGCTTAAAATCTGTCCTTCCTTTTAAAGGTATTTATATGTAGGTATGTAAATGTGTCCTACAAGGCATCTGTCAGTATCCTTCAGCATTTACCTCCAGACCATTTTAAAATCTGCCTCCAACAAAATGTTGCAAGCATCAAATTATATATGACACTTTAGCCTCTACAGTACCCTTTATCCAGAGCGATCTCCTGCCTAAAAATACCTTGTCTGAAATGCCATCAAGGCAGACAAAACACAGCTGGTGTTTTACACAGGTAATAGGGCTCATTGGAAATACAAAGTTTTTGTTCAGGAACTTTGGTATAGTTATTCCAATTAAAATTAGAAGGGTGTGTACCTCTAAGGCAGCTTGATCTGAAGAAAAAGACCATTTGTCATTTTGTGAGACATGTTGCCAAGATCTTGAATGACCACGACTGCTTGGGACACCAGCATTTACAACTACAGCAGCTTATCCCTCCACCGAGGAAAGAGTGAATCCAGAGTCATTAATTTAAATTCAATGTCCCTGTCAAACCCAGTAACTTAAATTAGGTGTCTGAGCACACAGTGGCAAGTGTGGAAATATATTCTTTTCTGTTAGCAGGTCTGAGAGGAAGCTGAACACTCACAACTCCTGTAGAAAATGGAAGCTAGGAGGATTAACAACACATAGTATATGCTCAATAGTTAGGGCAGCTTCCAAAGTCGGGAGGGTTACTGTGGACTGATGGCCTTCTTATTGAAGGACATAAGGCTTGTTTCATATATGTATACCTACAAACAGAAGAATCTGTTGCATTGTTAATCAGTGATACTGTATGTGAACACATGCGTATGTGAGTATGGTATTTGTAAATTCCTAATTCAGTCAAAACAACGACTTCTGCAGGGGCAGCTGTGATAAGTGTGTCCAGCAAGACTTGACTACAATTGCCCTCTATTGCAAAAACAGTCTACAAGCTTTCACTCTAAGTTTATTCGCACTCTTTATGGCACTTGGTCTTGGACATTCATGTGCTGTTAAAGAACAGAAAATGTTTTCTGCCTCTGCAGTTTTCTCCCCTTATCCTCTCTCAGTTCCAGTAGCCCAAATACCACTTTTGTATTTAAGACAGGTACTCATGGTTATCATGAGGATTTCAGCTTTGCATTGCAGATTATTCCGCTGCATAATCTCCTGGCTAAGAAGCTGAGTGATATGCAGTTAGCTTGAGGAGAGCTGGGAGTTTGGTATTTCTTACCTGTTTTCCAGATCTTCATGACTCTGAAGAGATACAAAGCAGGGTGTTAAAATAAAAAGGAAGCATTTTATTCTGGGATTTTTTTTCCCAATACTGCTAAGATTGCCAGTGAATACTACCTGAGCGGTAGCTAGCAAGTTTCTGCAGGAGTGTGTTGGTAGAACAAGTAGCAGTAGTCCTAAATAAATCATTTATGTGTGCACTGCAGCCTGTGCTTCGGGGATTGGCATTAACAGTGGCACACTTTGAGACAAACAGAGGAAAAGGCTTTCACCCAACTTTTTACTAAAACCTCAGAGGAATAAAACAGGTCAGCGGTGAATATTAAATTAACTTTTGGCCATCTTCCAAAGTGATTTGGCCTAGTTAGGAGACATCGAGAATGAAGAAAGCTTTGCTCCTTCACATCCTGATTTCTCCAGGGATGGGAGAGAAGGAGATCTGTGCATGGCATTACAAAGGCAACCTGATTTTGTAAATCAACAGTTCTTTTGTACACGCACACGCACCCCCACGCACACCTATGCAAATCTGCATGTGCCTTTCTTGCAATGCTGAAGCAGTATTTAGTGCGCATGCATTTTTTTCAATTCTGACTTGCATATTGTAATAAATATGGCCAGATCAACAGCTTTACAAGATCATCATTACAGCAGTATCAGGTGGGTCGTAGTGTGACTTTCCTGCCCGTGCCTCCCCAGTGGATGGGCTAGGACTGGTCCCCCGCTGGAGAGTGTACGTCTCCTTATCTCAGCCAGGTGAGAGAGCAAGGCTGACTCCAGGGGAAACTACCTGGCAGCCACAGATCTACTCAATAGAAATACTGCCCTCCATTTTCTAATGGTGGGATGTTTGTCCGAAACGCAGAATTTGTTTTAAGAAAGCATGCTATTTTAGCATAAGCCTGAGTATTAAAGAATAACAGAAGAGTGGGGATAAACCATGGACAGCTGTTGGCAGTCCCATGGCGAGGGAAATGAAGAGAAGGAAATTACCTGTTCCTAGGGAAAAATCTGTAAGAGAAGAGAGAGGGAGACGGGAGAGCCCTTTAAGGTCCCTTTGCTAAGTCTACGGTCAATCATGCCATTCGGACGTGTCTGCACTGAGAGAGAAAAATACGGAGCCAGAGGTACTTCAGAGCCTGGTGCCTGCCCAGCATCCCCCAGGCAGAAGCAGGGAGGGCTGTTGGCTGCAGACAGAGGACATCGCGCCTCCTCTGGGACCAGGCTCAGTCTGCCCGAGGTGGGATAATGTTCTTTAGCCCGATTACGTCTCCTGCAGTGAGCAGGGCTACTCAAACGCGCTGGTGCTGAGGAAGCTGCGCTGCCACCTTTTCCCACCACGGAGGTACTGCGTTTCCTTCCGCAAAGCCTGTCCTTGTACGCCTTTATCCAAAGCAGCAACGGCAAACCACTCCGGTACCAGGGGTGGCTGGATGATGTCAGCTGTACGGCAGCATTTTCTGTGGAAAAAAAGAACCCGAGAGAGCAGGCCTCCCTTTCTTTCTTTTTCTTTCTTTTTTCTCTTTTTTTTCTCTATTTTCCCTTTTTCAGCCAGTGCTGCTGCTGTTGCTTGTTGCTTGGGTGCCCTGTTTTACGGGGAGGCCATCCATCCTGCACCATGCCGTTGAACGGCATGGATTTTTGGGAAGGAGGTGCTGGGCCGGCATTTTCGACCAACAACGTGCCACTCCAGGAGCAGCCCCGCTCCCCGCAGCGGCACGTGCAAATGGAGCCTGCACAGATAAAATCAAATTGTGGATTCGAATCGCTTCTTGAAGAAGGGCCACTCGGTCAAATCCTTCATCAGTGTGGACGCACAACGTCCCAGCAAGATCTACTCACCTGTGCCCAGTAATTGGGGCAGAGCTGGGCTCGATGCCCTTCTTCGCCCAGCTCAGGTGTGTTTTATCTGAACTGCAAAGCCCAGGCAAGGAGAAATAATCAGATGCAGAAAAGAGGACTGTAATATATATATATATAATCTGAGCAAAAATTCAAAATCTTTGACCAAAAATAACAGTTGGGAATGTGCTTGCATGTGCGGGGCGCCCAGCCCACTATGATTCCCAAACAGGGCCAAAAGCCAGCCAGAAAATGAATGAATCCTCAGTGAAGTCAGACCGATTGCCGCGGAGTAGCTGCTGGCAGAATTAGCCGGTACCGATCCACTTACAGACCTGAAAGAAAACACAAGGTATCGCAAACCGAACTGAAGGAGGGCGCAAGGCGCCTGCTTCCCTCCGCACCGCCTCAGTCGCCGGCAGACCCCGGTGCTCGTGTTCTCGCCCCGAGGGTCTCTCTCTTCAGCCCCTGTTTTGAAGCACAGTGTATCTCCTGGCAGACTTCCCTTGACATAGGTTTATCCAGGTTTTGCCTCTTAAACTTCTCACTCTGTTTTCTCGTTTTTCTTCAAAACCTTTATCGCAACTGCTGTAGTAAATACTGCAGGTACTTATTGGGACAGGCTGAAAAACTGGCATGCAAAATAGCAAAAAAGCCTCATGAATGCAGCTTCCCTGCGCTTCTGTGGTTAGAAATGTGCTTCAGAGGTTTTAATAGTATTGGTCAGAAAATGTTATGAAGAACGATTTTTTTCTGTCTCCCTGCAAATGTTTCCAGCACAAATGTACATGCCCCAAAGCAAATATTTTCTGATTCAGATATCCAGGTGAAATTCAGAACTGGCACTGCAGCATCACATGGGAAATTGTATCTCTTAGGCTTTCGGATTCTGTGCCTGTCTGCAGGCCAGGCTTTCTGGGTAGGGTGCTTGCTGCCGGCACTTGGGTTTCACCCCTTTATTAGCGATATTGCTGCGGCTCGTCACGCTAGTCCTAGATGAGTCCATGCAGCGTGGAGAGCGCAGACTGGCTCGGGAGCTTGGCTCCTGGAGGAGCGAGGTGCCCCAGCGCAGCAACGCTGAACGTCCTCTTGTGAGCTACAGTGGCACTTCCACGTTATCACTCTCAAGATATTCAGTCTTACCGGTCTGGGAGAATTTTCTGATGGAAAGCAAACACTTTGCACAACTGGTTTAATTTAGGCGAGCACATGATTTTCTCTTGAAAGGCAGATTTTTTCATTTTAGTTAAATAATATCACCAGCTCCAAGCAGGCCACATTGCATGGAAGTTTCTCCATGCTGCAGCACCCCATTCTCCATCTGGGCATCCTGGCCCGGACTTGTCCTCGGGCTCCCATGTGTAGCTGAGTGGGCGCCGATGACGACTGCAAACCTGGGCCTCTCCGAGGCGGCGAGGCTATTTGTGACCTCTGCCAGGTTTAGCCAAAGGGCGTCTTCCCCAAGGCTGAAGGGTCTGTTGAGCCATCAAACCCTCAGTCATTTTCAACATCTGGTTTGATTCTTTGCAGATAAACGGCAGCCTTGCCATGAACAACAAAAACTTAATTCACTGAGGTTTGTTCAAGTGCTGAGAGCAAATATTTTTCCTTTGCAGCTCAGGGTCATTTTAAGGGAAAAGCAGGGCTGGAGGTATACGACCTTTTAAAAATTATTATTACTTCCTAGAGAAAATAAAATGTAAAGCACCTTTTCCTTCCATTCATGAGGCTGGTTTGGGAAGGAAACAGTGTTTCATGCCTGACTTGGGATCGGAACGGGGGATTTCAATAGATGTATGGATTAATTCAACTTTATTTTTTAAAACAAAAATAGTCCTTCCTAACTCATACCTCAGCAAAACCCCATGGAAATGTTCAGTCTCATTTCTGTTGTCCACTCCCTTTTGGTGCTAGGGCATAGACATGAAGGGAGGGGACTGAGCAGCCTGCGAGTATTGCAATTATACGCATTTTAGGAAATGTCCACGGCTGTGTAAGCTGCTGATTCCACTTATTGATGTTTGGAAGGCAGGAGCTCCTATGTAGGTCATGTTCTCCAAGGCTGCTGCCTCCGTTACGGCCAGACCTTCTGTTGACTTGGGCTGTCTTAATGCATCAAAGAGCCTCAGCTATGCTTCAGTTCCCGCTCTGAACTCGAGTTGCACCTTTCAGCTTTTCTTGTAATCACCGAGGTGGGTAACCTAATGAGGGGAACTTGAGCCTTAATCGGTGGCTTTCTAATCCCCCAGAAGAAGAAGAAAATTTCTTTTTTTTAATGATCATTTTTTTCATACCTCTGAAATCTCTCCCTAGATCTCTTTTTTGACTTTTTTGGGGGACAAGAGGGGAGTCTGTCTATCATAGTCCAGTTACTGGTACCAATAACAATATGGGGTGACCCCTAAAAGGAATTTAAGAGCTTTTTATCAAAAATCTTTTTAAGACAACAAATGAAGACTGTCAGAAAAATAATAATGATACATGAGAGCATTTCTCTTTGCTGCACAGTGATATAAAATCCTAGGTGCCATTACCGGATGGAACAGCCTATTGAATAGGGAGTGGGTCTGGGGTAGAAACTGCTTGTTCAGTTGAAAATGACTTTTCCTCCTTGCTGTTCTGAGCAGCATTATTTCCTTATACGGGGATCAGATATTAAGAACCTGAAAATACCCAGCTGACAAAGATCAGCAAACCTTAGAAAGTATCGCAGAGAGAGACATCTGTCATTTGTCTCTCTTTATGGCGGTTTTCGTATCTGGAATTGCAATACCAAGCCTTTGGATCAGTGTAAACATTTACATGCAGGTTTCGCTTCTGCTGGCTTTTGCCCTGGCAGAGCAGCGGCTGGTGCCTGTGCTGAGCTTTAGCAATGCCCGATGCGCACAGTCTCAGCCAGCTGTGCTCAGGGCAGAAGGAAATGCAGACTGCGTGAGTGCATGCTGGGAAGAAAAGTCTGATTTTAATCACATCTTTTTTTTTTTTTTTTTTCCCACCCTTTGCAAATTTTGCCAGTTTTGATTTTTCTTCTTCCCCAGGTCGGTTAATTTTTAAAGGCTCCCACCTCTTCCAGCCGTCGCAGGAATGCTTCCCCGTGTCTTTGCTGCTGAGCCGGAGCAGCACAGCCCCAGGGGGAGAATCCCGTGCTTCCGCGGGGCAGGAAAGCGTTAAACCTCTCATGTGACCTCAGAGGGTGAGCAGGGGGATTACTGCTGCCCACCCCGATTTGCCACCCCACTGGACCGCGGGGAGATTAGAGGGACCGAGGCGCAGGGCTAGACCATCCGCCTGCCTGGAAGGGGAGCCCCGCGGGCGCGCAGATGTTTGGCCGCAGCTTGCGCCAGCCGTGCTCCTCGAAGGTTGTTTCCCCTGGCCCCCGTCTCCCCCCGGTTTAAGCGCATCAGCTTTCCCGTATCGCCGGGAGCAAGTGAATACCATGGCTAGCAGCAGAGCCCAGCGGGCGCCGGGCTGCTTTCTTGAGGGGCACCACAGAGCGTTCAACCATGGCCCTGGGCTGCTGTGTGCTGAAGTGTGCAGGTATAGTTGGGTTTTTTTGTCAGGATTTCCTACTGCGAGTCGCCGGTGGAGGGAGGATGTTTTCCCCAAACTCCTGCCTTGCAGGGCTTGCTTGCCATACAAAATAGAAGCTAATTTTAAGGCTGTCTCCTTTATTTTCCATTCTCTCTTTTTTTTTTTTGTTTTATTTTCCGTTTTCAGAGCCAAAGAATGAGCTAAAACTTTCAGCAACAGGTAGATCTTATCAAACATGATTTACAAAGTGCTCAAACTTTTCAGGTTCTGTCTTTGCTTTTCGCAGGCTGGCAAGCATGCCTGAGTATTTATTTCATTTTTATGGTTTCATTTCGGTTTGTGCGTGGCCGAGAGGCTTAGCTGGACAGTGGATTCCTGAAGGACCAACAGCCCTCCACTGTCAGCCCGTCGGCTCTACCACTGGCTGCCGAGGGGCTGGATGAGGGCTCGCGGCGAGAGCGCGCCCGCTGGTAGCCGGCGGGTGTGCAATGAGTTTGGCAGCGCTCAGCTTTCGGTCGTGTCCCCCCACCCCGTGCCGAGGAGTGATGGTAAATAGGTGAATGTGAGTTGCTTGTCAAACACTGCCTCAGCTCAGGTGGACTGAAGATGGTTTCACCCAACAGCGGAGAAGGATAGGGCTGCTCCTTGCTTAATAATCTTATCTGAAATTCAGCAGGCCTCCAGAGGCAGCTGATAGGCTTCCAGTTGTTTTTTCTTCTCTCCTTGCAAACTGTTGGAGTGAGGGAGCGGTAGTTTTCTGTTAGTTTTTTTCAAATGACAACACTGATATCACCTAATTGCTTTGGTGATAAAATCTGCGGAATCAGGTTATAATCGCTCTCTTATTTGTTCAGTTCTGCTGCCACGGAGAAGGAGCTCCATTTGTCTATTCCTTGCAGAAAAAAAATGCAGACTGGGCAGGATTTTTTGTTGTTAAAGGAAACACGAAATTAAATAAATAAATTAGTAAGACCCCGGGCAAAATGCAGATTCAGTTAAACGTTTTTTGCATCAGGTGCATGATCGGTTTAATAAGGGAAATCCTACTAAGTGCTTGGAGGGAGGAAGACTGCAGGAGAGAGGGCTAAAATAGATGAACGAGGCTTGATTTGTTTAGCTAGACAGTTAGCTCTTTCAGCAGTTTTCTCCGAAACTTGAAGGATCAGTAGGGTGGGTTTTTGTTTTGTGGTTAAACCTCATTAGTGTCAAATCCCTTGATGTCTGGGAAAGATTACACCTTTGGGATGGAGGTGCGTGTGCGTGTTTCTGCGCACATGAACGTATTGCTAGCAAAGGCTGGTACTAACGGGATTAAAGGGGTGATGGTAACATCATTTATTGCTGTGGCAGGGTTATCACCTTAAAGTACTGTCAGTGGCTCGTAGCACTGAGGACAGAAATGTGAAGCATCCAGGTGCCAATGACTTACTCTTCCCCCTTCCCTGTTCTTATAGGCTTTATGAAAATAATACAGGTGTCTTCTGTCTGGCTGGACGCAGCTCCGCAGCTCAGCTCTTCCCTTTGGCCTGATGCTGTTGCTATATAGTGACACCTCCCAGTGGCACTCCGAAACACTTCAGGAAGCCCATACTGAACTGCTACTTGGCAGGTTTATGAAACCAAGCACTTAACTTGTGCCTCATAAAGTATAGTTTAGCTTTGTGTGTACGTTCTTTTAAAAATCTTCCTGATTTCCCCACCCCTGAGTTTCTGGTCTCCCTGTTAATAATTAAGAGCAAATGCAAAGTTTCTACACAGTTCTCTATAGACTTGGCATTATGGTACAATAAAAGTTCCACACATATAATCACATTTTCTGGCACAAGTGAGCGATGACCTGCTGCAGGTGTTGTTGCTGTTGCTAGTGGGCTCCTGTCGTGAGAGCAATCTCTCCAGTGTGCCGGTGTAACCACGTGCAGTATCTACCAGGAACACGGGGACCTCCACAGGTCTGGGACACACTAGTTAAACATGGCTCGTTTTCTTAAATCAGCTGGAAACAGGATTCAGATATGATCGAGTTATGGTAAATCAGCAAGTTTCTGGCTGTCACCTGGGCTATCTTAGCTGTCTCTCTGTGGTCAATGTCCTCCGTTTACTCCAGCTTTAAAACCTTCCTATTTTAATGGCTTTCACTGAGTTTTATGTAACACTACAGGCAGCATGGCTGGATATTTGTATGGCAGTGCACATGTTGGAGCATCTCTGCAGATATTACTTGCTAAGTCATTGTAAGTCTGTTGTGGTGAACCCTGAACTAGAAACAGAGTCTGCAAACCCACTTTTGTTTGATTTCATGGGGACTCATTTTGGTTCGACTGAGCTCAACTCTAAGTCTTTGTTTATGTGAGAAATATTTTCTTGGCTAAATAAAGGTGTAATTTTAAACCAATTAAATTAAAGGGATATGGACTCTGAGATGGACTCTGTTTTTCCTTAACAGCATCGTTTTAGGTTTAGCATGAATCAGATAGGTCCTGTTTTTCTGGGAAGTGGAGCCAATGCAATGGCTAATGTCACCATACCCTAACTTTAGCTACTCTGGAATATCTGTCTTTGTGGACTCTTCCATAATAAAGAGGGATTTTAGAATTGAATAATACTGTGTTTCCTGGATAAATCTACAGAATAGAGGGTCCACATAGGAAACTGCTCAAAATGGCCAGAAAAATACCATGTGCTGGTCAAATTCACCATATTAAAAAAAAAAAAAAAAAAAAAAAAAGGCCTTTGAAATCAATTTGCTCCAAATCAAACAAGACCTGCATCTCAATATCTGAATTTAACATGAAGAGTTTGTACTGTGACTACGCCTGTTTTCATAATGCATCTCTAAGTTACTTAGTGCAATTTGATACACAGACCAACCCTTAATCACAGCAAGAGAACTCATACTCCCGTAGTTGTGCTGAACTCACCTCCATGGCAAAAGCAGTAGGACAAGTCTGGAGTAAAATATGATGCATAAATTAACAGAATTTGAACAATTATATTAGGACAAAAACAGGCAAAGTATGAAACGCAAGGCTGCAGGGTCCTCTGTCTGGCTCAAGCCAGTGAGCGCAAAGCAAGTCAGACTTGCCATCAGCTAATGCTCCGACACAACCTTTTGACATGACTGTGTAATGCAGCAAATCTGTTTCTCGTCATCTGACGCTCCACCGAGACCTCTTGCTATGCTTAGCTGAGAGCTTTGAACGTCCTTGCTTTTCTTGGCCTGTTATGAAGTACCTCAAAAACACCGTTGATCTAATATTTTACTCTGTTGTTGCCAACCATCCTGGTTGTTGTTGGATAGCAGAGCATTAGTAGCAGCCGCTTTAACAGTGGATTTTGCATTAATTCAGCCAAGGTAACATTGCAGCAATTGCGCAGCCTTGTGCAAGCACTGGAAGGGCCTTGGCAGGGTGGAGGGAGAGCTACTTCGCTCCATGGGTGTCTGAGGAGGAGGGGCAGCATGGAGGAAGCCCCTTGGGGGCAGCAGTCTTCACTGCAGTCCTCTCACTCCATGGGGTTTTGGGGCAGTCTGCTCCTGGAGTCTCTCCCTAGCTCCTCTCTGCCGTGGAAGCAGCCACAACCTTGTGCTGTGCAGTACTGTGGTCGTATCCAAAATGTGCATTGCATTTTCCACACCTACTGGAAGTTGCAACTCTTGTGCTAAATATCATACCGTCTGGACGTGAGTGTAAAAGGCACAGGCTGACTGACGTGGCTACAGATCTGGGGAAAAGCGCTTTCTCCTTGAGAAAATTGCCACTCCAAGGGTCGGCTCGGAAAAGAGCCTTTATTTTGCGGGTGCAGTTATGCCTTTGCGTACTTGATCTTTTCCCTTAGGTCTGTGTTGCAGTGGGCGCCCTACAAATAGATTTGCAAGAGCTTTACGATCAGTGCAGGATGCAGTGGCTTCTTTCTCACAGCGTTTAGCCAGCAAGTGGTTTGAAGCCTGTTGTTCCCAAGCTCATAGCACATGAGACATCCTGATGCATGCCCTGTTGAAGCTGCTCTTGAGGCACACGGAGCCAGGCCCCACTGGGAGGCAATGCCTGACATATCCGTGATGCTGCTGCAGGAGTAGCTGGGATATGTAAGGGTGGGTCTCTTCAGGAGTGGTCACTACAAGTAGGTGGACACTTCTGTGTTTCAGCTTTTTTTTTTCAGTGTGTTCTGTGGCAGTGGTAAAGACCTAGACTGCAAGCTTATGTCCAAACAGTGGACATGAAGCAAGCTAGGCTGGCTCTGGCATACATTTAAAGTGCAGACTTACCCATTACAACATTGAAATAGGTTGAAGTGCTGGTTGTGTCCACTCAAGTATTTAAATATTCACGGACTTCCATGCTTGTCTAATTAACTTCAAAGTGTTCCAGAGGAATTTTTTTTTTCAAAATGCACTTTAACCTCTACGGAGGGGTACTTCTCTCTCGTAATGTCAGCATTTCTTGGCCTTGTTGGAGCATCGGTAAGGAATTAGTTAGCTTGTTTTCTTCTGGATGCCGAAACACTGAAAGGCAGAAGGCACAGCTGGCTGGTCATCCATTGCAAATTTATGGTTGTTAGAACTGACATTTCTGATGCACCTGAATTACATCCTTTTGCCTGCTGACAAGTAGCAAAATCTGTGAGTCTGGCAGTGCAGTGCTTTAGCTCCACCCATACATCTGGACCCATTTCTATTTTTCAAGCCTACCCTTATCCAGTAAGTCCTAAAGATGTTCTCAGTTGCTAAAGCAGTTCTGTACCAAGCAGTTCTGTGTTTGCCTTCAGAAATGAGAGATTTAGTCATTCTCTCCCCTTTCAAAATCTCTGTATCTGGCCTTTGGATGCCTTTTACAGCCCATAGCCTGCTAGAGTTTCCACTGACCTAAAGTGAAGATATACTGTTTTTCACAAGTCTAAGGATGAAGTGTGGGCAAACAGCAGCTGTCAGAGGAGGTGGGAGTGGATGGACATACAGCCTGCTGGGCAAGGTCTTGTGCCTGCATGAATGTCCTTGACCCCAAGTGGAGCTATCGAAAAGCAACACGCTGCCCCTGTTCTCCTCACGGTAAGGCACAAACTCGGGGACAGTGGCCACCAAATGGTATTACGTGCTATAACTTATCCCATAGAAAATTGTTTGTATGGTCATAATTTCAGTTAATGTTTTGTATAAGACTTCTCCTTGTCTCACTTTTCTGTGGGCAGAGATGTTAAAATTAGGAATTCGACAGATTTTTTTTTAATATCTAGCTATTCTTCATCACAGTTATCCATGGATCCTTTTAACCTAAGCATGGCACAGGTTTTCTCCCTGCAAAAGCAGGTCCAAGTCAGCGAGGTGTGCAGGAGTGACCCTGGCCGTGGCTTAGACTCTGAAACCCAGTCACGATTTCTCAACAGCACTTGAATTGCAAATGTCAAACGTTGATAAGATGGAGGAAACAAATGTTTCTGCAAACCGGGAGAAAAGAGGGCTGCATGGAAATTCTCCTTCTTACATGATTACATCCGCAACTAGTCAAGAGGAAACTGTGATTTACTTTTTGAGTGCACACTGAATTACTGTTACAGTCAACACCCGGTATGTGCTATACTTACTATGAATGGCCTCTGGCCACTAACAGCCACAACTGCCAAGCTTTTTATTCCCTGAAAGACTCACCAGCAATTTGGACTTGGGTGATTAATTTTGAAATGAGATGGTGCTTTAAAGCAGGCTTGGAGTGTATGTAGTTAACCACCAAGTCTGTGGCTGAAATAGATTATAGCAGATCCTGGGCTAATACAGAAATAAGGGTGTTGCCATATTACCTGTGAAGGCTAGCTGGCTGACTCTCTGCAAGTGCAGGTATCTTAGTAGGATTTGCTTTGCTGCCCAGGAAGACCATCGAAGGAATGAATGCTTGATTTTTGGGAGGCAGTTGTGTGCCAGCATTGTGAAGACACACAGGGACAGACATGCCAACTTCGTTGTGGAGTTTGGAGGCCTCTATATTGTGAAGGATTAACAATGATGGATTTAAAAAAACTAGTTTACTAACATCTCTAGGGATTTTATTTAGGGTGGACTAGGAAACAGTTGCAAATTTGCCAGCGCCAAAATTTTGAGCCTAGTGCTACAGAGAGATTTCTCTAGTATCGACTATTATCAAGTAACAGTTATAACGATAACAAATATTAATGTGTCCATCACCTAGCATGGGTCCTGTGGCATGCAACTAATAGAAGGAAAGGCTGGAAAGGAGAGCAGATAAGGTGGCTGGGGTAACATCAGTATCTGAAAGGGAAGATACTGAGAGAGATCGTCAGCCATTATGAATACAGCAAGATGGGGCAGTGGGATTTCTCTGGCTGCTTTGCAGTCGGTAGCCAAGATGCGATAATAATTATCATGGTGGCTGTGGGCTTCCATTTAAATATGGAAGCAGCTGTTCCAGAAACATATCGAGAGGAAAACAGAAAAAAAAGTAGCTTTAAAGGTGTCCTGTCAAGGCATGAACATTGCAATGGGGCAGACCTAAAGCAGGTTTCACACTGAAGATTCATCATATTTGCAAGAAGCAGATGGATCCCTAAGCTACGAATCTGGCCAAATATCAGAAATCTTCATGTAATATAGCCAGAGCTGTTACTACTCTTTCAAAATCAGCTTTGGGGGGCATAAACCTGATCTACCCTCTTCTGGGCAGCTGGTGTCCAGAGCGCTGTAGTAGCTGGACCACAATAAAGGGTTGGTGGTCATTAGTCACCATTTGTTCCCCCAGCATCACCGAATGGTCAGATCCTGGTGTGGAGCTTATAGGGAATGGCTGTGTGAGCTTCCCCTCACAAAGCAGCAAAACAGACTGCTACATAAATGGGGCCTCACACTGAGCTTAGCCAGCCCCTCTCTATAGTGGTCAACACCTGACAATATATGTGGTGAGGGACTCTGCTATCACAGTTCACTAGCAAATGGTGCAGAATGTCAAACATCATGATGCAGTGTCCATGCAAGGTTTTGCAGCTCATGCCTTGAACTTGCTAGTAAGACCTGAGGCATGATCACAAGGGTAAGTGCAAAAAGTGGGCTGTTACATTGCTTGAGGTGACAACAGCTTTTCAGCAACCACTGTGAGGGCTTTGGTGTAGAGTCTGAAAGCAAAGTGTAAGTGGACTAGAACATAAAAACTGTGTGGACACATCCTGATAGAGCATGTCCAGCTTTTAACTCTTCATTTTGAGCAAAAAACATACCATCAGAGGAGAAAATGCAAGTATGCTTTTTTGGGGGGAAGAAATTGGTCTGAAGAGCCATATTCTGATGCAATTTCAGAGTCACTGTTACAGCTTGTCTTTAAACAGAGCACTCAGGAGAGCTGGATAATGAGGACGTTAGCTTAGGAGCCGTGAGGCTTGTAAAAGCTACATGGGGTATCTGTAGCAAACACTCAGAAAGCAATACAAGGTGCAATATAGGTGTATAAATCCTTCCTGGACGCCAGCTGCTGCCCCAGGGTCCTATTTTGTATCAGCCAGCCCCATAGAGTTGGGCTGGATACCCTAGGGCATCTCAGATGGTATGGGACATGTTTATTTAAGCAACTGAATCCCACCTTAAGTGATTTGCTCAAGATCATATATAAAAATCTCTGTGAGAGCTGGGACCCAAGCCCAGATCTCTTCATATCCAGCATTTTGATCATAGGAACGTACTCTGTCTCTGAAATGAGCATATCCATATGGTAGTGTTGGTTGGATTTCTTTTTGCTTTTCTCATTTTGGAATAACTTAACTAGACAAGGGCCATTAAAGGAAGTTTTGCAGAGGATGACAAATGCTTCTCCACAGTGTCATTTGCGTATTAGAAAAGGGTGAAAGTCCTTTCGCCTACCTTATTATACTTTATGTATTATTATTTCAGTCTTCAGTGTTATTATGTCTTCTGTGCCGGGTTTTTGAGGGAAATGCTCATGCTGTATTAATATCCCTTTGCTGAGTCTTACCCTAACTGTGTGGCTGCCTTGGGTTATTTGTTCTGCTATTTGAGAAAATGTCTGTGTAAGCGTATGGTATGGAAATCACATGAGACGGAAGGAGAGGGAGAGAAACCCCTGACTGAGAGAAGATACATGGCAACATGGGGGTCAGAAAAGTAGCCTCGTGCATGACAGAAGACCAAATGGAAATGTCAACAAGACAGTCCAAATCTGGCACACACTGGGTGCAGGAAGGTTTTCAAACCTTTTTAGCACTGTGCTTTTCAGGGTCAAAAAGATTTCTGTGCTTTATACTTGGAACAGTTCTTGATGGTAGGAAAGGTCCCAGATCTCGGCTGTTAGTCTGAGGACTTACTGGGCTGCTAAGAGAAGAAGTAAGGATATTAGAGGGCTGTGATGGAGGAAGAAGAATAAACTGAATTTGGAGGCATGAGATCAATAGTTTGTAATATCACTTTGACTGAGGCTTGTGTTGAATGAAAAACCTGCTGAAAACAATTATCTAAAAAAAATGAAGCTGCTCAGATTTCTCCTTTATAAGGTTCTCCGTTGATTTAATCACCCTTCTCATCCGTTTTGTGAGTGCCGTGTCCGGTCCAGTGAGGCCCCCTTCCTTCATTTCATTCAGGCAGCAGTTTGAGCTGCTTTCGATGAGAAGTGTTTTTTTCGGCCCCGGGGTACACCCTGAGGTACTCTGGGGCAGAAAAATACATCATTTGGAGGAGCAACGACTGCTTGGGAGAGTTAATCAGGGGAAATGAACTCAGTTGCGACACTTGTAAGTTTGAAACCCAGTTATTTGAGGGCTGGTGGTGGAATCTGACAATTTGTGACAGAGATTTAGCCACCCATGACAAGGGCAGCTGCCGGCCTTTGGAGCACTTAGCGGTGATGGGGCTGTGCACAGAGCCCCGTCTCTGCTTTCAGGGGGGCGGCTTGAAAAGAGGGTCCACACCGCAATAAAAACAGACCCTGCCCTTTCCAGACATCCCATCTCATGGCTCTGGTGCTGCCAGCGCGCTTTGTCTCCCAGCCCTACGTCGAGCCCTCGTGAACCTTTTGCCTGGCTTTCCGAAGGCGTTTGCAGTCGGCTGACAGCCGCTGCCCTTAATGGGACTGGGCTAATTTCACCCGATGGGTCTCTAATCCTTTCCCTTTTTGACAGTTGCTGCAGAGAACTCAGGCGCTGACAAAGTGAAACCGTTTCACAGGCCACCACTCAGTGTCTTCTCTTCTACTAAATTTCCTTGCCATGTTACATTTCAGCAATTTAAAAAGCAAACATTAAGCAAAGACACATATGACTAAACTGCAGTCTTCATCTGGGCAGCGTTCCTCTCCAATATCCCGTTCTCTTTGAACCCTAAAAAGCCAGCTATGGCTTTAAATAAACTGTAAGTGGGGATATGACTCTGCTTGATGTCTGGCCTGCAATGGAAACAAAGCATCACTTCCAATTTTATGTGGGTGCAGAACAGAGAGGTCTGTGACCAGTCCACCACAGAGCGCCCTGGCTTCCTTCGAACGGGGAGCTTGGCTGGGAGGCGGGTTTCAAAGCAGATCTGAAATGCTGCCCAGGAGAAATTGTTTTACCTTTTGTAATTCCTGTGCGTGGGATGCTGTGCTCCCACCTGATGGACGCTGTGCAGAAACCTTGCTGAGATGTGGCAGAAAGCTGGAGCACCTCGCCAAAGCTGGGCCCGGCTCGGTGGGTCTCTGTCCGAGGGCAGGAGTTGACCCGTGTGAGATCAACCAAAGCAGCTGAGTCCCGGGGCATTTGGAAATGGAGGAAAGGCAGAAGGGAGGCAAGCAGCTAGGCTCCCTGCAACTTTGCTCATTTGCAAACAAGAAAAGCCTGACTAAACCTGTCTAAGCAACTTCAATCACATTGGCCAATATCAAATTAAAAGGCATTAGCTCTGTATGAGCTAAGACTGTCTATGTAGCTGTTGGCATGGCACTTTTCAAGGAGGGTGCAGTGACCAAGGAAGGGCTTTAATAAAATTAGTCCCAGATTTAAAATGAATAGGAGTTGAGCCAAATCTCCTAGATGCTAATAGAGAAAAGCTATTTTCCTATCAAATAGCAATGTAGTTGAGTAAGGAATTGGGATAAATTGTTGGGATGGCTTCCAGTTGTAAACTGTGGTGAATAAATGAAATGGATAGGTCATTTCTCCCTAGCAGCCTGGGTTTCAGTTTCACATCAGGCAGTTCCATATCTCCGTGTCTGTCTCTTCCGCACCATTTACTTTATATACATCCTCCCTCCCCTCTGCTTCCACTCTGCCTTGTAAATATTTAATCTTAAAATCTCTCTGCCCTTCTGGTTCCCTTTATTTGATGCGTATCTTATCCTGGCTACTACCTTTGGGAGCTGGTCCTCGAGGAGTGAAAAGGG
Source organism: Rhea pennata (assembly GCF_028389875.1). Taxonomy (NCBI): domain Eukaryota; kingdom Metazoa; phylum Chordata; class Aves; order Rheiformes; family Rheidae; genus Rhea; species Rhea pennata. The sequence goes on along the minus strand of NC_084663.1, from coordinate 134,443,729 downwards.
ACAAAGCAGAACATCGAGTTATCATGCTGCATACAAGGCATTATTTTTTCTTTCTATCAAAATTAAATGACACTTGGGTGTTTCCTTTGCCCTATCGATATTTCCACAAAATTCAGGGCTGTCATATGAAACTAAGGGAAGATAGGTACAGGCTGACATAACCTGGCATGCTGTCATGGTGTTACATGGCTCTGTGCAAACATTTTTTTTCTTTTTAAAGATTGATCCACAAAGAAGATTACCACGACTGCTTATTACAGCCCCACCACTGCTGTTACAGATATCTATCTCCATCATCGGCCTGCCCAAATAAGCTCCTGTCTTCCATCCTATGCATTTTTAGCATGGAGTCAAACAACTGATCTATCAGAAACTCATCAACTAGTAACCTCTCCAAAATCTTCAGCCTCTCAGAGTCTGCCCCCCTCTAGGCATGCCAGCATTAGAAGAATAAGTGAATAAACAACAGGTCCCAAACTTTTCGGGCCAAGGATCACAGATTCCTATTACTGTTAACACTGATGTTCTCACCGTTGAGTTTCCCTCTCAGCGCGCTTCCACCTGAAGGCTTTGTCAAGGTGATGTGTCTCTGCAGAGCACAAGCAGACTATTTGCCGTAGGCTGGGGAATGCAGTTTGACAGCTGCTGCCTGGGAGCCAACCTGAGATGTGCTTTGGATGGCCACAGACTTGGCGTCACCTCGGGTGCAACTGTTGGCTGTTTTTGCTCTTGGCTGCTGGATACAAAGGCCCAAGGTTTTTTGCTTTTATTTCTTCCTATGAGCTGTTTGTTTCTGTTACTGGCAGCACATTAAATTATTTCAACTCATTTCTCTCTCCTGACTGATTAGGTATGTCTCTTTCTTCTTTTTCCTAAAGCAGTCATAAGGACAAGGATGAAATACAACTTTCCTCCCCTTGCAGTAGTACCTCAGCAAGGAGTGGCACCTGGCTTTTAGGCTGTTTTTTAGCTGAAAGCGATGGGTGGTCAAAGTTTGACAGAATAGACACCTTGTTTTGCCGTCATTGACACATGCTTAGGTGCTTTCTTCCTCTTTCTTTTAGTCTGGAAGGGCAATTTCTATAATAGCTGGCAGTGTTTCTTGTTTCTGACATTCCACTGGTATTCCACTGCACATTGTTCCCCAAATATAGCAATATAACATTTAGCAAAGGTATCAAGAGTTTTAATATAAAGGAAATTAAATTATAGGCATTGCAGAGTTGCCTTTAACGTCCCACGCTGTTGCCTCCAGCCTCTGGGAGGATTCCTTGTGTCCTCTTTGCAGAGCATAGCCCATACTGGGAAATCAGCCCTGCTGCTCCAGGTCCTTTTTCTGACAACGCAACCACCACAGATACATAGCTATTAAAAAACAAAGCTAGCAGCAATAAATTGAAAAATCCAGAGTGGCATGTATCTTCTCCAGCCTCTTCTCCCCCTGCCTTTGCTGTGACCAGAGTCTTTCTTTCATCCACCTTCTGCGCTGCCCTCCTCAGCAGGGTCCCAAACCCCAGACCGACTGGGCTTAACCCTGCCATTGCAGGCTGGTGCTTTTCTGATCGCAGCACAGAGCACTCCTTGCTCATGGATGTAGTCAGGCCAAAGGATAATCAGCTCCTACTTAGCTAGCTGATGAAGAAAATGGATACAGAGGAATAAATATAGAACTCCCATGGCCATTAAAATCCTTTGCGTATTGAAAGGAATTGGGGTGGTTCTCCTGGTGCAACGGATGGCAACGTCACTTGGGGAAAATTCCATTTTGATTCCTGTTTTTGTGGTCATTACTTACAGAGGTCACTAACCCTGTTGCTTGGCTTTTCCCTGGGCAGGGATCATTAAATGCATTATTTTGAATTTTGGAAGTCAAGGACACTTTGTAAGGGTGATGCATCCTGAATACTCTAACAGGAAAATCTCGTGCAGTACTTTAATATGTATTACATCTCAAGATGCTACACTGACAAGACAGGCATATAGATGATGAATGTAATTTGTAAGTAAAATTTAGCAGAAATATCTTCAGGGTTTAACTAGATATCAAAGCCAGAAGGCAGTGCTGAAAGTATTTTACTGAAATCAGACTCCTCAATTCTCTTCAGTCAAGCAAGATTCATTATTATTAGATAAGTAGTAGTGACTTGTACCATTGCAGTCAGAAAGGAATGGTAGTTCACTAGTTTGTGCATGTGAGACAATTTGCAAGCTTTTGGGATACCCATTTTGTTAGGACAATGATATGATTACAGTTTGAGGTAGCAGGTTACTTGAATGTGGTTTGTATTTCTATTCATGTTAAAAGGTTTACATTATTTCCAAATTTATTATTCTTGTGCTATAACAACTGTACCTTTGGTTGTTTGAAAAGCAAAGGCCTGGCAAACAGAAATATAGCACTGCAAGCTTAAAAGGAAAAAATGTAAGTCAAATGTTCGCATTTATGATGCAGCCAGTAGTTCTCCTGAAATAAACAAGAAGAAAATGTTGTAAAAGGGGTGAGAGAGGAAAGAAACTAGTGAAAAAGAATAAACATAATATAGTTACAGCATAAAAACCATATAACTCAAGATTTTCCTCTTTTAAGAACTCCTGCATGTTCATCTATGGCTAGGCAAAAGCCAGACATGACTAAGGGGACAGATTTTAGACATCATTAAGCATGTGCTGTTGAACCAAAGAAGTGTAAATGAGAGAATCCTCTTCTGCAATCCTTATTTTGTAATTGGCACCCAAATAGCCTGGCTGTTGAGGCATTACTGGATTACATAGAAGTGAATGAAGCCACATTACTAAATCTCTTTATTAGTGAGTTGTGAGTGAAAGGTACATTATGATGCCCCAGTATTTATATTAGTATAATTCCTGTTTTAAAATATTTTTGTTCTGCTGATGATGATAAAAGACCAGGCAAATATATTGATCCTATTAAATACATAGCAACATCTTTTATCATTGTAAAACTTGTAAACATCATCACAATTCATCCAAAGCAAAGGTTTTACGTCCTGTCACCCAAGAGCTGTGTGGAAACATAACAGGGTAATGGGATTAATAAACAGCTAAAAAGTAGAACACTGCATTTTTAACAAGTGGAAAAAAAGACCCTCCACAAACAAATGTGAAAGAAAAAAAACAATATAACCTCTTTTTCTCTGCTGGGCTACCAACAGGTAATATAGTTAGCAAAAATTTTTACTACGGGGCCCCATTTTGGGGACAGGGAACCCATTAAGGGTGGATGTGGCCCTGCTTAGGAAGTACTGGCTGGGCTGGCAGCAGTTTCCCGTAGGAAATGCAGCTGAGGTGATTTGTGTGGCATGTGCAAGCCACTGAGCAGCACCACGTAATCACCGAAGGAAGAAGAATAGAAGTTTGTAATGCTCCTCACCAGCAGGTAGTTAGATAATAGATGGCTGCCGTTCTCCAAAGCGTGTTTCAGATCTGACCTCGTAGAGACGAGTGGTGAGGAGAAGTGGCTCCTGCTCTGCATTAGCATCCCGGCACTGGTGGCTTTCTGCCCCCCTGACATTTTTCAATATGCTTCCTTTTTTGAAAATGATTTGCATTAGAAACAAAACAAACTGACCAAAAGAGGTGCAAGGAGGTTGTTAAATCTTCCAGCACAGCTGTGAGGCTTTTAGCTTGTTAGCTCCAACACGGGTGGTTGCTGGAGCTGCAGAAACCCAACACTAAAGGTCCAGGATAACAAGCAAGATGGCCCCAGGCCCGAAGCAGCTTGGCTCCTCCTGTGTTGGCTCTGTGCTGCGTCTCTTTCTAGCTCTTTTTTCTTCCCCAGAAAGAAATTTAATATGTTTGTCCTGGTCTTTGGGCTGCTGTGTCTATACTCTTGCAAGAACGAGTGATATTTAGGGACAGAAGAACTGATGGAGGTTTAAAAATCCTCCAAGATTTGAAAAGTTAGATTTAATGAAAAGATCAGTGAGAAGAAATTTCCATGTCCAGAAAGATACTGGCCCAAGCCCTCTGAGGACAGCAGGTGGGTGAGATACTGAGGGGTGGAAATCAGTGTGTGCCTCATCAGGCTGCTGTGATGACTTCCCGCATGGTGCTGGCACTCGTCACCGATGGCAGTCGCTCCCAGGCCAGCTGGGGCTCTGGGCACAAATCAGTGCCCAAACTCACCCTCCATGCATCCCAGGCTCTTCTCTGGTTTCGGCTCCCTGAGGCCGCCGTCAAACCTCATTTCTTCTCTTCAAACTTTGCTCTGGGTAGCCACTTTAGGTGTTTCTCCTCTCTCTGGGCGTCCATATATTGCAGCGTTGGGGTCCCTACAGGGCTCCCCCTGGGGAGGACCATGCCCCAGTCTCACTTCCCTGGGTGAGAGCCCCACTCGAGTGGCCCCAACTTGCCAAATGGTGCCCAGCATGTGCCCAATTTGCGTGCTGAGACCTTTTTTCTGGACAGGAGGCTGCAGGAGGAGAAGAGGACAGAGACTGAGAGGGACAGATGTGAAGCTGTATTTCAGGTTCACTGTGCACCTCACAGCTGCTTCATCCGAGAGCCAGGTTTCTTCCCAACTGCAGTGGTCTTCCATGACCCCCCTCTACACACATCAGAAGCGGTGGAGAAATGGCACTTGTCTTTAACTGAATATTCATTAATTCTAGTTTTAGAAATTGCAGTTATCTAGGACCTGTAATTGAATGTAACAATTGTTGCAGGCAGCAGAGCTGTGCTTTGTGAGTTTAATGTATGAAAGGGCCCTAAGTCAATGATGCTATAACCTTGAAAAATGCTTTTTCATGATTGGTGAGAAAAATGCATGCTATTTTATGCGGCCTTGTAAGAAACAGAAACACAAGATTTGAGAAGATGAGCAATCTACTGCTTTCTGATTTTAGCATAATGTTCAGTGGGGGTGAGAAAGTGGGTCTGTGGCCACATGAAGGTACCTATGTATTCAAATAGGCACAGAAAATGATTTAAAAGAAAACCTGAGAATGAAATCTAATTCCATTGGGTGGTGTTATCCTTCTTGTGCTATCCCCCTAAACCCCAAGATGTGTCTTTGTTGTACTGTGATGCTATCCAGTTCTTAATTATTTTTATAATACATAAACTCTTTTGCCTCCCAAATGCCAAGATAGCTCCCTCTGCCCTAGTGTGGTAAATGATTCCTTTTCCTTGATGGAAGGGGCATATTTCAACCCTTCTTCTCTGCTGCTTATCTTCCCTCCTTGCTACTTTGACATTCCCCCTCTTGCACACTGAGAAGCGGTCAGTGCAGCACTTCCACAGTACATGACATTTTTCTGTGTTACAGTGTAATTATTTGTTTTTGCTCATTCTCCCCATTTTGCCTTTCCTCTTCTGCAGTCAACAACTGCCCGAATTTGCAGCATCCCCTCCGCGGCTCCAGCGTGTGTGACCAAACGCAGGTCGCTGTGTGCAATAACCGATGTAAAAGCCTCCGGTGAGGAGGAACTGGGAAGTGCGAGACAAATGCTCCTGTGACCCGCTTTCCCATACCTCTTGATGCTGAGTGGTGCCCGTGATCTGCCTGTCAAGGTTGAGGTAGGGACAGGCCAAGGATGCAACTGGGTATTTTAAGCAATAAGCAAAGAGAGAATAGCTACGCTCGGGCTAGTCCCTGAAGAGCTTTAAAAGCTTAAAAGGGGGATGTTAAAATCAACTCTGGTCTTTACAAGGAGCCTGAGGTGAAGATTTCAAGACTGGGATTAAGCATACGACTGTCATTGAGGCCACTGCCTTCAGGGAAATGAAATTCAACACTGGTGAATTAAATCCAGTGGTGATGACACGAGGCACATGTGAGCTGTATCATACTTCCAGTGCATGCGCAGCGTTTGAGCTGTGTAACAGGACACAGAAAGTGGAAAATCGTAATTGGCTCCCTCCTTCCTTCCTCATTTCTTTCTCTTCCAGCTTTCTCTCTTGCCTTCCTCTCTTTTCTCCTTTTTCTCTCCATTTCTCACCCTCCAGCTGCACCTTACTGGGCTGTGGCTGCTTATGAGGGCCTGACTCAATAAGAAGCCAGTACAACCTGAGTAAGGATTTCCAAGGTTAATCAAATTGTTGTCTTTTGCCAAAAAAATGTGATGCTTGGGGATGCCGCTGCCTTCATCTCCAAGCTCCACTGAAATGGGAACAGGAGGCTGGAGTGGCCTGTTTTGAGAGTACCGCTCAGTGAAGTGGATCAGAAGGGAAAATAGGCAGTGAAAAAAAGGCCATCAGATTTTATCTTAGAGGAACACCACGCAATTTTGCTTCTTCATCTTGTTTCAGGTCAGCAGAACTGGTTCTGGATCATATTTTCCTCCTTCTTCTCTTTAAAAGGTAAAATAGAGGGGAGAGAAGAATACTCACACTGCTTCTGCTTAAAAGCTAACATCTATGTAGTCCAAGTCAGCTTTGAAATTCAAACCTCCCCAGGATAATAAAACAGGAGAGGCTGAGTGCCTATTTAGACTGATATTATTTGGCTGAGGGCAGTCTTTACTCAAGAGTAGTTTGGGAAAGTGACAGACAGCCATGACCTTGATTTACTTTGTCACAGACTGATTTGAAATGGAAGAATACTGAAATTTAAACTTTCAGAAAATTGTAGGGACAACATTAAAGAAGAAGTCTTTTGGTTATTCCTTTAAGTATCTTCTGTAATGTTAAAAATAGCAGAGGATTGAGGTATGTGGCATTCTTTTACCGTAGTCTTCATGATGTCTGTAACCAAATTCAGTTGCATTTAAAAACTCATCAAAGAAGAAGAGTAGTCCAGGACTTTCAGCACACCCCTGGATGATTTTCAAAATGCGACACACCCATGTATAATGTATAATATGTTTGATAAACTGTGCTTGTGGGAGGTGTAGTACTAGATTAAAGATGATATTGGAAGTCCTGTATGAGGTGCATTTGCGAGTGGAGGATGCATATAATATGGAGCATATTCTACCCCATTTACTTTGGAGAAACCCCAACTCACTTTAAAAAACATACGTTAAGGCAGTACTGTTACTGGGAGCTCATTTATTTGAGCGCTGATCTTTGTTTCAGTCATCCAAATATTTGAAACAATCTACATTCGCCAAGTGAAACTCTGAGTTAATATCAATATAATAGGACAGGAAATGATTGGAGAGGGGGGCAAACTCCACTTTATTCTGGTTGGAAGGATTTCTTCATCTTTGATCTGGAGTTTTGGATGTCATTTTAGCCCTCATTTGTTTATGTTGGGTTCTTTCGACCTCCAGTCCTGTACTTGGTTTTCTTGTTCTTTCTTACAAGGATGGTTTTGTTTGCTTTCCTACCAAAACATCTCACAATCAGGAAAGAACATGGAGCTTGTCTGGTGTGGGAGGCAGGGAACCAAGCGGCAGTTTTCTAGCGCTCCAGACTACAGATTAAAAGAGTGCCATCATGTTCAGACGTTTCTTCAGGGGATAAAATGCATCTGCAGCTGAACTCCAATGTGCTGATAGACCTGTGAGAAGCAAAGCTGGGAAAAGAGAACAGAAGCACTAAACAAACTGTCCCATTAACCAAAGAAAACCAAGAAGTAAAAACTTCCTGCAAGCTGTCCTTTTCTCTCTAAAACCCTCTTCCTCATTACAAGAGCTGCTGGAGTCTCTTTCCTCTCCCAAGGCAGGTGGCTACTGCTAGCCCACAGCCAGCTAGCCAACAGGTACCCGGCAGAAAGGGGAAGGGTTGTGTTTTATCTGGATCTCTTCAGTGACAATGGCACTAATTTAGGGTTTGGGTTTTTTTTTTCTACTTGAAATTTATAGGAACTTTCTTATAAATTAACCAAATTATTGTGGCAAACTTGACAAGGGAACTCAAAAGTTTTGAGGGTGGGAGGTGGGGGACAAACAGCAGGCTTGCTGTTTTTCCTTAAGATACCGGGTTAAACATTTACTTCATTTAGAAGGGAAATGCAGAGACTTGTCTACTGAGTTGGTATGTTTTCTGCCTCTCTCTTTTTTGATCTATTATATGATATATAATCAATTTTATTCTCTAGACATGTTACTGATGCCACTACATGTAAATAGAATCTCCATTTGCTAATGACTGTGATATACATATCAGAGCAGCGAGAAAATTGAAGTTTGATTAATGAGTGATGGCAGAGGACTTGCTCTTCAGTATTTATCTGGAGGTTCACACTGGAGGAGCTTCAAAGATTGGCCTGTATCCCTATCCACCACAGTCGTCTTTTCTAAGTCTCAAATGTCAGGCTTTTCCCAGTGTGTCCCCAAAACCAGTGCCTGCTGTGCTCCCAGAGAAGATGCATGTAGCCTGACAGAGGTGCGATTTAGAGAAGAGGACTTGTAGGGATGTGCGCTTTGCTAAAAGGCAAAGAGACTCTTCCCAGTGGAAACCCACTTCTGGGATAACTCTTCATTTTTCCTGCTTATTTAAAATTCTTCTGTCCTAGTTCACAAAATGTGTCCGGTTTTCAGCCATGGCTCATCCTGAATGAGTTTGGTCTCTGATAGAAATGTCTTACCCAACCCATATGTAAAACATCCATCGAGAAGAAAAGAAGAGTGAAGGGATTTATGAATTAACCTTGAAGCAGGCCTTTTATTGGCTTTCTTGAACTTCCTGCTGCCTTCCTGTCTCTAGCATGGAATTTCTATGGGGCCTGAGGCAAATCACCTCACTTCCCTGGAGCTCAGTTTCAGCACCAGCTGCACTGGCAGTTTCCTAATTCAGAGGGCAAGTCATCCTGGGAGTTTCATCACTGAAAGACTTTTGCAGTCCCTCTCATGTAAGACATTTTCTGGCATGCAAAGAGGTACCATTAGATGACGTGTATTACATACCACTGGGCCTTTTAGATGTACAGCTTTTACAGCTTTCTATCAAACACTCCTCTGTAATCAGCGTAGTGGCAAGGGTATATTTGTGTGCAGCCTTTCGTGCTTACGGGTAGCGCCCAAACAAGCCTGTGCACGCTGGCAAATGCAGTGTTACCCAGGCAGCGCTGTTCTTAGGGCAGTGTTCGATACACGCGCGGTGCAGCTGCTAAGAGATCCAGAATGCCTAGCCGTATTTATAGCGGTACGTATCTCTGTGTATATATAATAGGTATACAACGATATACGCCATACATATGCACGTGCACGCAGGCTGTTCTCTCCCGCCAGCGCCGCGGCTGCCGCCGCCACCGCTGCCGTTAGCATGGGAGGGGAGGCGGGCGGATGCAGAGCCCCGGCGGGGCTCGCCGCGGAGGCAGCAGGCGCTGCGGGGCGCCCCGGGAGCAGACCCCGGAGGTAGGGAGAGCGAGGCCGTGGGAGCCGGCGGCCGGGCAGGCCCCGCGGCGGCTGCGGGCAGGGGGCTGCAGCGGCTGCAGCTGCGAGCCAGAGGTGACGTTATTTTTAGCAGGTTCCCCTTCGTAATGTTCAGAGCGGCAAACGGAGGGGGCGTTTGGAGCGCGGGTGCTGCGCGCCGGCGGTGCCAGGTTGTTCCTGCGCGGAGCCAGCGGTGCTAGAGAGGAGACGGATGTCAGCGTGGCAGCTGCACCCCCGGGTCTGCAGCAAGCGCAGGGTTATCGCAGCCGGACGACAGCGTGTAAGACCCGAGTGTTTGTTCCCAGGCCACTGCCGCTGCAGCTCCAGCCTCGCTGGGGTCCTGTAGGTGACCCCGTCCCAGGTAGCTCTGCCCGGGCTGCTTTTCCCTTTCCCCAGAAGTAGAGTTGGAGTCTGATGATGTCACGTTTGGGGGGAGGGAAAAAAAAGAAAGATATTGCGGTCCTAAGGCAAGGAGGATGCAGCAAGCCACGGAGAGGGTCCCCTCCTTTAAGGAAGCTGAGGAAAAAGGCAGAACCCCCCGCAGGGTCTTTCTGTCCGTCCTGCTTCGCCCGGGAAGACTCTCTGCCTTCCGCCAGCGGAGCTGCCCGTGCAGTGCATTGCGCAGGGTGAGGTCAGAGCCGCCGGGCTGGCCGGCGGGACGGGCTGCCGGGGGGCTGCTGCGAGGGGCTGTGGAGGCGTGCAGCCGGCCCCCGCCCCGCACCGGCCCAGGCCGCCCCGGCGTGCAGCGGCGCCGGGGGGAGAGCGGCCGCTTCGGCTGTTTTGGGGAGTGAATGGGGAGAGGGAGGAGGGCAGTGCGCGCAGTGATGTCATTTTTAACTAGTTCCTCGCGGAGCTGGTGAGTGAAGTTAGAGGAAAAACCTGCAATCCCAGAATGGCTCTCAGCCTTGCCTGGAGGCTCTAAATGACTGAGGGTCCCCACGCTGGTAATTCATTTTCTTTCCTATGCACAGCTGTTCTCATAGACCTTTATTTTGGGTCAAGCAGAGGGCATTTGTTTTCTCTCTCTCTCTCTCTCTCTATGCTTTGAGGGTCTGACTTCAGGTTTTGCCTCTGGTTTGCTAAATACTTGCAGGTTATTTGAAGTTTTGCCTGGGTAGTTTGTGATTTTTGATCTGTTGTGTGAAGCCATGTCATTACGTGGGAGAGTTTAGGATGCAGCATTTTTGCTACTCCTCAGGAAGGGAGATGCAGAGCTTATCAAGCACAGAGCTCCCTGCATGGGAAATGTTGTACTTTTAAAATCACAGGTGGAAAGAAAAGGATTCGGCAGGCATTTATATCTCTAATGGATGGCATTTAATGATGCTTGTGTGAAGAAGAAGGACTTTTAGTCAAGTGCACAGACAGAAATGAATCTTGCTTTGGTGACAATTTCTTTTTTCTTGGTTGCCAGGGTTTTGTTGTGAGGCTTTTAATTCTAATGAAACTGAATGGAAAATGTCAGCATAAGATGTTTAAGACAATATATGCATATATATTTCTTAATGGCATGCGTTAACCACTTGTGTGCTGCTCTCTCCATTGCACTTGCCCTGTTGCTGTCTTTCATAGAAATCAGTGGACTGCCAGGCTGCTCCTTGGGCAGCCGGCAGCACTGAGACTCATTCTGCTTGCTGCTTCTTGGAGCCAACAGCAGCAGTACAGCAATTTTTAGATAAATAAGGTTATCCAAACAGGTCCAGAAGGGGTAAAATGGCTTAGTCAAAATGGCAGACAAGAAGGAGCGTCCTTGGTTTATATTTCCAAGAATTTAGCTAATGGTCTCCCTAGTGCAGTTTGGGTTTGTGCTTTTTGTGATGCTGTTTGGTCCAAAGGCAGAGGCTGTAACATCAAGGGTCCAGCTGGCTGTAGGAGTCATATGCCTCTGGTGCACCCCCACTTTGCCACTCGTAGGACTTGCTTGTCTTTTCACCCAAGACAGCATCTGAGATATGTAAGGAAACCAGACCTTAGCTTTGCTTGCTAAGAACTTGGGACATGTGTGTGATAACCACATAGCCTCTGCTGTAGCCTATTATGGCAACCATGAGTCCAAAGCTGGGAGATGAGGATTCAAGAATAAAGGAGGTAGGGCAGAAATGGGAATATTGTGATGCCTTCTGAATATGAAGTGTTCCTTCAGGAGAACGATGATGATAAAGGCTGGGGAAACCTTGTTTCTGCCCCTGAGAAAGCTCTGAATGAAGAGCATTGGGAGGGATAAGGCTCTCTCTTACTAGCTATCATGAAGATGCTGGCAGCGGTCACAGAGGTCATTTTGAACTCCTCCCCTTGCAACATGCCATGGTGCAGAGGGGGAGTAAATCTGGTAACCTTCTTCTTCTGCCAGTCCTCCCAACATTAGCCTTAGTGTTGGTATATGTAATTCAGAGCCAAAAGCCAGGCTTTCAAAGTGACATGTTTGTATCAGTCTGGTTTTCATCCAGATATATGCTTGCCTGCCACTGATAGTGCTTATGTGGGAGCAGTGTGCTTGGCAGGTGGAGGGAATGGATAACAGGCTGTACTGAAGTAGTCAACATGGCATATGGAGGCTTTCCATCTCTTTAGTGCTAGCCTGAATTTGCTGCTGTGCATAGGGAGCTTAATTCTCCACTGATTTTAGTGCAGCACCCTTCACCAGCAGGAAATTAAAGCATTAAGGAAAAAAAGAGCAAAGAACTGTGCATCTGGAGTAAGAATTGCTTCATCCTCCTCATTTAGGAGCTGAAATATTCCCCGTGCCTGGAGTATTGCAGGACGCTAGGTCTGGCTTGATTATTTCAGCTCAGTTCATCTGAGGTGAGAAATTACAAATTCATGGCACTAGAGAGGCAGTCCGCTACCTGAGGACCAGAGAAGCTGTGTGTGACTGCAGCCGGCGTACCCGCTTCTGCAGACTACCCCCGCAGGAATCGGGCGACTTTGCAGCAGGGAAGGTTAGGAAGGTCTTTGCAAGCGCAAACAGAAATGAAGCACTGAGCTTTGGGGCATCGGCGTCTTCAAAGCTTTTTAAGAACAGGTAAGGATAGTGTTGGGGTGGTTCAGAAATGCTCCGTGCCACCTTAGAGTAGAAGAATTAGGCTTGGCTTTGCATTTTGATCTTTTTAGCACAGGTTCAGTCACACTTCAGTCAAAATTCACTATAGGAAGCATCTTCTGTAAGGGAGGGTAGCTGCCTCTTTTGCTGTCCATAGTGCCTTGGCAGTGTTTCACAGTTTGAGAAGTCATTGACTAAACATTTCTCTGCCCTCCATCGCCTTGGCAGTATGACTTAACCCTGCTGAGGGTCCCACCACCAAGGGGAAGAGAACAGCTTGGTCTCTAAGCCCATTCAGCCATAAACTTTCCACTAATACTGCGAAAGTGTTACTGCTGTGTCTTGACGTGGATGTGTTGGATGGATGTGGTTTTCAGGAAATGAGAACCAGTGCGCAAAAGTGACTGCAAAGAGGACAGATGTAGTAACTGGTAGCAGTATCTCTCTGGACTTTGGTGGGCTTTCGGTCTTATCACTAGTTATTGACTGTGTTCATTTGTGCCAGTCTGGTCAAAACTGCACTTGGTTTGGAGTAGTCTCTTGGAGAAAGTTGGGGCAGTGGAGGATGAAGGAGGGAGACTTCACCTGAGTGATGCAGGTGATGGCTGCCCAGGAAATGCTACATGGAAATGCATTTTCATATTGTAACTCTGACATGGCACGACTTGCTATGTACAGCATAATCTGTATGTTTACATGATAGAATTTACTTACTGTTCCAGCTATTCTCAACTTGCGTGGTCTTCTCTGGAGAGAACAACATGAGCTGCATGGGAGTGAATTCAAGCCAACGGATGTGTCAAAGAGGGTATCTTACAGTGCATGTAATGAGGATCAAAGCTGTAGAAACAGATAACAAAGAGAGCTGAGGCTCAGCACTCAAAACCCCCTCAAGATCTGAGGAAATCAGTTTCAAGGAATAGGCTCACATCTATCCTAAGAAAGGATCCTTATCAGTGCTGCAGAAAAAAAAGTAAAAATAACTCACAGTCCTTGTGAATATGTGCAGGGGAGGAGAAAAAGAAGAACTTCCTCGCTGTTCTAAATTTAACAATGAGTTCAAATCTGTGCATGTGACCAAGAAACACTAAGGTCAAGCATCTAATTGTATTTATGCCATTGCCATCCAAGTAATTATCTTCCCCCCCCCCCCCCCAGCATTTCAGTAGGGTAAAACTGAAGTGGTTTTGAGCTGCTGTAGTCTGATAAGTCAGAAACTAGGTAACCCCAGCAGCTTGCCTACCAGGCTGTCTCCTCTCATTTGGACTATGTTGGTAGAGTAGGCAGTGGTTGTGATCCTCTGGGATTTTTTTTTATAGGCTACATGTTTGACTTTGGGAAAGTACTAGTAATCATATCTGTTCTTGGAAGCAGCTGGAGTAATTCCTCATCCAGCAGTATTTCTTGGTAATGATATTTGATCAAAGTGATGAGATTTCTGACTGTGCCCTCATACTACTGTACATAGAGGATGGGAGTAGAATCAAATATAATATATCACTATAACAGCACATGGTAAACATGGGTGATTGTGGTCTGCTACAATACACGCATACCTCCTAAAGTCTGCAGTCATTTCAAGGAAAAAAAAAAGATCTTACTAACATAAGTGGAGAAACAGGTATTTTGTGCTCTGTGAAGTGTGCAGACACGAGGCATTTAGGTGGTGACTGCCTACATATGTAGGACTCTACCATCATTGCAGGTGTAGAGCACCTTTTTCACTCAGCCTCATAACAGCAAAGCTCTTAATGGCAGAAGATGTTACTGGAATGAATCAACCACAAGGCTATTCTTAAGAGTGTTTTTAAAAGCTGCCAGTTAAGTTTAAGATGAACACTAGAAATATTTGGTGAAATCTGAAGCCATTTTGTGACCCTCGCATTTTGAAAACTCTTTTGAAATAATTGTAAAATACTGTGCTGGTTTTTTGCCAGTATTTGAAGGAGAAAAGAAAACACAGTTGGAGAAATGGCTAGTTCTTTACAATATCTTCTTGTTTTGAGAAGGACCGGTATTTTCTTCCAGATTTACACAATGCATCATTCGCTTCTTAATGATAGTAGTAGATAATCTTTGTAATAGTGATAACCTTCATGTACCGCTGCAGATTTCAAAATTTTCCTTGGCTTTGGTCACAAATTTCATTTGATGGCATTGAGAGTCTGTTTTTCTCGTGTCCCTGCCTATTTACCCCTACATAACCTTACTGCTAGCTATCAGAGTGCAATCCCTTATGAGAAGAAAGGTGGTATACCAATGTCAAAATATGCAGATTCACATTTAATAGTTGTACCTCAGCTCTCGTGTACCTGACAATTTTTTTTTTTTTTGGCACAGCACAGGCAATCAAAATTTATCTTCCAAATTAAGACTGTAATTATATTTTGATAAAGATCTGGCAATTCAGTGAGAATGAAATTTTAAGGGTTGCTGGGATACAGATGACTCTGGGTTATGGGGAAGCATTTGCATGTGGAATACTAATAAGCCAAGGTTGTTCGGCGTCCTTATCTAGACGTTTCCAGTAGTGTGATAACACAAGCAATCAAGTGCTTGTTTCTTTGCTATTATTCTGGCAAAGTGATTAAAGATACAGGCTGTCTTTTATGAATGAAAAAGTGACATGCTCAACATGAACGACACAGATATGTCCCTCTGTTTGATACACAGGAAAAGTGGAGGAATAGAGTACCAATCATGTCCATATTATCGAACTAGCCCAAATCAGCCTGTGATTACTTTCCTGAGGTTTCTCTTTGTCTCAGTGAAGGCAAGGGGCCTTCGCGGTGCCGTGGTTTCCTTGGAGCATGGGAAGAGTGAGGCTGTTCCTGGGCTGGGAGCCCTCCTTTCACTATGCAGGATCTCTGGTGGGGAGCTGGAGCTGGGCTGGAGGGAACCAGTGACCGGCCTGAAACGATCGAATATGCTGTCAAGGCAGAGCGGCTGCAGTAACAGCGGTACCTGAGAGCTGGAGGAGGTGACAAATTCGACACACGGCTGCCAAAGGGACGATCCTGCCTCCCATGCGGGTACTCCTTAGACGAGTAAAGCATTCCCAGCTCAATGTCAGCACTGTAATCCATCGAAGAAAGGGCTGTAGCACTTCCTATCTTTAAGCATCTGGTCTGTATGTGACACTAATTAGTTATTATTGAAAGTTATTGCTGTTCAATAACGTGGCCTGCTGACAAGGTATTATTTACTGTCTATCTAGCAAGTCTCAAAGTGGTTCGTCTCCAGCGGTCTTGGCACTCTGCTATCCTCGGGGCATGCCCCGAGCGAGCTGATAACCAAAGTCCGTCTCCTAGTGTTACAGCTCGGCGGCTTCCCAAGGCGGGTGCCAGCTGTGCGGTGTGCGTTATCGTCTTGCTAGAGCAGTACTCCACACTGTCTGCTCCAAAACCGGGCATGTTAAGGGAGGGCAGTAAGAGAAAGAGGGGTTCTTCCCTCGCAGTTAGTCTGCCCCGGACTCCCTATCTCAGCACCACCCTACTAAATCCTATTTTTTGGATGTCTAACTCCAAAAGCTGAGCCAAGCCCATGATAGTTATTATACCCTACTCAGCTGTGTTTCGGGGACTTAATTGTAGCACATGGTTGTGTTTTCATTACAGATCAGAACAATTCTGTGACTTTATGATTTTTTCAAGTAACTGTGAAACAGTGAGCATGTCATATAACAATTAAAAAAGTGTTCTGGTGGGATGTCAGCTTCATCAAAACGCATGGTTTTACTTCCCTACTGGTCTGAATTTCTCCCAGGTTTGTAGTGAATAAAATCATTCTCAAAATGTTCTTTGCTGATCTGAAAGAAAGGGCTGCGATTTACAGCTGTCCTGTTTGAACGGAAACTGTAGCGGACAAGGTTCTGGAGGCCTGGGTTAACACACGTTTTGGGAAGGTAGAGGCCATATGAGATGCTGCGGCTGTAGGACTAGACAAACAAGCAAACCCCATCTGGAATGTGTTGAAAGGCCTTTTAAACGCAAGGCGTGCGCTGCTCAAATGGCAGTCTCCTTGAATTCAGCCTGCACTAGCACTGGCACATGTTCTCATCCTGTAGTACTGCGTGGACATATGTCACTGGTGCGGGACGGCTCCAAACCACAGGATAACGTCATGGTCCAAATCTTCGAATTTGCTATAAACTTCTAGTCTGGACAGAGGCGAGGCTTTGCCCCTGGCTTGGTGTCTCCAGATGTGCTCTTACAGGGCCATAAGCTGCGAGATACTGTACTATACTGTAAAAATTACAAAAAGCAGGTTTAGCTGTGAGATCCTGTACTGTATCTCACAACCTAAACCTGTTTTTGTTAATTTTTTGCTGTTTCAGCTTCAGATGTGTCCAGCATGTACCTCAGAGGAAAATGGTTCTCTTGGGTCCAATAAAGTCTTTTCTCTCAAGTTAGTTTTATCCCAGTGTATGACTGACTGTTGTCCTTTGCTGTCTCGGCAGTGATGGATGCATATTCATGTAGAGGCAAAATGAAAAAAATAATAAATCTGTAAGTTGTACATCACTGCATAAATGTACCAGAAAGTATTTAGCCAATTTGGATTTATTTCCCTATTCAATGGCTGATTAATGTGTCAGTTTGTTTTACTCCAGCGCCGTCATCTGAGCTTGCATTGGGTTTCTATTCACTGCATGTGTCTGTGCTTTCCCACAAAGCAGATTTTACATTTCATGACTCATTTGGTTTTTCTTCAGCATGCTCTGCTGTGCCCTTTCATTACACCCGAATGTGGTGGTACCTTTTCATTAAGGCATGTTCACTGCTCGGCTCCTCTCAGTCAGTCTTGTTCTTCTTCCAGAATAGTCACCATCCGTGAGCTGGCCTGCTTCCAGGCGGTGATACTCGCAGGAGGAAGGTAGCAGGGTGCTGTGGGGTGCTCTTTCCTGGCCGCTGCCTTTGTTAACACAACGGGTGGCTCTCCAGCCACATCAGCATCCCAGGACTCGTTTCTCCCCAGAGCAGGCAGGGTATTAGCTGAGAGGTGTCTTCCCACCGGCTGGGAGAGAGAGCAAAGGAATCCAGGCTTTTATTACAACCTTAGCAAAAGTTGTGTGGGGAAAAACAAGTAACAATAGATGCAAAAGTATTGGAGCTGTGCTATATCAACTAGTGTATTTTAATAGACATAAAAAAATCACTAGAGGCTGTAGCACAGTAACAACCTTGTTCTTTCTACAGTCTTTTTTCTACTGTGGGTGGCCCTGTGATAAATGGACAAAGGAAATTGTTTCCTTGGCCTAGCTGATTTGCAGCTCTGGATTGACTGTGATGCCAGTGTCATGGTGGGGTCTCTTCTAGACTGTGGATTTTTGGGGGCAGACAGAGCCCTACTTTCATCTTCTGGCAGCTGGTGTTTAAACGGGGACATCGGACAGTTGATGATACTTCCAAGATATGCAATAAACATTTTATTTTGAATGGTGGTCTATGGGCTATCAGAATTGGATTTGGTATGCAATGTATCCCTAAAGAGCTCGTGACCTCAGGAAAAGGCTTTCAGCTTCACTGAGTGGAAATTTATACTTCCTGAGCATGAGAAATATTTACTAAGTAGGTCAAGTGGAGAAAGATCAAGAGGGAAAACTGCAGTCAAAGAGGCTGGAGATGAAAACTGTAATGCAGCAATGTCTCTCACTTTTAGATCCCTTTTATGTAGTCAGAACCCAAAAGGTTGTTTTCTTAACAAGTTTGAATGAGCATATTTAAGTCCATTTTCTTTGCTAGTCATTTCTGCTTGTGCAGAGATATTGGACAGGACTCTGAAAGGTGTATGATCTTTGACCAGTAGAACTGTGCCAGCCAAAGCCCTAAGTAACATTTATCAGTGTAATTTGACTTTGATGCATAAAGGGATGCGAGGGAATAGGCTAACTGCTAAAATGCAGTTGTCAGTGTAGCTGCCATCACTTTGCCAGTATAATGTACTGTAGAAAGTAATTCTGTCATATCGAAACACAAGGAACCTTCATATAGAGAATGAAGAGGGCTGAAAATGATCCCAGGTAACACAGCTGGAGTTAGCTAGATGCTAGATTCTTTCCAGAGGTGTAGCTAGCTTGTGTGCTAAATATGCTGCCAGGTACTGATCAAGATATCCCAACAATTATAATTAGAGTTCCTGGGTGCAATCATTTGTCAGAGCTGGAATTTTACGGATTTGAAATTTGTATATAAAAATAATGCCATGAAACATGAACATTCTGCTTCATTCTTACTGAATGAAAGCTGGGAGATTGCTAGTACAAAATTCAGAATGAAACTCTCATCGTTATCAGCTATAATAGTAAAGCGAGCTACTTACATACCTTACTGGAACTGCTGGGTACAGCTAAGAAATGTACCAGATGGACAGCTAATCCTAAGTCTATCTAGTTTAATCACATTAAAAATGAATTAATTAGAGAGCAATGTATGCTGTGGCATTTGTGGGAACATGACTGAGTAGGAGACAAGTGATCAGCAACAACTGGTTTATTCTAAAGTAAAGAACAAACTTTTATCTCCTTTCTACTTTAGACTTGCAATTGATCAGTTGTGTTGAAGCTACTAACCTATCAGGTTCATTTCTTTTCCTACTGTTGAAGTGGTATTGATCACTGTTCATTATTGTCCATCTGCACCCATCTTTCCCTAATAAACGTGTTTCAGCAGTCCCTTTTAGCTCGAGTAACTGGGCAATAACTATGTCAGCCCTCTTACCCAAAGGCTTCTTCTAGGGCATGAACATCAGGATCTTTGTATGAAGACAATGGACAGCAAGAGCGAGCAGTAAAGATGCTGGGAGCACTCCAAAGCAGAATTTAAAAGGAGGGAGAAGGTGGGACTGATAGGTGAGAGGAACTTTTGGAGAAAGTGGGAGGGAAGAATCAGCTGAGAAGGGAATAAGAAAGAAAATGTAAGTAAAAGCACTAGTACATTCAGAGGAGCAGAAGCGTAGACTAGATTCTCCTGTCAAATATGGCTGCCTTGGCCATTACACAGTATTCTTGAAGTTTATCTAAAGAAGTGTAGGTCTAAGTCCAAGAAACAGTGCAGATTGCCTCTTTGGAAAACTGTTATATAACCCTCTGAAGTGGTGCATAACTGAGCTGGACTGGCTGGAAACAAAGACATTGTGGAGCTGATGAAGATGCAAGTCCTTACGCATCACTGGAACTTGACCCTGGAAATCCTGTTAGCTGGCCAAACTGGGCTGAGCCACGTCCAAGCAGCCTCCTGCTGGGCTCTGGAGCAGCGAGGCATGTGAGAAAAGACTTCTCACCAGCCTCACGAGTCATGGTGGACCTTTACTGCCCAAATGCCTTGAGCATGAGAAGCACAGAACTAAAGCTAATTCCTTGCAGCTGCCACTCGTCACCAGGTCTGAGCGTATTTCAGATAGAGCAAGGAATCGTGCTATTTCTCTGCATTTTGTTTACACAGGACAGGCGATTGGGCTGCATTGAGAAGGCAGGTTACCTGCACAAGCCAGGGTGGGAATGACGTCTTCTGCAGCCTGGTGTTCAGTTCAGCAGTGCTTTCCCACAGGAGGATTCGTGCCTCCATCGACACAGCAGTGGGCTGCTGGTAAGATGGCAGACCAAAGGCCTTTAAGCAGGTCCTTGAAACTTCAGAGCTGTGGTCCAGCAGGGCTTTGCCCTGGGGTATGGTCTGGACCGAGTGTAGAAATGGTTGAAAAAAGAGAGATTTTTTTCCTGCTCAGTTGAAGAAATCTTCACAGACTAGACAGTTATGGTGCTATTGAAAAACTATGCTTTCTCTGGTAGACAAGAAATTAACTTCCATTCACACCAAAAAGGAATATTTGAATACAAAGAGTTACCTTAGAGATTTCTTGAGTAAGTTCGGTTCTGTGCATACATCTGCATCAGTGATTCATGAGTATGATGAGAAAGTAGGGCCTGTCTGATCTCTGTACTTTCACACTTGCTTCTTTGAGTGATGCATGTCATTTTGGATATCATTGCTTAAAGTACCTGGTTCTAGTTGTACTGTTTCTAGAACAGTGTGATCCTACTCATTGAGCGTCCACAGCTAGAAGGGCATTGAAGAGGAAGAAATGTGAGTATCTTCTTGCCAGGCCGTTAGCAAATGTTTCTCTTAGTCTTAAATTACCATGTATGAGGCCATAGACTGCAATAGCCATAGAGCTGGAATTTCTTAAAAGCTTGAAAATTATTCCACTGTCCTGTAGGAGTTTCTGGGGGAAAAAAAAATGTTTTCTGTGTCAAAATTAGGATCTTTAAAGTTTCAATACTTTCTTCAAATAGAGTGAAGTCTTGCTGTAGCTTTCCTGTCTGAGAAGTACATGAAAAACTTCATAGAAACTAGGGAGAATTGTACTAACTGCGGGGAGGCTGCTCTGTCCCTTGTGAAAAGCGGAAGCACTGTGATATTTGTAAAATATTAATTTTCATCAAATATTGCAAAGACAGAAGGAATCGGGATTCTAACAGAAAGGAAAAGGGGGAGCCTGAATGCAAGCATTTAAATTAATCTCTGCCTAATTGCCATTTCCTAACAAAGTAGCGGCTGCACTTAAAAAAAAAATCTGTGCAACAGCATAGAATCCCATTTTTTGGATAAAATCAAAATGTTAAGTATGCCAATACACAAACTTCAGAAATGACTTGGTGTAACAGAAACATTGCCAAGAATGACGTCATCCTCACTACGCTAAGAAGATTTACCGCATCCCGCAGGAAATCAATACTTGCTAATATGAACAAACATGAAGATGAAATTATTAACTGAGCAAGTCAAGGAAACAGTCTTGATTTTCCAAATTAGCTATGATTTAAGTAGAGTAGTTAAAAAATCCCTTATGATAATAAATCTGACAGTTGATAGCGAATTCATGTGTCTCCCTATGCAGCAAAGGTTTGGGCTCTAATAGACGTCAACCAGTGCTGCAGGTTGGCTCCTTTTCATTTACTGAACATGGCAGGATAATTTCGAATAATGAAAAATGAACTAGTCATTCATCCAGTTCAGTGTTTTGGAAGTGCCTTTAAATGGCAGAGACTCTTCTTGTTCATTGTGGGTCCAAAACGACAGCATGGGGAACAGCAACCACAACTTTGCAGAGTGTGTTCTAGGAGGGTATCAGCAAGCCTCCTCTTATCTGGAGGAATGTACTATTATAAAAATAAATAAATAAATAAAGTATTATTGGAATAGCCCAGATGATTTCTGCCTTTACAGCACGAAAGTAGAAAGAACAGACCAAGGGAAGAAGGTCCATGGAAGGACAAGAAGCAGCTGGGAAGGGCAGGAGGTGATTTGCCCTGGGCCAGAGCTGGGACCAGCATGCAGATCCACAGGCTGGGGGTCCTTCCTACTGGACCAAAGTCTAACTCCAAACAGGAACGGCAGCCCAAGCAGCCATCTCAGTTCTTTACCTTTCACTGCATTCCAGTTCCTCTATTTCCTTTTCTTTTCTTTTCTCTTTTCTTTTCTTTTCTCTTTTCTTTTCCTTTCCTTTTCCTTTCCTTTCCTTTCCTTTCCTTTCCTTTCCTTTCCTTTCCTTTCCTTTCCTTTCCTTTCCTTTCCTTTCCTTTCCTTTCCTTTCCTTTCCTTTCCAATTTTATTTTAAGCTCAGCAGCAGGGATAAGAGCTTGTTTTCATATTCTTGATAACACCCTAACAATTCTTTAGACGCTACATAGAAAATAAGCAGATGGCGGTGAACCGACCGGTGTTTGTATATAAAAAGTCTCTGACTTAACGAACAATATCCATATTAGAGAGGAGGCTGGCTCCAGGGGCGCCGCCTCCCCCTCGGCTGGCAGCTGCGGTAGGATCTGGTAAGATTGAAGGTTGATGGCCACCTGCCCCCAGAGGGGAGCCCACCACTTCGGCGCGGGGGTTCATCCAAGGACACTGTCTGCCTTGAGCTGCTCCACACAGAGCGAATTGCAGCCTCCAGAGCAGTCTGGCACCTATTCCAGCACTTTTTTCTTTTTTTCCTTTTTTTCTTTGTTTTTGTTTTTGTTTTGTTAAGGCTGCTTGGAAGATAAACGTGAAAAGACCAGAGATGCAGAGGAGGACGCAGGGAAGCAGAAGAGCCAGACCCGGTGCCCTTGCAGAGCCGTGGCCGCGACAGTGCAGAGCAAGGACAGCAAAGCTTGGCACCTGGTCTGGCTTCTTGCTTTCCCTCCACGTTTCCGAGCTTGTTTGCTCTCCTCTTCATCAAAAAGAACATATCCATGCAGTTTCTCAGGGAACGCTTTGCCTTTTCAGTTAAAAGTCATCTAATTCCTCGCTAGCTGCCTTAGTTGCAGGCACTGTACTGCAATAGTAGCAGGAAAGTCCCCGCGACGGCAGCCGCCTTGTTATCCGCCGCAGTCCAGGAAGCTGGACGAGCTCAGGCACAGCAGTGACCTGCCTCAAGGTTTCCCTGTTCGTGCCAACGTTTGCATTTGAGCGCTTGCCAGCGGTCACTAGCAAGCTGAGGCCTGAAAGGTGATGTCCTCTGGGAGCTCAGAGGTGGTCCACGGAGGTTTGCGCGGTTCCTGGCTCTCTCCTACCAAAGTCCCTTAAGCTGGCCGCTGCAAGCGCGTTAAGAAGAGGGACTTCTGCTAGCTGCAGAAATACCCCAGGGAGACTGAACTCCCAAGGGCAAAGTTACTTCTGTGGTTACCTTCCACCGTCTGCTTCTTTATGCTTGGAGATGTTGTCAACTCTGCTTCCCAGGAGTGCTCGCTCCTGTGATTCACCTCTCCGTTTGATACATGATATGTTAAGGTCAAACATTGGTTTCTACTTGATGGCCTCATTTTTTTGCTTACAGTTTCTACTTCAAAATTTTAATGACAATGTCCTCTTCCCCCCCACTTTTTCCTTATGTTCTTCCTTTCCTGAAAGTATTCTCAGTTTTAATTTCTTTTTCTATGAATTTTAGAGCATAATTTTTCCTGTAGTTTATTTTTTTTAAATTTTCCTCATTGCTTACAGTTAGGAATTGAAAAGCTTCCTGCCCAAAGTTCCAGGTTAGTGTCATTTCGAAACAGTGATGTTGGTAGTTAGTAACAAATACTCACACCTGAGATTTCTGCAGTGGTTTTGACTGGATGCCATGAAACTTATCCATTTCATCAACCCTTCTGTTTTCCTTCTTCGTGCACAGTACTCAGGACATGGTCAAAATAAAATGTCTGACTACATTTCAAAGATAATTATTTTATATGTCTGCTAACCAAGCAGTTATTTTCCATTCTGCATATTTGCTGCCCTAAAGACAGTGTGTTGAAAACTGCATTGTACTCTGTCCAACATACACACACAAACATAGATGAGTTACAAATGTGCAAAAATTTGCCCTTTCCTATTATGTCCAGACCAAAATTTCACAACAGAGAATGGTCCACATCCCTCAACAGCTAACAAATCCTATAGCTCTTCAGCAATTGTGGCTGTTCAGAAAAATTCAACTCAATTAGCTTTTCTGCATAAATATGTCGCTTAATGGTATAAATGTGAGTACAAACAATAGGACATGTTTTTGGCTCATAAAGCCATATTGATCACAACGTAGTATAGTCTGTATTTTAGTCTGTGTTAACATTAAAATGCTAAATATTAATATATATATATATATTTAACTTTCATGCTGCATTTTATGTGCTAGATGCCATCTTGGCTGTCATGTCTTGATTCAAAGCGGAGTTAGAGGGCTGGCACGAGCTGTATGAGCTCCGTAGCTGGCATGGTAACAGGTTTGCATCCTCTGCAGGTACATGCAAGGGGATAGAGCTAACAATGCTGACTGGTGAGTTTGTATTTGCAGGCTAGCATTTACCATTTTAGGCTTGTGTAGCGTTTTAGAGACACAAGGACCTGAAATATAATAGTAAAAAAACGTGCAACTTTTCAGGAAAATACTAATGCCTCAGGGTTAGCAAAATGAGTACATGTTGTTCAAACAATAATAGAGGGAAAAATAATTTACCTTGACAAAACTTACTCATTTTAAGTCTAGGTATATAATATTCATTGTATACAATATTCATTGTAGCACACGTCCACATTTTCTGCATTAGAAGCTAGTCCGTAACCCCAAAGCATGGATGCAGAGAGGCTGCAGCGCTTGGATAGGAGTTGATGCACCGAGGAGGGATGGTTCGGGGACACTTCCTCAGAGGAGCAGCCGCTCCGCATCAGGGCAGCGCAGGCGCTGGCAGAAGACCCCCGTGGCAGCCGTGGTTTGCCCGTGGTGCCTTTGGGAGCACGTGGTGCTGCTGCTGCCCTGCAGTTTATGCACTGGGATTGCGCTATACCTGGGATTGCAGTGGGTTTCGCACAGGGAGCAAAAGTTTTGCAGAAGGGAAATATGTTGTGCTCTCTCCTCAGTCTTACAAGGCTAACAAGGATCCATCCCTACGCAGATTTCTTGGTTGAAAGAACTGATTAAAATCAGTTTCTGTGAGAAAGCCAGGCAGCTCTTCCTCCCCTTATAAAACAACAGAGACTGTATTTGATACTATTTCAACAAGTGAAACTCCCCAAATTAGCTTGCCATATTATTTCTTTGCAGCTGGCTTCTCAGCATGGTTCTCTGAACCCTTCCAGCCTTATTTGCACTAATGTTCTGCAGAAAGGTCTTGTCTGAAGTAAGACTGAAGGAGGGTTTTCCTGGAAAAGTTGAAATGTGATACTCCCCACCACGGCCCAGAAAGCATCTGTGCTAGATACTGGGCAAACCCGGATCAAAGTTTATTGCCCAAAGTTGTACTTTCAAATAAATCATTGAGGAATATCTGAGAGGACTGCTGACAAAGGACTTGAGTATTAATTTAGTCTGAGTTTTGTTGGAAGGTGCAAAGGAGGAGCTACACCTCCTCTGAATCAGTCATATCTCTAATTACACCCCCGCGCCAAGTCATCCATCAGCCGTCTGGGTGGCACCAGAGTAACGTAGTAGACCTTCGTGCATGACTTTTGTTGCCTGACCCAAGGAAAGAAGTTGCTGTGCTGTTTTGAGGAAGAAGCTTCAGAGTGCAGGCATAACCTTCAGAGTAAGTAAAGATCTGAGAAAGAACAAGGTCTGTCAGTTCCTCGGTAGGAAGGGTCTGATGGCACTGCAGAAGCAGCAGGAATATTTCTCCTGGAGAAGGAAAGAATTGCCTTTGGTCCCTCTGAGACGACTGACTTTCTGTCTTACCCCTAGATGTCTGTGAGTAATTCAAAGGAACACACATAGCTATAGTAGCATAGTATTTACTAAATATATTTGGAAGAAAATGTTGCTATTTACCTCAACTTGCTGTTGAACAGTGTTCAGGGCGTCTAGCCAAGCACACTGAAAAAGACTGATGGGGAGGAAAACTTGTGAAATATGAGCTACCATTTCTGCTCTTAACACATGGTTGTTGTGCCTGACTTTGGGGGGCTTGATTTCTCTGCCTATGTGTGGTGCCAGTGGAAGGGAAATGGGGCCCTGCTTGTTCACTTTCTATATGAACCCTTCAGTCTTATTTTTCACTTGGGAGCAGCTTCTGAGGCCACTTCCCAGCCTCCCCTTGCAGTTCACTGAAGGCAAGAACGTTATACCAGTGCAGATGAGGAAAGTCTTTCTCTCCTCCCCACCGCTCCCTCCCGGGTAAACCTCCTTTCTGGCTGGAGAGATCTCCGCCTGCTCCCTGTCCTCCCGTTGCAAGCAAGGTAGAGGGCAGCTGGACAGGAGAAAGGCAAGGGCTCCCCCCTCCTCTTCTCTGGCAAGCACTGTCCTCCTGTCTCTAACACTCAGACCCCCCACCAGGGACTGAGGGACCAAGAGGCTTTCTGAATCTTTAGCCTCTCTTGATTGTACCATTTCTTCCTCACAAGTCATAAAGGCTTTTTTTTCCTGGTCAGGTAAAAGATGTTGTGAGTTCACGTGTGATAAGTGAGATGTTTGGAACAATAAAAACAGTAATAGGGGAAACATATATAGAAAAACATCCCTGATACATTGATACTAGATACAAATTGTAACCTGGACCTTTGGTTTGGTTTTACTATTCACATTTTGTAACTATTTTCCTGCTAGGGCATGTGTTGCCCTTCCAGAACAGAGACTTCATCATTACTTGTGGAAAGCCAAATCAGGAGCTAACAAGATTAAGCATTAGGATACAGGGCTTTTCTCATACAGGTTATCATTTTGCATGAGGGTCACCTCAGCAGCAAACACAATGCTGTCATCTGCTGATGGCCATCTGATGTCCTGTGTAAAATAAGGCGATACCCTCAATCTACTTGTCTAAGAGACAGGTGTTTTATCACAGCACTATTGGCTTAGCTGCTGCTAAGTGACACTCTCGGACCTGAATGGGGAAGGCACAAAGATTGATGGAGACTAGCTCTTAGAGCTTTGATGGAAAGTTCTAGTTTATGAATATTTCAAGGAAAACGGAAATATTTTTGCTGTACTTGGAGTAAGTCATCTGAATCTTATCTTCCAATATGCCAAACACACCATATTCTATGTCAAGTGTCATCTTCCAGTGCGGTTTTTCAAGGTTCCTGGTGTTTTACTGCTCGCCTGAACACTGACAAATGTGGAGAGGTTGTTCTTGTGGTGGGTACTGATAAGTGTAGGGGATCCACTGTGCGAGCCTTTGCTCTTCTTGGAAAGAGGATGCTCAGCACAAATTCAAAAGGTTGTTACTGGAAAGTGACCACTCTAGATATAAATGTTCAGAGAAATATGCGCAGGAATTGAATGTTTTGAGTAGGAGTATAGGCAAGACAGGTTAAAAGTGCCTTGCAGAGACACTGCTTGACCTATCACAAAAATGTGTTTAGTATAGCCCATGAAGAAATAGGCTGTCGGGGAAGGGGAGGGTGGTTTTGTCACAGGATCCCGAAGGTAAGCATTAACCAAGACAGGTAGAATCGGGCATGAATTTTGTTCCTGAGTGCTGGCACATGAAATCAGGGCAACTCTGCTCTGAGAGCAACGTCACAGTGAACCACATACTCCTTCATGATAAAAGAGAGAGCATTATGGTGACCGGTTGGAGCAATGGTGGCAGGCTCAATAGTGATTTGGGCTGAATCAGTGCAGGAGAAAAATAGCAGAGCAGTGAGAGAGAATTGCTAAGGATGTCTAAAATGTGCTTACTGTGCATATGATAGAGCCTACACACTACACTGCTGGAGATAAGAGACATTTCTCTTGCTGCCTATCAACAAGAGTGAGGAGTAATGTGAAGAGTCAACGTGGGAAGAAATCAGTGTTGACAAGCAATGAAAGTGCATGAGATTGAAAGAAATGTTTTAAATGAATGAAGAATGTAGGATTGAAAGGGGAATCTGGGAGCACTGATTCCAGTTACTTGCTCTGGTGTATGTGTAGCCAAACACAAATATATGTGAGCATGTGATGTCCTATCATCCTTGCTATTAATATACCATTCTTACCATTAAGCATAGCAACTTTAAAGTAACTGTTTGGATTTTTTTTCCTTTAACATTGTTTATTGGCTAAATAGCTTTTTTGTTTTCTCCTGGAACATGGTAGCAAATTGAAATGAGTATGGACTCATCCTACAGAGCAGTTGAGCTACCAGCAACCTGATATTTGCCTGGCGGGACTCACTTGCTTTCTGCCATTTTTACCGTTGCCCTGCAGGCAATACCAGCACTACCTTTTGTATTACTTCCACTCTCCCGTAGAAACGCTTAGCTGGGGCATGAGTCACTATCCAGCAGGACTGTGGTCTCAGAAATAAAACTGGATTAAGTTTAATTTTATGCCTATGCATACACAACTGAGAAAACTTTGTCTAGCCACATGTCTTCAGTTGCCCTGGGAATAAAGCCGGACCTGATCTGTAGCTTTCCTTTTTGCTTACTAACCCGCTTTCCCTGATGGGCCTCCTGCTCTCTGTAACTAAACAAGGACCATGGAGACACTGTGGCTGCACATGCATTATTGAACATTTCAGATGTTTATTAATAGATAAGTATGTTGCACTCTCTTCAGTGCTGTCTGTCATCATACATTAGAAGGGATGAAGTCTGGAGGGATTTCTCCTCTGCAGAGCTCAGTGTGATGGGTCTGGGGAGTACACACAACCGCGCGTGCGCGTATTCATAGGTATGTATAATATGCCCACATGTGCCCCTAAAATAAAAATGCCATTCATCTCTCCAGGCTGGCTCACAGGTGAGAAGGGCAAATCTATTAATCAGCCTCCCCCCACCAAAAAGAAAAAAAAATGGAAAAAGAAATCTTCTGCATTTGGCTGCGTTTGCTGCTATTTGCATGAAACTGTTTCACTCCCAGCTGCTCTTGGAGGCCATGTAAAACACAGGCTGGGGAGCAGGAATAAAAGGAGAGGCCAAAATCGCTGGCTAGAGGAACTTTGCAGGAAAGAAGGCTTAAACATATAAAATCCTGTGTACTTCTGAGAGGTTATTGTCTGTCCCTCAGTGACAGCTTTGAAACACTTTGAAGTAACAAGTCCCATTCTGGCCACTGTAACTTGCTTGACAGCTAGGGAAAGCAGTTAAAAATATGTTCAAACGCTGCCAATGGTGATTGAAAGCAGCAAAGCCAAGAAGGGGATTAGCATGTGGTACTCTTCACATAAGTGCATATTGCTTAACAGCATAATCTTCTTACATATATAAGAATTGCACACTTCCTAACCCTCTTGAATTATGGCTGTTGTTGTGCCAGTTAACTGAATACCAGGTAGATGCAGAATTGAAGGATCTGCATGTGAAAATGACAGTGAAATCACATACTTTCCAATATTTTAATCTTTCCAGGTGATTGAACACTGAATATGGGTGGGGGTTTGTCCACTTGTCTATTTTTCTCCTAAATAGCTGTTATTTCCATATATTTGTGGCATAATTTGAGGTAGCAAAATGTCATGGAGACGCTCTAAGAAACTATGGTTGCTACATGAAAAGTGTAACTACTGGGAAGAAAAAGAACAATACAAAGAGCTTAAGAGATCGTGGTCTCGTGATTATGGACTCCGGAGGTACGGTTTCTGCTGTCAGTTAGGTTTCCGCCTTTTTGCTCGAGTTTGAACAATTTGCTAAATTGTCCGTCCGTGGGTGCGGAACAGAATAATAATTGTGCTAATGTTGTTATCCGCATAGAGCTAAAGACTTAACTTGTTTTGTCATGTCCCTCCTCCTTTCTTTCTGGAAGGCAGTTGCTGCCTGTGCAGGCACATCAGTGCTGGGCTTTCTTTGCATGTGTGAGTGCCAATGGCATTGCAGATGTGGGCATCCAAGCTTCAGGTTCAGACCAGTCGCCCAAACTGGTGTTCCGGGGCCTGGACTGCTGGAGTCTGCTCTGCACCTCCATCCTTCTGCCCTCGTAACGGCAAAAATAAGTACGGGCAAAGCTGTTACAAAGCAAGTTTTCTAGTCTGGACTGGTAGAGAGAAGTAATTGAGCACTGGAGCACCTTTAGTGGGGTATTAGTCACCTACCATCCTGTGACAGTGGCACTGCAAGGATTAAAAGGAAAATGTCCACGCCAAGTAGGGCCCTCACTTAGCAGAACGTCAAAGGTGGGAAAGAAGAAACAAAAGACATGCGGAAGGACTTGGGAACTGAGCAAATTCCCCCGAACGCACAGGAGGGGTGAGGCAAACGAGACCGGGTTTCAGCATGTGGCTTTTTATTTCACTGATTCATGTATCTCTTGTGTCCTGTGAGAGGCAAGTTTGTAAAGCCCTGCCAAGACTCTAGGAATGACCTGCCTCTGCTATTGCTCGTCTTTGGGAGCACAAGCACGCCCACGGGAGAACAAGAGCAGGGTGCCACAGCCCCCAGGGGCCAGGGCACCGGGGCTGGTCCCTGGGAGCCTCCTTTTCCCAGGCTGGCGCCTGCCCCAGCCCCCACGCAGGTCTCAGGCGAACATCCTTGATGGAGACCTCACTGAGATGGTCATC
Source organism: Rhea pennata (assembly GCF_028389875.1). Classification (NCBI taxonomy): domain Eukaryota; kingdom Metazoa; phylum Chordata; class Aves; order Rheiformes; family Rheidae; genus Rhea; species Rhea pennata. The sequence goes on along the minus strand of NC_084663.1, from coordinate 134,413,482 downwards.
TGATGTCCCTCATGACCCAGGGACTTTGGGAACAAAGCTTCCCCTGCCAGGGTTGCGCTTGCTGTGACAAGGACGGGAGTTGTAGCCGCCCTTCGGCTGCTAGCTTGGCATGGGGGTAGAGCACAGCATCTCATGCCTCCTGAGACCAACGGGGTTCCTCAAGCCGTCAGGGCATTTCAGACTTTCTGGCTCCAGTCACGTGGCATTTTTTATCCCTGGAGGTGCGAGGAAAGTTGAGCGCACCGCACGTGGCTGAAGGCATGGTAGGGCGCCGTTGCTCGGCTGGATCATCGAAACGCTGAAGAGCGAGTAGCCTCATTCACAGCGACCGACTCCTCCCCGAGCAGCCATGCCCACACACTCCCTTTGCACAGGTATTTTTGCACCCCTGATGAAGATGGGGTGGGAAGGCGGCCGATCCAAACAGCTGTTTGCGGTCC